>NW_026585644.1:3233193-3271105 GCF_907164565.1 Psammomys obesus | reverse complement strand
GTGTGTGTGTGTGTGTGTGTGTGTGTGTGTGTGTGTGTGTGTGTGTGTGTGTTTGTAGTTTTTTGAGGCAGGGTTTCTCTGTTTAGCTCTGGCTATCCTATAATTTGCTCTGTAGACCAGGCTGGCCTAAAACTCAGAGATCCGCATGCCTGTGCCTCCTGAGTGCTGGAATTAAAGTCATGCACCACCACCTGGCACCATGCATTTTAAAATATTTTTTTTTACCTCTTTCTGTCTTTTCCTTTTTTAAAAAACTCCTTTCACCAACTTTTTTTCTACCTGTTATAATAGAAGAACTCGTCTGCTATTTGACAAATTCAAATCTCACTTTGATTGCTGTTACATAATGTTAAACAACTTTTATCCTACCTTTTTTTAAAAAAAGATGAAATATTACTCTTTACTATCATAGGGACATCATACAGAATAATGGTTGTTCAAAGTAGGAGAAATTGAAAAGGATTCCTTTATGCAGGTACTGATGTAAATAGAAGCTTTACTTACCCAAGGGAGAAGGCGAGGAACAGCGCTCCCATTAGAGAAGCTCATGCCTGTGAACAGGAGTCTTCCAGGGGAGAGCCATGCTCTCTCTGGCCTTCGTGTGGGCACCTCACTGTCTCCATTCAACCACAAGCCAAAAGTTGGGATCCTTGTATAATCAATAAGGATCAGCTTCCCCTGTCAGAGAAGATCATTATGGATTTTGCAACATCAA
The DNA here is from genome assembly GCF_907164565.1 of Psammomys obesus. Taxonomy (NCBI): domain Eukaryota; kingdom Metazoa; phylum Chordata; class Mammalia; order Rodentia; family Muridae; genus Psammomys; species Psammomys obesus. Next base: position 3,270,390 of record NW_026585644.1, on the reverse strand, counting down.
GCCAATGTCAAGTTTACAGAGAATGGAAGAGCCCTCTGACCTCTTTTTGCTTATCATACCAGCAACTTTTGTATCGAAGTTTCCAAAATCATTCTAGTCTCATTCTTTTAAGGGACTAATCCTATCACATGGAAAACTATTATGCTCAGGGGTATGGTTTAGTGTGTGGAAACTGTACAAATGTGATCTGGCTGCTGGCAGAAGCACTCAGAGCATATCTGGAAAGAGCCTTGTGTGACACTTTTATTGGCTGCTTCCTGTGAAGATAGGGCACCCTTGTTCCCTGCAAACTGAGTAGGGAAACATGGAATTTGCAAGGACCTTACAGAGGCTCTTCCTCAGTAAGTTGGTTTGGGGCAATCACTACTTATATCTATGCTGGCATATGGACGCCCCAGACAAACTTCCTGAGGAAGATCTTAGTCACTAGCTTGAGCAATACCATGTGACCCAAAGTCCCATTCAAAGTCACATTGTTTTTCTGGTGTGGCAGGCACTTACCCTGAGTCTTAGTGCTAGACTTCCCAGCAAGACGTGAGTGATGAGCGACAGTCCAGGGTCACAGGTCTCCTCAGCAGCCGAAGGCAAAGTGCCTGACTTAATGGTGACTAGGTTACATTCTTTAACACATAGTAGAAAATGATCAGGCTGGAGAGAGAGGTTCATTACAGTGCTTGTTGTACAATCACGAACCTGCGTGTGGACCGCGATGTAAAAGTAAAAAGCCAGGCTTGACAGAACATACCCATAGGGTCTGCATGAAGAGGCGAAAGAGGAGTGTCCATCCCATTGACTCCCTGGCTGGCCACTTTGTCTAGTCGGTAAACTCCATGTTCCGTAGACACACTTAGAGCAATAGAAGATGACCCCTGCTGCTGACTTCCGGCCTCCTTGAATGCACAAACACATACACATGTGAGTATGCTCCCTATATACACGTTTTTAAGAGCAAAAAGAAAGAAGACTGATGTGGAGAATAATATGGGGATCTATTGGATCTGGAAGAAGAGAACTTTAAAACTGAGGTGTTCAGCTGGAAAGGACCCAGCTGGAAAATGATTTCATAACAGCAGGAGAGCATCCCATAAGGAAGGAACAGGGTTTCCAGAGACAGGAAGAGCTTGGTGTGAGGACCTAGTACAAGAATAGTCCTAGAGCACTGTAAGAGAAGGGTGCTTTAGGAGAATGCAGAATTTCCTCGGAGCATCAGTTATAAAGGAGGTCATGCAACTAAGTGAAAGTTTTCAGTTTATGCCTTTATATGTTGTTTGGCAGGGCCAATGGAGTATTTTGGAAACTGGATGGGAAGAGGTGAGCCACACAGTCAGAACACCGGTGGGAAGTCTGTTACTCACTGTGCCATAGACAGTGCAATGGCTTTGCATACGCATACTGCGGTACGCAGTACATTTGGAGGCAGGTGCGGAAGGTGGTGCAGATGAGGAGTGTGAGGGACAGGGGGGAACGGAGCGTCCCTCTTAGGTGTCCCTGCAGCCCTGGCGTACAGCACTTTCTGTCATCCCTGAGCTAGCCTGCTTTATCATTTTCAAGCTCTCAAAAATCCTCCAATCCTGGCTTCCTGCAGACTGTCCTCTCTGCTTAGATAGTGAAGACTCCGTGATTCACGTTGGGGCTTGTTCCTGGCCTTTACTGACACATAGCCACCTTTTCAGTAGCCCACAAGGCTCACTAGCCAGTCAGCTCAGTGTTTATGCTCTGAATTGGATCTCTTGATTTAACGCACTGTGTGTGCCGCATTCCCCACTGAAATCATATTTGGTTTTAGAAGCTATCCAACAGGCTGGTTATTGCACAAAGCTCTTCCACCTGGGAGATTACAGAGTTAGGCTGAACACCCATGGTTATACATTTTAGGAGTACACAGACGCATGAGAGCGCAATCTTGTCTCCAGTTCTGCCTTTTCTCTCATCACGCAATAAATGTCACTGAAGTGCTGGTGCGTTTTGAATATGAAGAAGTGGACCCCCATTTGCTCCGTAGCAGGTTTCTAACAGGGTGTGAGAGTCCACCTCCACAGAATACCTAAACTTTTAAGATAGTATCTGGAAAACAATACAAACAAGGACAGAAAGCTTGAAAAAAAATCAGCAGAACTGTCTCCCAAGCTACAAATGATTAAGTAAGTATCCATACAGATGAATAATAATAGCATTTATTGATTTCTTTTGAGTTCGCAGTTTCTGTAGTATTTTACATGAATTTATTTAGTTGTTTTTTTAAAACATCATGAATAAGTACTGTTACTTCCCCATAAAGATTTGACACTGAGTTTTGGAAAGTCAAGATAACTCAGCCAGATGATTATTATTATTATTATTTACTTAATTCATTTATTTATTTTACATCCCGAGATCATAGCCCCTTCCCTCCTCTCTTCCTGGTCCCACCTCTCCCTCTTCTGCCACCCCTCCCTATTCCTCAAATAAAGGGGAGCCCTGTTACCCACCCACCCCAGCTCATCAAGTCCCATCAGGACTGAGCAAGTCCTCATCCCCTGTGATCTGGAGAGGCAGCCCCACTGGGGGGAAGTGATCAGATTCTTACAAGTAGTGAGTGCTGGAGTCAGGACTCAAAGAAATGCCCAGTTAGGCAACTTACTAGACTGCTTCATTGGCTGATTACTGTACAAAGTAGCAGACATAAAGCTGAGGGTCATGTCCAGGTATTCTGAAGAAGAAAAGCGGATTCTTGAGTATTACTTTTGTCTCATAAATTTATATTATCAGACTTTCCTAAAAGGTCAGAGAATAATAAGGTATATAGATAAAATGATGTGAGTCATGTGAAAGCCACAGGAATGCGAAATCCAGGGTGTTTTAAAGCTTGGATTGTGGTACTGCCTGTAAATGCGGTCATGATAAATGAGTGGCTAGTTCACACAGTCTTTCTCACCCTCAGTAAGAGGCTTGGGTAAAGAGGTCATAGCCATCTTGATAGCAAATGGATATTTATTCTTTTTAAATTTGCTTTTCTGGATTTCTTGGGTTTATTATACTGCTGTTTACAAAAATAAATCAGTGAAGTCTTGGCACACTGCAGGCTGTGTTTTCTAGACACTGAAAGAAACTGGCAACATTTCCGCTAGCTTACCGACTAATGAGACAGTGTTGGCTACTTTCACAGGATTTGGTTTCCGACATGAAAAGTCCCCCCTCCGCTCTCTCCCTCTTCTTTTCTCTCTCTCTTTTTTCTTCCTCCCTCCCTTCGTTTCATGATTAGATATCTTGTCTTAAATTTATTAACATATGCTACAAAGCAATGCAGACAGACCCTGAATGTATGAGAGAGTATGTAATTTCAGCCAATCAAAATTACCAACATGAAACTGCGAAGATGACAAAATATGCTCATGAAGAATTTGCTTTGTAGAATCCTGCCAAATTTTGGACAGTAGTTAGTGCCTATACGTATGGACATTAGAAATTAAGTGAGAAATACGGATGTTTATGTATGTATCCATATATGTTCATATATAGTCATATACATATGGAGATGAACCTCATACATGAACGTTTACTGGTGGCTGTGTGTGAAACAGCCACTACTGGGGCCCTGGGAGAGTAGAGGTATTAATGGGACGATTGCTGCTCCTGTGATGCAGCTATCTATCAGAGAAGATAAGTTTGTAACAGGTAAATATCCTAAGGAACTAGGACTCGAGCCATGAGGCATATCATCATGGGGAACAGGAAATGCTCCCTGTAAGTCGCAGAGAAGAGTTAAGTTTTTGCCTTTCCTGTATGAAAAAAAATCAGTACAAATAAATAATTTAAGCGATGCACTTAATGGTATCGCCGCTTATGGACCCATGCTTTATGGCTAACTTCCTGCTAATTAACGTTTTCTTCTGCTTCAGCCTAATTCCTGAGGTTCATTTTGGCTTTGTTTGAAGGCCATCAAGTTTAAGATTGTGTTACTCATGTCTTCTCATGTTCAGTTGAGGGCTCCATGCTGCCTCAGAGCAGGGTGGAAAGCTCAAGGGGAGCAAGGACAAAGAACAGAAGGAGTAAGCGCCTGTGGCAGAGTCCCTCCTTCAGGAGCATCAACTCATTGCCAAGGGCGCTGCTCGCAGGGCGCTGCTCGCTGGGTACACCTCCTTCTGGGCCTCAGACCAGCACTGAGGAACTACCATTCCACTGCATACACATCTGGGCGTGCACTTGACCCTGCGCCCGATAACGCACCCTGCGCCCTATAAATGCCAAGGCTCTTCTTACTTGGCTCTGCCTTCCTTACCCATAAATATCACTGGGTGTTTGAAATCTGAACTTAAATTATTTTAGACAGACCACCCTTGAAATTTAAGAAATAAGCCTAAAATGATTGTATAATTTTGTTGTAAAATTGTATCATTATAATCTCATAGTGACTGTACTGTAGTCCTGGTGTAAAGTTTTGGAAGGTGTAGTTTACTGTCTTTCTTGAACTCAGAATAGCGAGGTTGTCTGACTGGAGTGGCAGTCTCAGTGAGCAGGGACTTAGCTCCTTTCACTGAGCCTGCATCTTCATTAACTTAGATTTGAAGCAGAAAAAGAATATGAAACCAAGTACACATGGAAATTTAAGGCACTGCATGTTTTACTTGATTAGATTTTTGCCTCTGGTAGAAACAGAAGTGTTAGTTACCTTGGATCTTTACATTGTGGTTTAAAGAAATCTACTGAAGAGCCTAGACAGCAAAATTTGAGTTACCATTCATTTTGAATTCGGACTGTAGTGATGTATAAATATGGAAATACAGATGTATATGTGCATTTAAATGTATACATATACATGCGACTTAGTAAATCTTCATGTATAAGAACCCTTTATAATATGTTTGTGCCTATGGGATCGCAGGAAATTTTTCTATCAGTTGATGAGTTTCTGTCTCTTACTGGATAGAGGTGGTTTTTCATCAGATTTAAAAGAACAAATGAGCATCTCATTTGTTAGGCTTTGACCTTAGGGTTCAGCGTGAAGTGCAGGTTACAAAGTCTGCAGTCACTAATTGTTGTAACGGTGGCAGGGGGTAGTATACCAAAAAATCTGATCAAAGTTGCCATTTTTTCAGTGAACGTTAAATGTTCAGACTTTTTCACAGGAAATATCCATGAGATATTAACAAATAAACAACTTGCATCACGTCATTCATCCTTTTTTGTTCGCCTTCTGAGACACAGTCTCATGTAGCCCAGGCTGACGTAGAACTTGGATCATAGTTGATGGTGGCATTGAATTCCTGAGGCTCCCAAGTGCTGACTTGTGGACATACATCACACCTGTTGTTTTGCTTGCTGTCAGCTCCCAGGGAATGAGGAGCTTGCAGACTCTCCTGTCTTCTGGAGGAAGAGGAAGGTTAGATGGTTGTGTCCATGCCACAGAGGGTGTGACCTTCAGTAAGAGGGAACCACCATGTTATTGGCTCCAATGTAAAGAATAGGAAGAAACACTCAGAGAGGGGACATAGATTATTGATGATGCTCTTTGATAAAATGGTATAAAAACATTAAAGCAATTCAGTTTTATGCTTTTATTAAATATGCTTATTCTAAATATGCTAATTCTGAAAGCAGTAGTCTAGGTTCATTATTACCACGCTGTCATCATTTAATGACTTACCAGCATTAGCATACACTACCAATGGAATTTACTCTATCATTGTGCTCATTTAGAGGAAGATGTGCTTACACATACTTACTGTTTAGGCTACTGATTATATTCTTTTCCCTTCCCCTGATTTCCTCATCCTTCTGCCCACTCCATTTTTTGAAAACAAAACAGCCATTCTTTAAATTTGTTTATTTTTTTTTTATTTTTAGTCAGCCCTATGCACATTTTAAACTATGAGTGGCATTAAGTTCATGCAGTGTGACAAAGAAATATAATGGAAGGGGCCAAGCTAAGATAGCAGGCAAGATGTTTGCAAAAAGTAGGCAGTGATCAAAACCAATCTAAAATAATAACTAGCACGGAGGGGCCACAGCACAGTGCGGGCAAGGCTGGTGAACACGTCAAGAGGATCCTGATTCAGGACAGGTGTCTTAGTGGAGAAGCTGTTGCTTGTTGAGTCCGTAATATTACCAACAATTCCATCTCAAACTTTGTTCTTCAGATTTCTCACACTGGTGCTATGGCAAGAAAACAAAACTAGGAGGGTTCCTTCCGGTTTGCTTTAGAAGCTGATGTGAAGAATCACATTTCAGATTTGGCACTCAGGGCAGAGGGTCAGATCTGCCCTCCATACCTCCTTCCAGAGGTGTTTCCACTGTTTTGGTTCAGTAGCCAAGCCCTTCCCGTTCCGTGGTTGAGGATCAGTCTCCAGTGTGTGTCTGACACAAATGGGATTTCTTCAGGGATTTATGTGCTCAGTTCCTAAGGCATAGCTCATTGGTAAAGATAATTTTGCATGAGAAACCAGTTGACATTTCTCGGGTACATTTAAATTGTGTCTTGCAAAGACTGCAAATGGTTTAATTGGGCCATTTGGTGTGCCCTGATGCCAAGCATATGTGCCAGTTGATGTCCCTTTGATAGTTTCTTCAAAATGAAGTATTTTTAAATGTCTTCAAGACAGGAAAGCTCTTATCCTGGTTAAAAAATAGCTGAAAGAGAGAAAAGGACATTCAAGAAGTCAAAACAACAGAAATGATTCAAAAATCTCCAGTCTCTGAGGCATGTTTTTGAAGAGTGATGTATAGATGAATTTTTAAACCCCTCCATATTAAAGTATATAAAATAGGATTAATTTTAAATGCAGTCTTTAAAAATATGCTTTCATAAGATGATGGTGGCTTTAAAGAATTTAGTGCACCAATTGGCTCTGCCCCCCCTGGTGACCCATCCCCCCACTTTATTGCAAATCACCACATCACTGGTTCTTCTCTTACTAATGATTTTGTAAATCTAATTTCTCTCAGAAAACGAGTTGCTTTTTTTCTAGCTCACTATACCTCACTGGCATAATGGCCTTGATTAATATTCAATAAAATATAAAATTATTAATTTGTTTGGCAATTAAAGATTTTATTCTGTAATCTGATAGTGCTCCCTCTTGTTGAGACTGACAAAATTAACACAATGCAGATAGCTATTTATTAAAATGCTGTTTGATGTCTTTGGTACTGAACTGAGTTTCTTTCCATGTTATGGCTCTTACAATTCTTTCTGAATCTGTTTTACTGTCTTTGCGATGATAGAAGCAGATCTGAGGCTGTTTGTTGTTGCGTGTTAGCAGAAGAAAACAGAAGCCTGTTAGGAGATGAAAATGCGAAATGACCAAACCTAGAAGCTGGTTTAATTTGGTTCGTAGGCCTAGAGAAGCATGTCCAGTGCTCAGGGGGGAGGAGAGAAACTGGACCTTCCCAGAGTCCTTCCTCTGCAGGCTGTGGAGAACACTGCTGATACCCAATGGTGCTCCTGGTGGTCTTCTGAAAAAACACACAAAGGTGATGCAGTCAGTCCTGATTTTCTTAAAGTGGCACAGCCTAATAGTCTTAACATGATGTCTCGGGGCCTGAATGCTTGAGAAGGTTGTTATTGTGCCTACCGCGCCTGCCGCCTGCTAGAATGAACCCACTCTTCTCATTGTAGCCAGCCTACATCTCAAAAGGTAGACACTGCCAAATATTTTCCCCAGGATATTTTCAAGTTTGAAAGTTATAGCTATACTGATTCTCTGAGGAGTTTTATTCTGATATAAACTGCCTGATATTTATAAAGCATTTTTTATTAGGAAACTTCAAAACACTTTAGCTGCATTTTCTGATGATAATAAGAACAGACAGGAACCTTCAGAGGTTCAGAACAGAGGCTGGCCAGCTAGGGTTTGTTTTGTATGCTATCCACTAGATGCGCTTACTGGACTCCCTGTAGACTTCCCCAGGTTCTCAAGGATACATACCCCGGAGCCCCAGAAATAAAATAAGTTTTATTTTTATTTTTTTACATAAAAGAAAACAAAGTGTGGTTTTCAGGAAAATGCTGACGGTATAGAGCCTGTTTTGTAAGTGAGGGCTGTAGAACAGGCAGTTGTAAATGCTAGTCCATGCTGTCCCTTGGTAGGATGTGGTAGGATGGACATGTCTTTACTCTTCACTTACTCTTAGGTCAGCTTTTCATTTGTTAATCTTTTTTTGGATCATCATCTCACTCAGTTTCTTGACAAGGGCCTGGTGCTCAGAATGACTGGAGTATTTCTTGTGTTTTCCAAATGGCCCGGTTATAATTTCTTTTAGACCTACCCTCTGGAAAACACGGATGTATCTTATGGACATAAAAAATACTGTTAAAAAGATAGCATACATCTCCAACATAAAATGGGGCTGAGCCCCAAAGGGATTATTTTCTAGACCACCACCAGAATTAAGTAATTACCCACAAAACTGAAACTTACATTACTAAAATAGACAGGAGGTCTATACAAAGAAGATACTTCACATCTCTTTTAAGGTTGCTTTAAAAAGGATGGCAACCTGCCAGGTGAAGGTGAAAAATGCTCCCGCTTTAAACCAGACTATATCGAGTTACTGTGCCTGGAGACTGAAGACATTACTGTAAAAGAGCGAGATGTGTGTGTCTGTGCATCACTGTGGCTGTGGGAATGTGTGTCTCTCTCTTGTAGGACATGTTTTCCTCTTTTAAGGTTACCCGACACTTTATTTTGGTTGTTTTCTTTACTCGTCAAAACCCTAGGTATATGTTCATTCACCATGTTTCAGAGCTTGAATTGAGCTTAGAGGTTCAACACTGTTCCCTAAAGTTTCAAGACAGATGGAACTACAACTTGAGATCTAGCCAATCAGCTGGAAAGGTCTTTCCCTAAGCTACATGTTAGCGCCTATTTAATGATAACTTGGGAGTAAGTAGAAGAGTTTGGCTGGGCCAGGGAAAAGGTCCAGTTCATGCAGTGCTTGCTGAGTAAGCAGACAGACCTGCCTTTAGTCCCCAGAACCCACACGAAAAGCGTAGTCTGGCCAGGCGCCCCTGTGATCCCAGACTGGGAAAACAGACAGGAGGATCCTTGGACGTGCTGGCCACCTAACCTAGCTGAACTAGTAAGATTCAGGTGCATTCCTGGTTCTGTAAGAGATGGCCGGCCATGGTGGCACACACCTTCAGTCCCAGCACTAGGGTGGGAGAGGCAGGGGCATCTCTGAGTTTGAAGCCAGCCTGATCTACAGACCGAGTGCCAGGACAGCCAGGGCTATACATAGAAACCCTGTTGTGAAAACTCTAAAATAAATTAATAATAATAGTAGTAATAATAAATTAACAAATAAATAAAATAGAGACACAATACACATTTAGGCCTGAGCGTTTCAAAGTCACTTGTTCCCAGAACTTTAGCGAGCTATTGGTCTCTATATTTACCACTATTCACTACAAAATGGAAGTTTTCATGAGGGTTGAGATCTGCAATAATTCATGAATTTGAAGATATGAATGTTTAAGGCAACAGGAAGATTGTACCTAGAGGCTGGGGAAGATTACTGCTCAATAGTGCCCTCTGGGCTTGCCAAGGCTGTCACACTCATGAGCTCACAGCACCTGTGAGGACCCACATAGTCAATGTTTTAGCATGGATGGGAGGGGTAGTTTACAAAGCCCAGCTCTGTCTGAAGAGGGGTTGGTGGGTGAAGGCTGCTGGGATAGAAGGAGACACTCTTCCCAACCCACCCCTGAAACCTTTGACCCCAAATTTACCTTGCCTACAAGATGTGCAGAGATAAAGATGGAGCAGAGATTGAGAGAATATCCAACCAATGACTGGCCCAACCTGAGACCCACCCCATGGCAGGGAGCCACCCCTGACACTATTAATGATACTCTGTTATGCTTGCAGACAGGAGCCTAGCATAACTGTCCTCTGAGAGACTCTACCTAGCAGTGGATCAAAACAGATGCTGAGACCCACAGCCAAACATTGGGCAGAGTGCAGGGAGTCTTGTAGAAGAGTTGGGGAAAGGATTGAGGGACCTGGAGGGAACAAGAACTCCATAAGAAGACCAAAAGAGTCAACTAATCTAGGCCTAAGCAGCTTCATAGAGACTAAAGTGCCAACCAAAGAGCAGGCATGGACTGGACCTAGGCCCCTAACACATATGTAACTGATGGGCAGCTTGGTCTCCATGTGGGTCCCCTAGCAAATGAAGTGGGGTTGGGGTGGGGGGGCTGTCTCTGACATGGACTCTGTTGAGTGCTTTTGGATCACTTTCCCCTAGCTGGTCAGCCTTGTCTGGCCTCAGTGGAAGAGGATGTGCTCATTCCTGATGAGACTTGATGTGCCAGGGTGGGTTGATTGGGGTGGTTCTATTTTCTGTGGAGAAGAAAAGAGGGGAAGGGGGAAAGAGGGTGGGAGGGTGGGACTAGGAGGAGAGAAGAGGAGGAGTTTTCTTCAGGGATGTGCCCCCTGGTAAGTAAATCATAATTCAGCAGATAACCTGATACTCACGTGTATATGGGCAGCATAATTTGGAATCAGTGGTTTATTCATTTTTAAAACATAAAATGAAGTTTAGAGGGATGAGGTCACTAGAGGAGCTGGACTGTGGAGCTGTGGAATATGATCAAAATACATTGTACTCGTGTATGAAATTTTCAAAATAATAAATTTAAAATATATTTAAAAAATGGAAAAGGTAAATTAGAGAATTGCTGAAGATGATACCGTGTCAGTCTCTGGAACACACACACAAGAGAGAGAGAGACAGAGACAGAGAAAGAATCACAGAGAGAGACAGAGACACAAAAAGAGACATAGAGAGAGACAGAAACAGAGACAGAGAGAAAGGGTAGTTTTTGATGAAGCAGTCTAGCGTTATCCAGTATGCACTCTCTGAATGCTTGCTATATGCTTCATTCCTCAAAAGGGAACTGTTGGAGAATGATGCCCTTACTTCAGTCATTCTATTGGAATCACATGAATACTAGAATGTGTAGTTTTGTCTCCTCCTCCTTCCGCCATCCCTACCCACACGTGGATACCGAGTAGGCAGCCTTCCTCACGTTAGTACAGGGGGAAGGAAGTGACTTGGAAGTCATCTTCGGGTCACCCCACTGTGTTTCACGCCATTTGACCACTGTGCTCCTAGCAGGCGTGTTGTCTGTGCCCCCCTTCCCCATGGCAGTCCGGGCGTCTGAGTGTCCACTTTCCAGCGCTGCACAGTCCTTCACGTGCTCAGACTATGCACTGAGCTACAGAACAGCTATGTGACTCCATCCTTTTAAGTCCTACAATAGCAGAACTAACCTGCAGCTTTTCTCTTTAATTTTCTCTCTCGTCTTTAGAAGTTCTTTCTTGTTGCTCACAGACTTTGGTCTTCAGATGAACTGGACAAATGAGACCTTAATGTTCTGTTGTCTCATTATTTTGATAAAGAGAGAAAAATTACTAAGTAATACAGAAGTTAATGGGTATATCTAAGAGAATAGATGTTCCAAAGTAATGATCAAAGTTTTTATAAAGAGCAATTAGTTGTCTAGAATATTAAAGGGATCAAAATGTCACTTCATTGTAGACTGAAGTCTTCCTATTCATTCACAGTTCAAAAGTAGCATGTAAATCAATGTGCCTGCTTAAACACAGCTGATTCTTCAGGTTGATAGTTGTGAAACATGTCTCGCAGAGTTTGACTGCCGTGTGCAATGGTGTATATTTAAAGTAAGAACATGATAGTCACACTTTTGGATCTGCATAATACACACATTGCGTGAATTTCAACATGGAGGTGGTATTTGCATATGTCAGCCTCTCCTCTGAGGACAATATTTTATAGAGGATAGCTGTCTGGGATATGTGGATCATTCCACTTCATCTACTGGTGCTAACTACTTCTTGCTGCCTTTTCATAGTCCTTGTGGAGCAGAGTTTACTGCTCCTCGGATATTGTTCTTAGTGGTCACACACATCTAGACCAGGTCTAACGTTATATATTGTGCGTTAAAATGTTATTTTTTTTTTTTGTCAACACTAATTTACTATTGTAAGCGAAATAGCAGGCAACTTGCAAAGTCAATTAAACTTGTGTTTCAGTCTCTTTTTCCTTCTGTTAACCTCTCTGCTTTTGGCATCCTTTATTTTTCCTTGCACGAACACTGCCTTTGAAATAGCAAGAAATAACACATAGAAACAAAGGATTAATCAGAATCAACTTCTCATATTGAATAAATGTTATTTACATGTAAGATACGTTACAGTAAAGTGTTAAATATGCCGATTTCATCCAAACTGTCACTTTTCAGAGACAGAATAATTCTTCATACAAGGCTGTTTTCTGGCTTTGCTTTTGAAAGTTCATAAGAGATATTTAAAGAGAGAGAGAGAGAGAGAGAGAGAGAGAGAGAGACTGTTTTCAATTCGTTTGTGCCTCAGTCTTTAGCGTTATCATTTCTCAGGTTTGAGTTGTCAGAAGGGCAGTGGTCTTTGATGATTGAACAGTTTGGTAGTTAGGTGTCTGGAAAAATTCACTGGAATGTAGGTTCTTAACAGACGGGATTGAAAACTTGTCAGTACTCTGGAATCTCTTAGGAAGGCTCAAGAAATGCTGATTCCTGAGAATCACTCCCAGAGAAGAGATTTGGTTGTCTTGGGGCTGAAGCCAGGAATTCTTCACAGGATTCCTAAACAATCCACTATACCGTAGTTGTGAGAATCGATACTATAAAATCAGCTGGGAATCTCCTGCCAACAAAAATGCCCCAGTTCATACCAGTCAAATTGGAGCTGTCAGGATACTCTCAGGTACCATTCCTAGATAATGTCACCATGCATCTAATATTGTTAAACAGTGGCTCAGAGAGACTCAAATGCTGGGAACATTCTTTAAAAGTGGCTGCTTTAATAAAACTGACCATATACCTAGTTTGTCGTTGGTCAGTTACTAAGTTTTAAAACATGAGGGCTTCTGACTTAATTTACTCATCATTTGCTTAAACATGCCATTGAACAAATATTATATATAATTTCTAGTAGACTGCAGAAAATTTTGGTGTTTTTTGTTGTTGTTGTTTTGACTTGCCGGTGCCTCTTGTTGTGGCCAGTTGTTTTCTAGTTGTTTTCATAGTCTTTCTTGGGTCCATGCATTTCTTGAAGCATCACTCTCTTATGATTATAGGCATCACAAGAATTTATCAGTCCTCCCTAGAATTAGCCTAGAAAGCATCCGCTGGTTGTGGATTTAGCCATCAGTTGAAGATACTGTGGTCAGCAACCATAGCCGGCTTCCCCATCCCATTCAGAGATTTCCAACGTCATTATTTCAACACGTGTTACTAGCATTTGTGCTGTACTAAGTTTGCCGAGTGTAATTCAGGAATGCGACATTGCCTCTGGCCTCTGAACTCAAAGGCTGTTCCAATTTATTATGACAAATGCTAAGGTGGTAGTAGGGGCATGGTGCCAAATATCTATTTTTTTTTTCTTTTGATGCTGCTGCTTGGAAAAGTAACTTACTCAGCAATGAATGCTTGCTCCTTTCCTATCCAACGTGAAATTGAATTCCTTGGGGTTCTTTCTTGTCCCGAGACAGAGCTGTGTACTACCCTGATAACCCTGCTTATTAATTGACTAGAGTCACAATGATTGCAGCATGTAGCTATTTGTTTAATCGGTTCATATAGATGATCTGGGTACTCTCCAAGTGGCAAATGAAATGAATTACCTGAAGGGTTAGGCTTACTTCAGTATGGCCTCCATTCGCAGAGTAGACACCTGTGCTGTGACATCATTCTCTACAGTCCCTGTCATGTAGGTGGTATAAGCACTGGAGGAGCATGCCGTGCCTGGTGAAGAACTTATGAGGCACTCCCAGCAGTTGGTGCTGAGCCTTGCTCCAGACTCTCTATCATTAAGCCTAAGAGAGAGTGCAGAGCCCAGAGTCTCATTATAAAAGGAACGGTTCTCCATTACTGCTGAAGGATTATAAAGGATTCAATTAATAACTACCCCATCTAAGTATGTGTCATAATTTTGCCACATCAACTATTAACTGAAGCTTTTCAGCCCAGTGACTTTCCATCTCTGATGTGTTCTTGCTGATGAAGCTGTTAGTGGTCCTGAATGACCCATGCTAATATCAACCAGAATCTTAAAAACACACATTCATGTAAGATTTAGGTTTTTTTTTATACTCTTTATACTCAGATAAGCTTCTCAAAACGTTTTGCCAGTATCTATGGTTAATTTTATATCTGTCCCACTCACTTTACTAGATTGATTTGTCCTTTTGCTAAAGTGAAAACTAACCAAATTACAAAGCCTGCAGCTTAAGCGATTTTAATAACTTCTTTTAGTAAAGGCTAGGAGTTGTATATTTTTCCAGAATGGGAGAAAAGATCTCAATATTATGGGAGCCTTAGAGATATAGGTTCTTTTATTTTGGGATCTCTGTAGGCAGATGACTAGAAATAATGTGGTTGTGCTTTCACTATTCCTAGACTGTGTGTGGCCAGCATTGGAGGTACCGGTGATAAGGAGAGCCCCTAAGTCTTGTCAGGTTATAGTGATTATGTTTACTTTTTATCCAGCTCACTTTTCTGTCATAGCTGAAATGCTGTAGAATTCTGTACTTTACAGTTTGTAGAAAATATTTAACAGTATTCTTTCATAATCTGTTGTTGGTGAGAAATCTGCAGCCATTCTAGTTGTCCTTCTATTGTTCTTTTGTTGTTGTTGTTGTACTCATCGAATTATTATTTTTATTCATTTATCTTGATATATTCCCGCTGCCTTATGATGGCTCTACAGATGCGTTTATTGTCTATGTACTTATTTCTTTGATTTTTAAAAAGCTTTTGAAATATCTTATTTTAAAATCCTTTGTGGTCATATAAATCTTCTGTTGTTTTTTTTTTTCTCTAGAAATTTCCCCCCAAATTATTTCATTGGTCTTCCCACTTATCAATAGTCTGTAAAATGTGTCTTGAGATTTCAGTTTGTATTTCCATTTATGTGATAGGATTTTATTACCATTAATATTGTTTCTAATTGCTGTTATTAACCTCCTGTCACAGATTCACTAGTCATCAGAAGACATTTTAAGTTTCTGGGAGTGTAGTGGGCTCCGGAATATCTGCCAGACTTAGCCCCTTTCCCCCTTTGGCCTCCTTTAGCTGCCTGCACCCCTGACCCAAGGCTTCTCTTTAACCGAGGCCCCTGATGTCTTTCTGACCCACCATCATTCTGGTATTGAACCGCTGTCTTCCTTTCTTTTAAGAACTCTAGACACAGTTCAGGAAGACCAAGTGCATATCATAACGATGGAAGAAAAGTCTGGGGAAAAATAAGATCTCTGCCTTGCTTTACCACAAATAGTCTTTTGTACTTGAAACCTTAGAATGCATTCATGAGCTTGCTTCAACATTTTTTTTTCTAGTAGAGCTTTATTGACTGACTTATATACAAATCTACTACTGTCTCATGGATTTCCACATTATGTCCTTGCTGCTTCACCTCTCTCACTCTTTAATATACATTTAGTTTTGTTTTCACAATTTTGTAAGCTGACTAATATAAGGCAGTGTATAAATAAATTAAAAATAATCTTAATTAAATTATAATCATGTAGTGTCCTACGTCACCAATTATCCTCAAATTATATATGTAGCCTTTAAAATGATTTTCACTTAGCACACATACATGTATCGATCTTGTTTATATGGTAAGAAAGCATCAGATCTGATCCTGTGTGTTTGTTCCTCAGTCATACCCTTTGGACAGTTTACCTTTGTCTGAGATCATTTTCTACTGTTGTTCCATCACTCAATCAGTTATTAAAAGTTGATTTGTTCAGAAAGATTATAACAAATTAAGTCTGTGGTTGATATTAGCTTCTATGCTTGTAGAGATTAGAGATAATGCCAGCTTCATTTTCTCGACTCAGCACCAGTGAAGATGGAACTCCACTGTTTTATCAACAGTGATGCTAAAGAGATGCTATTAGCCTGGAAAGTACCTAGGGCAGCTGTAAGATCACTTTAGTAAATGTAGTACAAAAAAAATGCAGTTGCTTGGCAAAATGTCTGCTAATTGATGCTTCAGTAACAAGGATTAAGTTGGAGAATAATGGCTGTTTCATTAATATTGTGAAGAATCAATATGGCTTGGATTGTAACCTTTCTTCCTTCCTTTTCTTTTTTTTTTCCCTTCTTGTTCCTTTCTTTTTAAATGAGAGTCAAGTTTATGCCCATGGGCAAGCAGGCGTGTGCTATTCCAGTGAGTTTCATCACTGCCCAGAAATGTGTGTGTGCCCAATATCCTTCTATCCAACATGACAAAGAGCATGTCAGAACTACTGCTTATTCTCTCAGTGTAAGCTCAGCTAATGAGTCCTGCTTAGCATCCCGTCCCCTCTGAGACCCATCTCATATCTAGTAATTAAAAGCAGGGTCTTCTGTGGTTACTTCTTGACTTACTCAAATCAACTCAGACTTCTTCATTATGTCTTTGTAGCAATGGCAGATGGAAAACCACAGAGGATTTCTTCTTTTAGACCTGAAAACAAACAAACAAAAGGACCCACTGCTCATACACAAATCCATTCCAAGCAAGACAAAATAAAAACATATATTAAGGTTCACCACAGTAAGTCTGGCTTTTTCCAGTATCCAAACACAACATTTTACCATTACAGTTATTTTTTTTTAAAGTTCAATATTAAGTTCACCATATTTATATGTATTTTCCTGTAGAATTTTTTTTGGTACTATATAAATAAACTGTTAAGAAGTTAACGCTGAGAGGAGGGGCAGGAAGGTAAGATATTAAAAATCCTGTAATTAATGTCAAAAGCTGCTGATTGTAAAACATGAGCTTCTTAGTTAATTATACTGTTTCATAAATCTACTATATTAATGGCTTTTCATTATTTTCATGTCAGTATTAAAAATCAAATTGTACGGTGTGTCTAATTCCAAAGCGACTTTAAATAAGGTTCTTATATGATTATTTGATGTATTTCCCTTTCATATTTCAAAAATTAAAAGACAGTATAATAGGGTGCTCTTGACACCCTGTGGCCTTTTAGAAATCAAGTATTCATGGGAATTTCACATGTGATTGGGTAGGGCTTTCTTAGAGCTATCTTTTTTTGTTTGTTTGTTTGTTTGTTTTGATTTCTTACTTAGGGTTATCACTGTGTGGTGAAGACCTTGATGAAAGCTACTCAGGGAAAAGAGGGTTCATTTTTATTTTACAGTTTGTAGTAGCGCATCATCCAAGGGAACCAGGGGAGGAACCTGGACTCATTCTGACGCAGAGGCCATGGAGGAGTGCTGCTTACTGCCTTGGCTTGCTCAGCCTGCTTTTTCTTCAGCATGCAAGACAACCAGTCCAAGGGTAGCACCACCCACAATGAGTAGGCTCGCCCTCCAACACCGGTTATTAATCAAGCAAATACACAACACTTTTGCCCACAGGTTGATCTGACGAAGTCACTTTTCAGTTGAGGTTCCATGTTCCAAAATGACTCTACCCAGTGTCAAGTTGATACAAAACAAGAGAGCACAATAGCCACGGGGATTGCTTCCACCTCAAGCGGTGCATGAATATCAAAAGCCATGGTTACTCAAACCCGTTATAATATGGGACAGTATTGGGGCAAAACCTAGAGATGCTCTCTCACTTGCTTCATTCCACAGATAGATTACTTACAATATTTAAATCAGCACAAATAGTATATGTGGCTGTGGTTATGTTATATAGGGCACTGTGTTTTGCAGGGAATGGTGACTCTATGTGTTCCTTATAGGTGTTTCTTTTTGAATAGCTAGACATCTGACTGCATTGGTTATTTATAAACCAAATAAAGTCAAACAAATTTTCAATAGAAACATAATTTTGAATTCTTTTTTTCCGTTAACTTGACAATTTCTTTTTCATTCAGGAAATGGCTATTGAGTTCAGGCACACTGGAGTTGTGGGGTCGTAATGAACAAAGCACGATCTTTTCCCTTTCAGGTCAATAGCCATTTTCACTTCTTTATTATTTTTCTAGTCTTGGAACGCGAGAGGATAGGTCAAGAAAAGATCATCATGGATTAGAAGGAGTAGAGAATGTTTGCTAGGCTTTGGTTTCTCTGAAATACTGAGATCCCAATTGAGACGTCAGCCATCCACATGCCAGGGTAAACTGTGTTATCTGGAGAAAATGAGCATTGTTGGGGGAGTAATCACCCCTCAAGTCTTTCATAGAGTGTGCAATGGATCAGACCCTTGGCCGACTCACCTCTTCCTCCCTTCCTCCTTCCTGCTTGCCTGACGACAGCCTGCCAACATCTAGCTTGACTTGGGTTAATTCTCTTAGACACCACTTACAAGCTAACACGTAGAGGAGAAGAATCATTAAATGCTATATTTGACAGTCACTTTTACATCGCAGTATGACACCACAAGTACGTGTGTCCATAGGAGATTTTTGGCAGTATTTTTGTTTAGTTTTGTTGGTACTAGGGATTGAACAGGACATTGAGCATGCTTTGTATGTGTGCTACATTAAGGTACATCTCCAGGTTACGAAAAAGGTGTTTCAAGCATCCTGAGTTATAGGATTACTTATCTCAGTGAATAATACTTTACTTAGCAATTGCTGTATGCCAAGGCCCAGACTAAGTTAATTTTCCCTGACAGCAACCTCATAAGCCAGTATTATAGTATATCCCTGTATGTTATAGAAAAGAAGACTGAAGCCTACAGGGGTTACATGGATGACTTGCTCAGTTACACATAGCTAGTAGACTTGGGGTTCCATCTCAGTCACCGTGGTTCCAGACTGTCCTCTTAACACGAACGAGACCAGAGTAATTATTTCGTCCAGATGGCCTCCTGTATGTGGAGCATTTGGGGACTTTGCCATACTTTCCTATGCAGCCTGTAGCATGCGGGCCAACCGTGGGCTATAAATGGATCTGAGCTGATGTACTCATAGCTGTCTACGTGAGCCATGACATAGTGGTACAAATAAACCAGCAAAAGAGGTTCCCAGGGCTAGGCCCTGTGCTCCTACAGCACTTAAATGACTGTCAAGAGGAGCAGGATCCAAACTGTAGACTTAAAGTAAGAGGTCATGGGAGATGAGCACTGGGAAGCCAAGGGCTGACAGAGTGTCAGCAGGAGCTCTGTGGTGCCAAGTGCAGCTGGGCACATTCTTGTCAGTGCAGGGCATCAAGAGCATGGACTGGAATGAGATCACCACTACCTAGTGCTGTAACTGGAGAAGATGGAAGGGGGTTGAATGGCATACACTGTAAGGAGGCACAAGCACATGCTTAGTCTTCTTTATACCCACTTCTTACACGCTCCGTGAACAAATCCAGTGGATTTTAGTGCTGCCTTTCCCCTTTAAGCTTATTCTTTGGCCACAACTCAGCTAATTTTAGTTTAGTACGGTTTACCTTGCAGGCAAAAAATTATGAGCCCCAGGAAAACAATAATTTAAATTTCCTAAGGAGGTACATGGACATAAGAATTAGACACTAATCTCTAAGCAGGATTATCTTCTAGGTTTATCATACCAAATGCCAGCTGTGAATAATAATTCACAGCAGCTGCACAGACAGAACGGCATTGTACTTTTGTAGTTGAAAGCATCTAAAGAGATGGACTTGAATATTTTCCTTCAGGACAGGATCAAGGGAATTAATGATATCAACATTACTTTCTGATAATTAAAACCGGGTGTGATATGCATACTCAATTCTTGTGCGTTTTTCTTGTATGGTTGTTTTAAAGATCATATCCTAAAAGAAAGAACCCACAAAGATGCTTTAATTATAGAATTTTAGTGTAAATGGTATTTCAGGATAATAATCAAATGTTAGATAAGCTTTGTTGACTATTCCCTTTGCAATAATTCTTTGATGAAATGCATTCTATTAATCTCAGAGGAGAAAAATAATTCAAACTGATTGTTTCATTCAGAATAAAACTCTAATAGTGTGGATTAAATTTTCACTTTTTTATATATACTGAATATTAGCCCTCTGTCAAATAGAGGGTTGGTGAAGATTCTTTCCCAATCTGTAGGCAGTCATTTTGTTTTGATGATGGTGTCCTTTGCTTTACAGAAGCTTTTCAGTTTTATGAGGTCCAATTTATTGATTGTTTCTCTTAGAGCCTGTGTTGTTGTTGTTCTGTTCAGGAAGTTGTCTCCTGTACCAATGAGTTCTAGGGTCTTCCCCACTTTTTCTTCTAACCGATTTAATGTGTCTGGTTTTATGTTGAGGTCTTTGATCTACTTGGACTTTAGTTTTGTGCAGGGTGATAAATATGGATCAGCAACAAATCAAGTAATCCAATTAAAAAATGGGGAACAGAGCTAAACAGAGAATTCTCGATAGAGGAATATCAAATGGCAAAGAAATACTTAAAGAAATGCTCAAAGTCATTAGCCATCAGGGAAATGCAAATCAAAACAACCCTGAGATTTCGCCTTACACCCATCAGAATGGCCAAGATCAAAACCTCAAGTGACAACACATGCTGGAGAGGTTGTGGAGAAAGGGGAACCCTCCTCCACTGCTGGTGGGAATGTAAACTGGTACAACCACTCTGGAAATCAATCTGGTGCTTTCTCAGACAACAAGGAATAGTGCTTCCTCAAGATCCAGCTATACCACTCCTAGGCATATACCCAAAAGAGGCTCAAGTACACAATAAGGACATTTGCTCAACCATGTTTGTAGCAGCTTTATTTGTAATAGCCAGAAGCTGGAAACAACCCAGATGCCCCTCAATTGAAGATTGGATACAGAAAATGTGGTACATCTACATAATGGACTATTACTCAGCAATGAAAAACAAGGAAATCATGAAATTTGCAGGTAAATGGTGGGATCTGGAAAGGATCATCCTGAGTGAGTTGTCCCAGAAGCAGAAAGACACACATGGTATATACTCACTCATATAGACATAACATAGTATACACCTACTAAAAACTGTACATCTATAGAAACTAATCAAGAGAGAGGACCCTGACTAAAATGCTCAATTCCCATCCTGAAAGGCAAAGAGGATGGACACCAGAAGAAGAAGAAAACAGGAAACTAGTTAGGAGCCTCCCACAGAGGGCCTCTGAAAGGCTCTGCCCTGCAGACTATCAAAGCAGATGTTGAGACTTATGGCCAAACTTTGGGTAGAGTGTAGGGAATCTTATGAAGGAAGTGGCAAATAATAGTAAGAGCTGGAGAGGACAGGAGGTCCACAAGGAGAGCAACAGAACCAAAAATTTGAGCACAGGGGTCTTTCCTGAGACTCATACTCCAGCCGAATACCGTGCATGGAGATAACCTAGAAGTCCTGCACAGATGTAGCCCATGGCAGTTCAGTGTCCAAGTGGGTTCCATAATAATGGGAACAGGGACTGCTTCTGACATGAACTGATTGGCCTGCTCTGTGATCACCTCCCCCTGAGGGGGGAACAGCCTTACCAGGCCACAGAGAAAGACAGTGCAGCCACTCCTGATGAGACCAAACAGACTAGGATCAGAAATAAGAAAAAGAAACCCTCCCCTACCAGTGGACTTGGGGAGGGGAGTGTGTGGAGAAGAGGGAGAAAGGGAGAAATTGTGAGGGGAGGAGGGAGGGAACTAGAGGGGTGATACAAAGTAAATAAAGTATAATTAATTTTTTTCACTTTTTTGGCTATTCTATGTTTCTTTACAGTTCTTAACCTTTAAATTATATTTTGTCAACTCATACCTACGTAAGAAATTGAATTGTTAAGAGAAATGTCAATCATTTCAAATAAATAATTTTATGAAACATGATTTGATTTCTCATTCATGGGGAAAAGGACCTCTTTTAATGACTGCACCCATTCATTAAAAGTATGAACACGTACAATTGGGCAGATATGCTGTTGGGATACCATTGTAACCAATAATATTTTTCGAGAGATGGGAAAATAGTCCATAGGTAAAATTCATAATTTATTTTGGTTTATCTTAATCACCATGTAGATATCGTGTCATTCAGCCTAATCTGTGAAGATGTATGTTAACATTCTTGTTGGCGCCGTGAACTTGGGAGAACAGACCCTGAAACTGAGGTGACTAAGTGCCATGCCATAGTCAGCCTTCTTCAAGGTGTCAGACTATTACTATTCTGGGGTTGGGCAAGGCCATGGGCAGAGTTTTAGGCTGCGTACAGTCACACGGGCAACCTGGGCTTGGAGACAGTTTTGAATAACAGAAGTAAGCAGCAGTGTTAATCTGAGGCAAACCCACTCCTACACCTCGCAGGGGCACGAAAGCACATCCAAGAGAAGTTCAGGTTGTGGAGGAACAGAGGTTATAACTCCTGTCTTGTTTACTTGGAGCTTTCTTACAAGTGCTCAGAAATCTCCTCACACACCGTCATTCATGGATGTGTTCTGACAGAGGTATACAAACAGGAGAGCTTAGTGACCTAATTAATGTGAACTTCGAGGAACTAGTCAATTTGCATTTTATTTACAGATAATATCCATCTACTAAAGCACCACCAAACTGCATTAGAATGTAGTTTCTCTAAGGTTTCATAGGTGTGGTATCTATGTTAATTGTAAGGATTAATAGATTTATTTATGGTATATTTAGAATATATTTCCTATTTTATTTTTTAAAGTAATGATTTTTTTCATTCCAGTTGTTACTTAATTAAGTGATTCCTAAATAAATTCTCAAACTTAAAATTCAGGATTTTATACTTTTCACAACTGAAAACGAATGCATGTTCTGGCTTGATAGCTAGAACAGTAGTAGACCTCATGCAAGGAAATTATGATTAATCTATAAAGCATCTCCTGAACCTAAGACTCAAGGGAAGATTGTGGAAGGTGGGCAGAAAGACCATAAGAGCACAGGATGAGAAAATTTGCCATGAGGCTGTCTCCTCAAGTGTCAGAAGCTGCGTCCACAATGTCTCAGCAGCATGACCGCCCGGACATGGCTGAACATGGACATCACAGACATGCCAAAGTGAGTGGGGGAAGGGTCACACGGTCCCAGTCCTACACAAAGAACTGCAGGCAACTGAAGAATGCTGAGAGCATGAGAAATAATCTTCCTCAGCAAAGATCCCCCAAGCTGGTTGGCCAAGACCAAGTGCTCACCCAGGAAGAGAAAGGTGCGAGTTAACCGTATGCAGGCTGAGAGTATTTAGGAATGATATATGTATACACATATGTAAGAGCACTTCAACAAAGAGGGCATGAACTTGAAAGCACAGGAGTGTATGGGAGGGTTTGGAGGAAGGAAAGGGAGGAATCATATGTTATAATCTCAAAAAGAAAAAAGAAAACTGTGGAGAGAGAGCCAAGGTAAAGCTATATTCATGATGCTATAGCAAAGTATAAGTCTGAGAGCTAAATCACATCCAGAGGGAAAAGTGGCCCTTTAAGCATTAGGCATAAAGTGGAATGAAGATATTCTGTATTTGAATCCCTGGGCTCTGGTCTCTTGTGTTAGGTCACAAGTACAAACCTTAATGTTGAGTAAAGAACTAGCCCAACAAGTTTGATTTGAACTGTGATTTATGCTTTGAGAAAGTTCTAAGTAGCCTGTTCCCCAGATTTGTTAACCTGCTGCGATAGCATTAAGATGCTTGCTTGACGTTCTGTATCATTCATCGAGTACCTGCAGCACTGGATGCTGGAAAATAGCATTGTCAGAGACTCACTCGCTTTACTGCTTGGCGGTCCAGGGTTCCTTCCACTGGACAAGAAAGAGTGCCTCTCACCTTTTGGGCAGATGCCAGCTCCTAGGCCAGTGTGAGTCTAGACCATAGGTGGTTTCACTGAGCTAGCAAACCTAGCTAGGACCTGGGCCTGCCTACTCTGATCAGGAAGATGGCTCTCTCACAGGTAAAGAGGGCGAGTCTGAGAACCTCGGCCCATCTCTCTTTTATTGCTCTTGCTAGGAGAGATGTGCTCACAAGTCCCGAGTTAGGCATGGGGATACCAACCCCTGTTCTGTTGCTCACAGCTTACCATCCACCTGGTTACACTTTCATCCTGGCTTCCCGGAAATTGGAGTCACATTCATGTTTTGTAACAAAGAATTGTATCTTTCTGCATTTGGTAAGTGTGTTTAAGTAGGTCCAGGCTCTTCTTTTACCAGAGGATGCCATACTACCTTCATTGAAGATCATATGGGTGCCACTGATATGTCCGTGCTCTTTGAACAAACAGTCTCATGCAGCCCAGTGGGAGAGCGTTTTCTTCTTGTTGTTGTCACTTGTATTTTTATTTTTGATGGATACACTACATGAAAGTACATTATGATACTACCACAAAGCTCTTTCACTTCTTCACAAAACTGTCTTAAACTGCCTTCTGGAAACCCCTGCAGCCTGCTGTCTGTGCTTTCTTCATTTGATTAACTTCTAACTTTTTATTACCCCTTTATTAGATAATTTAAAATTCCATTTTATTAATTACCTTAAATTGTTTTAGTAAAGTTGGCCTTCTTGTCTGATATTTGAAAAGGCCAATATTCTATTATGTAAATCTCAATAGATGAGCAAACCCAGAAAGTAAATACTTGAATAATAACTCCTGGCCCAGAAGCAAAGACAACCGGGTTTGTTTGTGTTGTAAATGTTATTTTGCTGTTCAGGACAAGCTGTAGGTAGGACCTATTTGCTGCAAAGCTGCCCAGGGTTACTATTATTTGACCTGGTACAGATGATGTGATCTTGCTAATGTTGCAGAAATGGGCTCTGAAGCCATCCATTTCCCTCTCATGAAATTAGTACCTTCCCCTTTTGGCCTCAGTTATATCTCCTGAATCTCTTGTACTGTGTTCCCTTCTCCTTTCTCCTCTGCCTTTAGAGTCAATCTCATTTGTTGAATTCCAGATTTTTTTTGAAACCTCCCCTTCATTAAGAGTATGTCTTTACAGCTGCGTCGAGAGCCTTCAGACCCCTGTGAGCTTGAAAACATCAGTCTTCAGATTAATGCTCCCTACTGTGTGCGCTAGTTTAAGGACATGCTAAACTTAAATATCAAAGCACCTACAGCCTGATGAAGAAAGCCAGCTTAGAGCAGAACCGAGTAATGGTGATAAAATGTTAATTACATTTTTTCTTGTGAAATGTTCATTTTCAGTCTGAATGATCCAGTAAAGCAGTATTTCTGGCTAAAAGCAAGATATGTATTCAGCCACATTGGCTTCTCCTCATTGATCCTTGACATTTAGTTCATATGCATACTTCCTCTGTTGCAAAACAAATCACTCGAAAACATTAATAAACAAAAATCACTCTTCTTAATTGCCAAACTCTCTGATGCTGATAGCTTCTGATGTCACGGTTAGGTTTCAGTTCTGATGAGTTTATGAGGAATACAAATGGCACCAGTTCTGAGTCTGTGAGGTCTCTTATTGACTCACCCGAAGCTATAGAAAGTAAAGTCATCAGGTTTGTAAAAATGTCCCTTTCCAAGAATCCGTGATGAAACTGAACAGCTTCTTAATCAAGGGGTACTACTTTAACAATGTGTAATGTCAATAAAATTCCTGCCTCCTTTTGGGAGCATTATGGCTTTATTAATGCTTTGCCATTTACTTACTGAATTTCCCCTCCAATTTGCTGAGTTTCTGCTTGAACAAAAGGGAGAGTTTAGGCCTGCCCTTGAGAATCCCAGAACCTGTTATTAAGTTAGTGTCCTGAGATACCTTTAAAGATTGTTTTGACATTTTATTTGCTGTGTGTGCATATATTTGTGAATGTGCTTGAGCCTGGTGGCACACAGGTAGAGCTCAGAGAAAAACTTGTATGAGTCAACACTCCCCTCCACCACGTCAGTCCTGAAGACTGGATTTTGGTTGTCTTACTTGGAGACAAGTCTCTTTACCACAAGGCAGGTTCTCAATCTTGACACAAAGTTTAGTGCAAAACTCCAATTGCATCATGTCTGTAAATACATTACATGTCACTAAAGAATTTATCAAGTTAGAATATTAGAAATTTTAAAAACTGTTTGTGGTCCTGAACTGCAAACTCAGTAGTTTCAGGGTAAGTGTGCTGAAGCCTCCAGAGGAAACTCATCTGAGCCTCATCTGGCCCTGTTATTTATGAGGCAGTTCATGCCTTCTGAATAGCATCATACAAAATAACCGTCTGGATCTGGAGATCTGTGTTCCTTCTCGGGTTTTCTTCTTCTGAAATGCCCTATTTCTCAATGTAGATTGGTATAACAGAGAGAATAATGATATAAGGATTAATGAAACCTAGCCATACAATGAATGAAGGCTCCAAGACTTCCCTGTGCTGCTTTAAGCACTCTACGGTCACCAGCCCACGGACCTTGACAATAATCTTAAATGGTAAACTGTTACCATTCTCTTTTCCCAGTTGGGAAACTAGGCCAGAAGAGCAGCTTGCTGGAATGAAAAGCTCTTTGCAAATCAGGTGGTTTCATGTAGGACAGCAGTTAACAGCTGTGCTGTGTTGAGGGATGCAAATAATTACAGGTTCTTCTGATGAAAATGTAATATATATATATATGTATGTCTATATGTGTGTATGTCTGTCATGTATATGTGATACATGGTGTTTCTGTATAATATATTCGATAATACATATTGATATAAAATTCTGTGATTTCCCTTTTGCTAACAGGGAAAACAGATTTGTACCTTTCAAGTCCCTGCTGATAATGAGCACCCATAGTTCTCCCGTCTCTTACTGCAATCAGCAGTGCCCTCACAGTGTACACCATGAGGCAGACGTTGGCTGCGTGGTCACCTGTGTTTGACCACTGTCACATAGTAAAAGCAGTCACTACTTGTTGTTTTATGTTGGCATCCACGGCCTTATTCTAACCACACAGCATCGTGAAACTGCCAATGATTACCTATTCATCAATGATGTCTGTATTTTTATTTGGAGTTAGGCGTTGTGTCTGTTTTTTGCCAGCTTTAGAAACACGTATTTGCCCTTTCACTTTGGTTTTCTTAGTGCAAGTGTGTGTAGAAGGATGCGTCTAAGTTAACTAGTAGCATATTGAGCCTCTTCCTTGTCTTTTTGATGGAAATTCCACATGACACCTCTACTTGGTCAAAGTCACTCATGAGATGAAGTATGAAGAATTACTGTAGTTCTGAGTAAAACAGTATTTTCCTAGGCTTGGAGAAATTGATTTTTTGGAATGTGCTTTTCTTTTGTTATGGATTAACGTCCTCTGGATCCTGTTAAT
The DNA here is from genome assembly GCF_907164565.1 of Psammomys obesus. Classification (NCBI taxonomy): domain Eukaryota; kingdom Metazoa; phylum Chordata; class Mammalia; order Rodentia; family Muridae; genus Psammomys; species Psammomys obesus. Next base: position 3,243,216 of record NW_026585644.1, on the reverse strand, counting down.
ATCTTTTTATTGACTTTACTAATAAAATGGTTGTAGAGATATGCTCTCAAGTGTATGTTGGGAGCATGAAGAGCTTTTCTTGGTGCTACTCAGTAAACTTTAATTAATAGTCTGTCAGCTTCATTCTGCTTTTACATTATTTACTGATCTCCTACTAAGTATTAGCTTTAGGTGCTGGGATGTGTTTCCTTCAATGGTTATTAGCTTGTTATTCGAGGTTCTGCTTAGACGTAGCTAAGTTTCTCAGAGCATCAGATGGAACAAATGTCCAATACTGTACAGTGTATGTTTGTTCCAACTGTTGTATAGAAATTACTGGGCTTGAACCACGGAACAGTAAGTTCTCGTGGCACAAATTTAAATCTTGAATGTTGCTGTTTCACAGTACAGAGCTTTCTCTATAGTCTGTTCTTTCTTGCCTGACCACTTTCTCACTCTTTCTCTTTGTGTCTTTCTACCCTTTTCTTCCTTCATTTTTGGTTTCAGAAAAATTAATCAAACTCATGTTAGTTTTATCTAATAATACTATTTCTATCTAGAGGATATATTGATCTCTAATACCTGCTACTATGAAAGTAAATATTTGCTAATATCAATAAACTAGCTCCATACCAAGCTGCCTACCTTCTTTGAATCAATGCCTTTATGTCATTGGCTGTAATTTGCTTTGTTTTATTTTTAGTAGTAGTCTATAATAGACATACACCAATTTTTTTATGTCTTAAGCTATCGATGCACCTTTGGTCATTTCTGGTTTGGGACTATTATAAATAATATTGCTATAAGCATTACCATGTAGTTTCTACACTCTCCATGTGCAGGAATACAGCTGCAGAGTCCTTTGGGAATTGACAAGAAAGTGCAAGTCCTAAGTGCTTGTATTGTTTTACAACTCCATCAGTTATGCACAAGAATTCTGGTTTCTGTTCAAGCCTTCTGAATCAGCACTGGCCTGTCTTCATTATCTTGATGCTTGTTTGCTTGTGCTGACATGTTAATGTCATTTAACTTTGCGCTTCCTTAAGAACTTTTTCTTTTGCTGTGCTTACCGTCTCTTGTATAGATTCATTTAAAAGATTCTATTTAAATGTTTTGCTTATTTGAAATATATTTTTCTCTTTTTAGTCTTCATGTCATAGAGTTACTTCTTTGTATGTTCTAATCACATATCTTTACCAGCTATATGTTTCGTAATTATCTTTAGCTACTTAACTTTTAATTTACTTAACTACTTTTCAAAGGAACTAGTTTTTACATCTGGATGAATTGCTTCATCTCCGGCTTAGACTTCTGATGTCGTATCTGAGAAATATTGGGCTGACATGAACAACAAGTATTTTTTTTCCTAACAATTCTAGAATTTTATAGTCTAGACTTTGCATTTAAGCCTGTGTTCATTTTGAATTAATTTTTATAAAATATTAAAGTGTCAAGGGTCAGTTTTCTTAATAAACAATCATTTTTTTAGCATTAAGTGCTGTGAAGATTATAATTTCTTTAGATAATTAGGTTGATAATTTTATAAAATGTAAAATAATGCATATATATTTCTGGGTTATATATATCACTATCACATTGCCTCTTTTAATTTATTTTTAAATTTTATACATGTGTACTTTACATCAATTTCTCCTCCTCCCTCCATCTCTTCAATGACATACACACCCTTTATATCCATGGCCTCTTTTTAATATATATTTAATATTTCTTATTATGCAATATACATAAATAAATTTGTAACGTGACTTGCGAAGTCTGTATAGTGCTGACATATGCATATGTATGTTTTAGGGCTGGCTACTTAGTATTAGCTGATCAGTGAGGAGGTTTATCCTCTGGGAAGGCTAACTCCCCATCCCTGCAGAATTGCCTTCAGCTATGGCTGTAGCCTATGCGACTTCCCCAATCTGAGTTAGCATGCCAAACTGGTCTTACCCTTGTTCAGATAAATCTATATTTTGAGATTTCATGGGATTAGTTTCACTATAATATGTGGAAGAGCCCAAATCACATCAGAATTTCTGGTCCTCTGACTTTTAAAGTCTTTCTGCTCCCCTCTTTCTTGATATTCCCTAGTCTTAGGTGAAGGGTTGTGTGAAGGGTTTATCAGCTGTGGCAGGGCACCCACAGCAAGGTGCTTTTGAAAGCAGATAGTAAAAATTGCTCAGCTATGTCTTTTCCAAAATGTTTTGACTATTCTGTCCCCTTCTTCATTAGTGTCAATGTTAAATACAGCCTATAAATTTCAGGTAGAAATTTGACTTTTAATGGTGTTTTCTTTTTTCTTATTGATTTACATTTTTATATATTATCATTTTTCTCTATGCTTATGGGGCTTTTGAGGGTGGGGACCTTAATCATAGTATTGGTCATTTGAGTTAATAAGAAGTTGAAGCAAGAGTTAATACAAAAATCAGTTTGACTCTTCTTCATAAGCTTAGGTGAAAAATTTTTAATGAAATGTTAGCAGATCAAATCCACTTATATATAAAACAATTATGTATGTTGACTGAATATAGTTTATTTCAAGGATGAAAGTTTGGTTGAGTGTTAAAATGCTTCACAGTTTACTAAAATTAGCGAACTGCAGCTGAAGAAACATGGCCGTCTTAGCAAGTGCAGAGCCAGCACTTAATCACACCTAGCACCTGCTCTTGATAAAAACGCGTTAACAAACTGGAAATGAGGGATTTTTCACAAGCTTGAAAACGAGAATCTCAGGAAAATGAACATGATGCGCAGTGTCACCAAATGGAACTCTTCCATGTTTTGGATTCGGATAAAGAAAGGATATATTTAGCGGTCCCCAGCACTGTTTTATGCAGTTTCTATTAGCTACTGTTAAACATTGTACTGGAGGTTCCACCCAGTGACCAGTGCAGGAAAAGTCTAGGATGTGCACATCCTACATTTTTATTCATGTATTTCTAAGTATGGCATACTTGGCCAAGCTCTGTGGCAAGTCCTATTCCAGAGATGAACAGCCTCCTTCATTCCAAACTGTCTTTTCCTGGGAAATTTGACTTGTCTTCTCAACAGAAAACCTTCCTGTGCAGGTTATTATATGGATGTAAACTGTGAAAATTCCAAGAGTCATATCTGGTGGTAAGAAAAAGTCTAGGATGTGCAGCTTAAGAGTAGGCTGGGATTTGTAATTGATTGTGGAACTGTTTTCAGAGTGGCTGAACCACATTGTAGAGCCACTAGCAAGGATGCACAATTCCCAGCTCCCTGTCTGGGTCATTTGCTACTGACATTCGGATTTTAGTCTGTCTGACAGATGTGTGTGAGTGTATGGGAAGGGGTGTGGGGGTGTGGGGGGTATCTGTGTGTTCATTGCTTAAATTTACAATTATGTAATGTCATATGACATTGATTATCTTCTGGGTTTGCGTTTATCAGCTGTGTGTGTTCTTTGATGGTTCTTGAGATTTTGCTACTTACCTGCTCAGCATTTTTTCTTTATTGTTGAGTTTTAACAGGTTTGTCTCATTTGTCCGCTAGGTATTTCATAAATACTTTATCCCAAATTATGACTTGCCTTTAATGTCCTTAAAGTATTTTATAGAGATTTAAAAAATTATAATCAAGTCCATTTCATGGGTTTTTCAAAAATTGACTTTGCTACAAGTTTTTCATCTAAAACCTTATCATCTGACTCAAGCTCTTCTAAGTGTTCTTCTGTATTATATTTTAGAGTTTTATAGTTTTTCTGTCGTAGTTAAGGTTTCTACTGCTTCAAGGAAGAAACAAAACAACCAAAGCCACTTGGGGAGGAAAGGGTTTACCTGGCTTACCCTTCCACAGCATTACTGATCATCAAAGGAAGTTGGAACAGGATCTCAAACAGGGCAGGAACCTGGAGGCAGGAACTGATGCAAAGGACACTGAGGGGTGCTGCTCACTGCTCCTTATGCCTTGCTCAGTCTGCTTTCTTATGGAACCCAGAAATACCAGCCCAGAGATGGAACCATCCACAATAGGCTGGGCCATCCCCCATCAATCACTAATTAAGGAAAGGCCCTACAGGCTCACCTACAGGCCAATCTTATGGAGACATTTTCTTAAATGAGGTTTCCTCCTTTCAGATGACTTTAGCTTGGGTCAAGTTGACATAAAACTAGTCAGAATAGTTTTGCAAACTTTGTTTTCTAGATTTTTTAAAATTAAGTGTATATCCAATAGCTCATGTGTCTTTGTTGAAAAGACTTGTCTTACTTCATTGAGTTGCCTTTGCTGTTTTGCCATTGATTAGTGATTTTTCCCTATGTGTATTTCTGGGCTTTTTATTCTGTTCTTCTAGCTTTTGTGTTGTTGTAAGCACCAAAGGTCCTTTACCTTCATAGTAACAGCTGAATTTAGTTAGTGCTAGGCTTTAGACTCTGTTCTCCTTCAACTCTTTGTTGGCTATTTTTTATTTCCCTTCCATTCCACATGAACTTTGGAATCACTGTTAAAATCCATAAAGCAAGTTTCTCTGATGAAGGCTGCATTTATCTAACAGATCAGACTAAAGAAAAACGAGAACAACAAAACAGTTCTTTGCAGTCGTGAGTCTGAATATATTTTGACTCATGCCAATCTTTAATTTCTTTTGTCTGAACTTTTTAGTTATTCTCATATAAATCTTACAGATATTTTGAAGCTTTATGCATCATTCCTTGTCTTCCCCTTCCCTGTTCCTTCCTTTCTTCCTTTCCCCCTTCCACTTTTTTATTTGTTTCATGTTTTCCATTACCCTCCTGCTCTTCAGAGAAACAGAGACAGTAAGATGTGTCAGTGAGATGCGTTTGTTTGTGTATGTGAACTCTGTACAATAACATTGTATGGAAATTTCCTTGTCTTTGGCTTACGGTAAGTGTATAGTTAGAGGGTATTTTTTGTTTTGTTTTGTATTTAGCTTGAGGGAGTCCACAGAAGTTCTCTTTTTACAAGTGCATATCAACAGGATTTATTACAGCTGGTGTTGATCATCTGAATGATAGAGCATTTGCCAAGCTTTTGCACACTGTTTTCTGCTTTGTGCTCTTTGGGGGTTAGTCGCCATGAGCTGTGCACACTTAAGGAACTCAGGGTTCTTCCTTTGGAGGGCAGAAGAGCAACATACTTAATTTAAATTTTGCATGGGAAGTAGCATGTTCCTTCCCATTAGTTTATATGCTACAATAATGTTTAGACATGTGAGCATTTAGTTTATGGTTAATAGTGATTAATTTTGCTTCCCAGAATTTTTTTTAACTTGGTGACTCAGAGCACTTTTAGGTTGATTTGGGGTCCCTTTGACATCCACTTTACTGTAGGATTTTTTTTTCAACCCCCACTACTTCTTTCCCATAGCATTTTCTTAGCATTTGGTACTGAAAATGTTCCATTCTCATCTTTTCTGTTTTCTTGCTTTGTCCTCACATCACGTAATTTTGCAAAGACTGGATTCTTCTCAGAGGATGACGTTAGTATCTCTCTAACACCTGGTACTAGACACAGTCACTGATACTGAGATGTGACTCCCTAAGAACACCTTCACCTAACAGAACAAAGAAAAGTATGCACTGATTACTAACTTGAGCTTATACATTTGTGTGTGTCATATCATCTCGTACTCAATTCTGTCTCCATGTGAGTGGTTCTGATCGTCTTTCCTCCGTTATCTCTAACCTCTACATCAGTGCTATCTGATGGTAAAGTGTGTGTATTTGTGTGTGTGAGAGAGAGAGTATGTGTGTGTGTGTGAGCGAGAGAGACAGTGTGTGTGTGTGTGAATGTGTGTATGAGTGTATGAGAGAGTGTGTGTGTGAGTGTGTATGTGAGATGCATGCATGTGTACCTGTTGGTGAGTATGAGTGTGTGAGTTTGTGTGTGTCTTTATTTGTTCCTACTGTGCATTTTCGCTTGACAATGAATTAAGTAAGTACATTTCTATCATTCTTCAGTCTCCCAGCTAGCCAGTCCCACTCCCTGGAACTCTCTGGCTAGAGCATGTGCTGCAGCAACTCAGTGAGATTTCCTCAGACACTACGAAGCTGTTTCAGTAGACTCAGAATTGGTAATGCCTATAGTTTTTACAATCCTTTCACTGTACAAATTTCACATAAGAGAAGGAAAACCTTTAAAAAATATTATTAATACAACTAACTGCAATGGGAAAGATAGGAAAAAAACCTCAATGAAAGATAAAACAATGGTAGCTGAATTTTGAAAACATTTGAACCCCCTTCTCATTTTTTTCCTCTCCTATAGAGCATATAGAGAATATAGAGACTGATAAAAAGTAATTACCTCCGTGATCTGACTTTGTATCAGTGACTAGATGCAGTATCTCCATCCTGGACCCTGCCCCTCCTCCCCTGAGCCTTGGCTCTTGAGGTTGACTCTCCCCAGGGGCACTGGCCAGGCTCATCTGCAGTGATTAGCTGGAATTAGCTAGTGCTCAGGGAAGTGTGGGCTAGAGCGAGGGTGCCCTCTGGTAGCCTGGGCTGTGTGATTCTGTCACAGTACTCTTAGAGTGACTGTCTTTTCCTTCCCTCTTTACAGTGTGACAGCCTGGAATCTGCCAGGAACCACTTATGCTGTCAATAATTTTTAAAGTTCTTCTAGTTTGACTAACAGTGATTTTTTTTTTTTAAATCAAGAGTATCATGTTCTTTCCTTCAGTAGCTTCAGAAATATGACACTGATTTGTCGTGGCTAAAATTGTAACTGGAGTGGAAAGTGATGGGCAGGGAGTTCAAATATCCCAAATACATATTTTCTAAGTTTAATTGACATTTTGTCTTTTTCCAGTGTTGTAGACTTAAATTTACGCATGGTTTTTGTTTTCTGGCAAAAAAAAAAAAAAAAAAAAAAAAATTAAAATGATCTTTGGTCATTTGTCGGGGACTAGGCATTGATAGGGCCATTCAGGCTGCTTTCTTATCTGCTGAGTATAGATAACTTCAAATGTATGTGAGTTTCCTAAGATAAAACACATCTCAGAAAGGAATTTGTTTCTGCCTGGCCACAGCCACCTGGTGCAGGGAGAGGAGCCTGTACTTTGTCAGTGGCTGACTATTAGCCTGATGTAAATATGTCACTTGACCTTTTCCGGTTTCACTGGAGAGACTGGCTCCTGCCAGGACTCCTAGAGCAGCGTGGAGACTGCAAGCATCCTCCTGTCCTCTGTGGCTCCCAGCCAGCAGGGAGCCGGTGCCAGATCCCTCCCTGCTGTATTCTCTTCTTGACCTTCGTGGAACCCATCTCTTCTCTTGAAGATTATGAAGCCGCTATCATCCCTAGATAATACTACTGGCCTAAATCAACGTCATGGGTTTAAATTGCCTGAGAAATCATTAAATGTATGGCTGTTTGATCAAAATGGCTGGGCAGCTAGAACAACTTAGAAAAAGCAGATTTGTATACGCTAAGATGTTTGGGCCCGAAATTATTCCCTGGTATCTTTTCGATAGCAATCCTTTCCCAGTTGTGAGTGTTAAATATAGGTATTATGTCATTTTAATCAGTCTACTATAGGTCATAATTAACTAGCCCATTGTAGGTTTCACTAACATGAATCTATAGATTCCAGTGACATCTAAAGAAAACTTTTACTTTGCAGCTTTGTTTTTACATAGCTGTGCTCATTTTTTTCCCTATCACAAACACAACACATGCCACATACTCCTCTTAACATGTAAGTGTTCTTCCAAAGCCTGTCAAGGATACCAAGTAGAAGCTTATATTTTGGCAACATTCATGCTTATTAGGGAGTCTACTTCTGAAATAATGAAACCCATGGGTGAAATACAACAAGGGTGTTGGGGGTGGGGTGGCCATTTTCTCAGAGTCTCTTTTTACTGAACAATTTTATAAGTGGTTTCACAGACAATCCTATCACTGCATTGCAGCCAATGGTTGTTTTCATAAAAATCTCAACAGGGACTGCATGGTTGGCCACCTCGGTAAGAATTCTGGCTTTGTAAGCATGAAGACCAGATCTCCGGCAATCGTGGCTGTATGTGTGTGTGTGTGTGTGTGTGTGTGTGTGACTCAGCACTGGGGGCCGGGTCAGGCTTCCAGGAGCCAACCTGACCCAAACAGCAAGCTTCTTCTGGTCCAGATGGAGGGCTAGAGGAAGGTCCCAGGGTCTGGGGGTGGCCTCCGTATGTGTGTGCACTGTATGTATGCATCACCAAGCACACGCACCACATAGGTGCACAAAACAGAGCTGATCACAGGCCTTGCTGCTATGTTTGCTTAGAGTGAGAGTTATTATGTTCATTAAGTGTTAACAGCCAAGATGGAGAGACTTTCCTTTTTTGATGGTAAAATCTCTTTTTTATTTTTTTAAATTATTTTAGCATATAGGCCAATGAGAGACAGAGAGAGCAAATGTGGCAGAGTTCAAAGAAAGAGGCGCTGGGTTAGTTAATACTTGAAGTTTATCACTCACACTTTGTTTGGCATAAGTATACTTAACCTTCTTAAAACAGGACAGTGTGAGCTCTCTTTACAAAGCACTGGCTAAGGCTCAGATTCAAGTCTCCAGGGCTGAAATGGTGGCTTCTTTTCAAACATCAGTAAAAATTAGTTATGTTATGATTCTTTGGTTTCAGAAAAATTGCCACTTGTTTTTAAACTTCTTACACTCTATACTGTAAGAAAATATCTCCCATGTAATATCTGATGTACTTTTTCCAGTATATGGATCTTATTACCAAATGTTTTATTTTTATTTACTTATTTATTTTGTCTTTTTGTTTTTAGGACATCATTTGCCCAATTCTATTTTCTATGTTCTCAAACTTGTTTGTTGAAAATAATATGTCTTTGTTTTGTGGATTATATTCTACTTGGAGCTTTTTCTGCTGCATAAAACACAAAGTAAGATAAGTTTGTCCTTTGAGATCGTCGGGGTTGTATGTGAATATTATATAACACAGGGAAGTGGTGTTAGCCTTCCCTCCTCATCAAAGAATTTAGTAATTGGATATGGAACTTGGCCTAATAGTCACTTTTGCTTGTCCTTCTGGGATGTCTGTGGATCAGCTGGGTTTCTACAGAATTTGCCCCAGAATCTCCCCCCAGACCACGGACTTTCCACTAAGTGTTCAGTGTGTCGTAGGCAGAAGCATCACACACACCTACCATCCATTTCCTGTCTCTCCTCCCCTCTTCTCCCACCCATGTCTTACAGTCATACAGTCCTACTTTTTTCCCTGTCTCCTTCCTTCCTTCCTTCCTTCCTTCCTTCCTTCCTTCCTTCCTTCCTTCCTTCCTTCCTCCCTCCCTCCCTCCCTCCCTCCCTCCCTCCCTTTCTTCCTTCCTTCCTTTTGAAACAGGATTTGTCTGTGCATTAGAGCCCCTTGGCTGTCCTGGACAGACTGGCCCAGACTGGCCTCACAGAGATCCACATGCCTCTTCCTCCTGAGTCTCTGGTTCCTCTCTTCTCTTCTTCATCCCCCTTTCTTCCACTTCATACAATTTCAGTTTTTAAAAATTTTAATTTGTGCTTTTTTTTTTTTTAATCTGGAAAATTCAAGATAATTGGAGATATTTACAGAAAGAAAGCACTGGAGACATAATTTGTAAAATATAAAATACTGCCAATCTTATTTTCATGAGCAGAATCAGCCTTCTTTTATGTGTCAATTGCCACCTTCAAGAGAATTCCGTGAAACAGAAGTCACAATCCCTGCTCAATGCTTGTTTTCCGCTGTAGACTAGTTTGTGTGGTCTAGCTGGGGAACACCAGCTGAAGCTGAAATGGCTCCTTAAAGGCCCACAGGGCAGTAGATGAAGTGGTGACCTGAGGGGGTCAGCTCTTAGAGATTGCTAATGTTACATTCATCTCAAATGACCTTGAGTGGGACAAAGTTAGGATTCAAACTACTGAGAGATAAGAAGAGTGAATGATGCTAGAAAACTACTCCTGGTTTTATTTATGGCTGCTGGAAGGCCCTAGCTAGGTCAAGGGCAATATCTGAGTCTCTCTGTGTCTGTCTGTGTGTGTGTGTGTGTGTGTGTGTGTGTGTGTGTGTGTGTGTGTGT
>NW_026585644.1:3161206-3233183 GCF_907164565.1 Psammomys obesus | reverse complement strand
TGTGTGTGTGTGTGTGTGTGTGTGTGTGTGTGTGTGTGTGTGTGTGTGTAACTGTATTTATGTAAATATGTTCCAAGCATCATACTGAAACTCTATAAAAAACTTCAACTTCTTTTTGTTTTGTTTTGTTTTGTTTTGTTTTGTTTTGTTTTGGACAAAATACTAGCAGTGTGCTAAAGGAAACCTTGGCTGAGTCTTTAAGAGCAGTATGGGGATAATTTCAGTAATTTAAAAAGAAGTTGCTTTCTATAATAAAAATTGACTCCTTTTCTTTTATTTACTTGAATAAATGATTGTTGCAAACACCTTCAAATTAAATTGAAATGCACCTAATCCATGTTTCTCTGAAGGAATTGATTCCCTATTTTCAAGCGCATTTGTGCTGGAATTCTGAGCTATTTATATGTAAATGAACATCTCTTGTAATTGGCAAGTGGAGAGCTTGTGAGAAGGCCAGTATCTCAGCTAAACTGCAGGCTTTCCTTCTCTCTTATACATTCATGATGGCAAGCAAGGGCAAACAGTTTGATCCCCATGTCAACATCACTCTCCGTGGTAATAAAAGGAAGAAAAGGGAAACTTTGTGTTAAGGATTAAATGGTGAACTTTTTTGTGTGACACATCATCTTAGACAGAGCTGCCAGCTCTGATAGGAAGCAAAAAGCAATCATTAACTTCTAACTACTTGGGATAGGAACTTAAATTATTTGCTTCAGGTGGTTGAGTTAGGGTAAAATTGTACAATGGTTTTGGTTCTGAAAGACTTGGTTTTGTTCAATTTTACTTAAAAAAATTGCAGCTTGACATCAAACCATTTTTTCTGTTTTTCCTGATTCTTATGAGGATAAGAAGAAAATACTACTGAATGACCTTCTAGGGAAATAAGAACATTTAACAGTGTTCGGTTCCCAGGAAACTTGTTCCATGCTAATCTGCACTTATGGAATGTTTCAACTTTAATGAGGAAAAGGAATTTGAATAATAAAGTCAGTTCTGGTGCAAAAATGTAAAGTAGAAAGGGAGGAAGGAAGGAAGGAAGAAAGGAAGGAAGGAAGGAAGGAAGGAAGGAAGGAAGGAAGGAGAAAAGGAAGGAAAGAAGGAGGGAAGGGGGAAAAGGCAAGGAAGGAAGGAAGAAAGGCGGGAAGGAAGGAGGAAAGGAAGGAAGGAGAGAATGAAGGAAGGAGTGAAGGAAGGAGTGAATGAAGGCCAGGAAGAAAGTAGAGAGGGAAGGAAGGAGTGAAGGATGGAAGGAGGGAAGAAAGGAAGGAATGAAAGAAGGAGTGAAAGGAAGGAAGGAGGGAAAGAAGGAAGGAGAAAAAGAAGAAGGAAGGAAGGAAGGAAGGAAGGAGAGGAAGGAAGGTTGGAATGGGGCAGGGGAGAAAGGAAGGAGGGGAAGAAGGAAGGAAAGAAGGGAAGGAAGGCAAGGAAGGAAAGTCTGAGACCCCAAGATGGCTCATCAGGAAATGACACCTGCAACCAAGCTTTATGACTCAAGTTCAATCCCAGGGACCCACATGGTGGGAGGAAAACATTGATTTCTGCAAATTTTCACATGATCTTCGTATGGGTGCAATGACCTACACTAACTTCTGACCTCAGAAGCCCACTAGACAGAGGTTTTAAAAAGTACTCTGAGTGCCGAGTAGTTAAAAATGAAAGAGTTTTAAATTCATATAGCTGTCTAGTGATCTAGTGACACATCTGTCTGTTAACTGACTTTTCTGGTAAATTCTTTGCTGGTCTTGAGCTGGCTGTTGTGGCACAGCAGAAAACCGGGCTCTCCCGGGGCCCCTGTGGATGCTGCTGTCAATCTGTAAGCCAGAGAGGACAGATGGGTGACAGCTGCATTCTGATTTTGATTTGTTTGTCATCTGTAGCAATTTTGTGGCTTTTTCTTTTTCTTAAAATTTTCCACTTGCCAGTCATTCTAGGTAAGAGAAGCATGCATGTGAAACATTCACTGATAGGAAGTCATAAAGATCCTTATTTTAAAACAGTTCTTCAGAATACATGTAATTTTAGCGTTTATTAAAGTTGAAAGCAAGCTTGCATCACAATGAGGTAAACTTGTTTAATTTTATATAAAGATGAAAGCCTGGCTGCCAGTGCTGCTGAAAGAACCACTTCACATTCCCACACAGCACAAATGCAGCTGTGTGGCTCCTGCAGAAACGGCTGGGATTCTGTCTTAAGCCAGATTTCATTTAAGGATGTTTTATGAACTTCAAGTCAACAACTTGAACAGTTGTTGGTAAAACCAAACATCTTAAGGAAATTTCCTAAAGTATGCTAATTTGACATTTACATGCTAAATAACGATTGTGTAAAATTGTTGTCTTTGTTTTTCACAATTAAACCATTGTATCTCTGTAAGAAGACAGTTGTTTGCATGTACAGCAAAAGCACTGTAGTTCACAGGAGTTGATGGTCTCCAGTTGTAATTTGCTGGCCCTGGGTGGCGTGACGGCACTCAGAGGGTGAGGTGAGCACCTGTAGTCAATACCAGGGCTGTAGCCATGCAAGACAGCAGGGCACGTGCTGCCAGAAACAGCTCCGGTTCTTTATAACAGGTGGGTTTTTCGTTAATTTTAAAAATCTGAAACATTGCTGGTAGGAATGAAAGTTTGAAAGTTTCTTAGCTCCTGTATGCGTTCCTCCCTACTGTTTGAGACAGCCATTGTACAACTAGGTTTCTATGTAGGGAAATACAAGCATGTTGCAGTCATGTGAATGTCTCACCTAGAATTAATTCAAATGTTCATCAACAGTAGGTGACTAGATAAACACATTCTGATATATCCACCTATTGAGATGCTACTTCTTGCCAGGACTACCTGAAGAGACTCTTCTAATCATTGTTTTTACTTTCTTAGATGAGGGGATGAGATGAGAGCCATTCCCATCCTTTTTAGCTTTTTCTGAACTCTTGCTGGTTGGTTCAACTGAGCTGGTGTAAACTCTCCAAGGTTTCTGATTCAAACTGGCTTCTTCTGGCTTCTAACCAGCTTGCTCTGCCTGGACTCATTAATTCTGGCAACAGGTTTTAATCTTCTGGCTCCTTGTCATTCTCTGGCTTGTTCTGTCTTCGCCTGTGTCTAGCTTGTTCTCTCTGCAACCTGTCTCTGTAAAACTGTCTTGTAATCAACTCTAGGTAAAAACCCCCTTTCCTGTCCTGTTCTCATGAGAGCTGGCATATTCTATCTCTGACTTATTTTGTCAAATATTTCTCTGGTTTGTCACTTTGTCTGCCCTTTAATTAGACATTATTTTCAAACATGGCTGCTTCCTTCTGTAAACTAACCTTACCTTTATTGTTTGGGATTAAAGGTGTGTACTAAGGATATGTCTGTATTCCAGACAGCTCATACTGTAATCCAGAGTGTATCTGCATTCTATTCAGATCACGTGGACCTAGAAGATCTTTGGATGTGATCCCTTGCCAGAGCAGACATGTTTCTGAATTAAAATTTCTCTACAGACTCTCTCTCAACCCTACCTCCCACCCCCCAAGTGAAAGTAAATGCTATTACTCAATAATAAAGAAGGTATGTACTCCAGCCAGGATGACTCTCATGATAGTTACACTGAGCTAATATTGTGCAGGTGCTGGAGACATGAATGGCACACAGTTGACTGTCACTGCATGTTTCTTCTGGAGCTTTTTCAGGAAAAAAAAGATTGATTATATATTAGTTTTTTTTTGTGACTACCTTAAAAAACAAACAAACAAACAAACAAACAACAGCAACAAAACTAAGCCAAAATAAACAAACAAAATATGCTAGGAATTTAGTGTCTTGAAACATTAGCTTTCAGTTCCTGGAGGAGGTGAAATGCTGCCTCCTCATAGAAGCTCTGGACAGAACTGGTTCTGTTCCCTAGCTAGCATCTGGTGGCTGTTGTTATTCCTTGACTGTTTTCAGCATTGTTCTCCGCTCAGAATTCACTGTTGCCTGGCCTCTAGTTCCTTCTCTGTGTTTTCGCTCTGACATGGCACTTTTTAGGACTTCTTACATGCACAGACTCAGGTTTAGGGCACATTTGGGTCTTCAGTGATGATGAGCTCACCTTAAGAGCCTTTATCTAAAAGCAACTTTTTTTCCAAATAAGTTGTTGTACCCATGCTCCTAAAGTTAAGATTGGGGCATATCTTCTTGGTGGTCATCATTCTTTCACCCTATATTATTTTATTTATAGAACACTGCAGACAATGCAAACTAGTACATAGTGATGGGAGACTGTCATGGGTGAGGACTTAAGGATTGGTTACCAAAGAGTTTTTCAGACACCTGGGGAATAAAGCACACGCTTTGCTTTGTTCATCTTCACACCTGTGCCTTCCCAAGAGCGTGTGTATGTTAGACCTGAGCCAGGGCTAGAGAGATGGCTGGGTGGTAACGTGCTTGCCCTGCAAGCCTGAGGACCTGAGTACAGACTCCCAGCACCTAATCTAGCCAGGCAAGGTCCTGAGCATCGTGTTCTGAGCACTGGAAATGGAGGGGTTGGCGCCCACTGCCAGCCAGTCTAGCCAACTGTTGAGCCCTGAGTTCAGTGAGAAACCCTGTCTTAAAAGTTAAGCTGGAGAGGCGGGGCAAGATGGCAGCGCCGGGAGGACTCTCATTCTGAGGAGCAGCACAGCAGGATTGGCACAGTGACCAGCAATCAGAACTCGCGGCCATAAAACACAAGTGGTTGTGTTTCTCAGGTGAGAGGATACCCCACGGTGGGGGATTCGATCAGCTTTAACTCACCCGGCAAAACCGCGGAAGAGATCCCCATTCCGCCAGGCGCTTGGTCGCCAGCCCAGAGCTACCCGCCAGCGCGATCGGGTCACGGTCCCAGACTGAACTGTGGGCCCACAACACCATAGACTGGATCTCCCAGTCGAGAGATAACCCCACGGAGCAGGAAACAATTGGGACCGACCCCAGGTTACCCAGACATCCCCTGGAAAAGACTCAGGTTCCGCGGGTGCCCCAGGAGCCAGCCCGGACCCAGAGCCGGGAGGGACAAAGGCGCCTGCCTGCACAGAGCCCTGCCTGCGCGCGTGATTCGCCGCCTCAGATAGAACTGTGGGCACCAGGGCACCAGGGCACCAGACTGCGTGTCTCTGGCAGGAGGAAACCCCCAGCGGAGGGGGTCAGCAGCTCTAACGCTTAGGACACCCAGCACCAAAACACTTCCTGGACTCACGCAGACTCTAGTGCAGGCAGAAGCGCTGTGCTCTGCCGCCATTGTTGCGTTCCCCTGGGGCACTGGGACACACAGCTGCATCCTCGGACCTGCAGGAGTCGAAGAGCCATTACAGCAGCCCTCAGATACTGTGC
Source organism: Psammomys obesus (assembly GCF_907164565.1). Taxonomy (NCBI): domain Eukaryota; kingdom Metazoa; phylum Chordata; class Mammalia; order Rodentia; family Muridae; genus Psammomys; species Psammomys obesus. The sequence continues at coordinate 3,227,856 of NW_026585644.1, read as the reverse complement.
CAGGGATCGGCCAGTTGTCCCTGGCTGGACTGCCAAAACTGTAGGAATCCCTGATCCTTCAGGGGGGCTGCACCCACAGCGTCTGGACCAGAGCAGTGCCTGTAGCCGCCATCCCAGACAGAGACACACAGCTTCTGGTCCAGAGTGAGGCACCCAGCCTCCAGACCAGAACAGTGCCCCCAGGTGCCAAATCAACCTAGGTGCACATTCTCCAGGTCCAGAGCAGAGCAATCAGCCTTTGGCCCAGAGACTTGCTGAGTGCACCTCCCACTTTCTCAGACAGAACTGTGCGCCCCAGGATAACAGACTGAGTTTCCCTGTTGGGAGAAAACCCCATAGCTAGGGAATCAGCAGTTTCTTCAAGAGGACTGTACATGGAAATTTAGTGAGCAGCAGCACACTAAATTTATAACAAGAAACCCAGCAGTGGGGCAGCTGTCTTGAGAAATTTTATGGGTAAGAGGAGATCCCCCCTGCCTAACATAGACCACAGCTACTACTCAGGGCTATAAACCTGAGGTGAGCAGTGGCATCTCCGGAGAAACACTGGCCATACAGTGACCATAACCAAAAAGCAGAGAAGGACTCCTTCAGGAAAAATCATCTTCCGGCCAAGGGGATACTCCCTACCTCAGGACTCCAGGAAGCACAGAAACTAACAGCCAAAACCTAAATCAGCCCAATGGGTAGAGGTCAGCGTAAAGGCTCAACCAACAAAAGACAGAGCAATATGGCATCTCCAGAACCCAGCCATCCAGGGGCGAACAGCCCTGAACAATGCAGCATAATAGAAAATCAAGAAGAGGACCTTACATCTATGTTGATGAAGAGGATAATAGAGGAGACAAATAAAATACGTAAAGAATTAGAGGAAGATAAAACCAAACAGATCATGGCTATCCGTAAAGAAATGGAGGAAGATAAAGACAAGCAAATTAGGGCCATCCGTGAAGAAATACGGGAAGATGCAGCCAAACAGCTTGTGGCCTTCAGAGAAGAAATAATTAAATCACTGAAAGAAATCAAAGAGACAGAGTTGAAGGAACTAAAAGAAAAAGAGGAAAATACAAGCAGACAGGTGAAGGAAGTAAACAAAACAACTCAAGACCTGAAGATAGAACTAGAAAAATTAAAGAAAACACAAATGGAGGAAATAATGGAGAGGAAGAATTTAGGGAAGAAAACAGGAACTACAGAGGTAAGCATAACCAACAGAATACAAGAAATGGAAGAAAGAATCTCAGGTGTAGAAGATACAATGGAAGAAATCGATGTATCTGTCAAAGAAAATGTGAAATCCAAAAAATTCCTGACACAGACCGTCCAAGAAATCCAAGACAATATGAAAAGACAAAATTTGAGAATAATAGGAATAGAGGAAAAAGAAGACTCCCTTCTCCAAGGCCCAGAAAATATTTTCAACAAAATCATTGAAGAAAATTTCCCCAAGTTAAAGGAGAAGCCAATAAGGATACATGAGGCCTACAGAACACCCAACAAATTTGACCAGAAAAGAAAATCCTCCCGCCACATAATAATCAAAACAGGAAGTATACAGAACAAAGAAAAAATACTAAAAGCTGCAAGGGAAAAAGGCCAAGTAACATATAATGGCAAACCCATTAGAATCACACCTGACTTTTCAACAGAAACTATGAAAGCCAGAAGGGCCTGGACAGATATCATGCAGACCCTAAGAGAACACAGATGTCAACCCAGGCTACTATACCCTGCAAAACTCTCAGTCCTCATAGACGGAGAAAACAAGATATTCAATGACAAAAACAAATTTCAACAATACCTACACACAAATCCAGCATTACAGAAGACACTGGAAGGGAAAATACAACCCAAGAAAATTAGCTTCTGTCAAGAAAACACAGGAAATAATTAACCTTACTACAGCAAAACAAAAAGCAACCAAGCACACAAACTTATGAACACAGCCAACATCAAAATCAAAGGATCTAACAGCCACTGGTCATTAATCTCTCTCAACATCAATGGACTCAACTCTCCAGTAAAAAGACACAGATTAACAGAATGGATACGTAAACAAAACCCAGCAATCTGTTGCATACAAGAAACACACCTAAGACACAAAGATAGACATTACCTGAGGGTAAAAGGTTGGAAGATGACTTTCCAAGCAAATGGACCCAAGAAACAAGCAGGAGTAGCCATTCTAATATCTGATAAAATAGACTTTCAACCAAAAATAATAAAAAGAGATGAGGAAGGACACTTCATACTCATCAAGGGAAAATTCCACCAGGAAGACATCACAATCCTGAACATCTATGCCCCAAATACAAGAGCACCCACATTTGTAAAAGAAACATTGATAAAATTTAAACCACATATAGATCCCCACACATTAATAGTGGGAGACTTCAACACCCCACTCTCAACAAAGGACAGGTCAACAAAACAGAAATTAAACAAAGAAACAATATCTCTGACAGAGGTCATGAATCAAATGGACCTCACAGACATCTACAGAACTTTACACCCAAACACAAAAGAATTTACCTTCTTCTCAGCACCTCATGGAACCTTCTCCAAAATAGACCATATAGTTGGTCACAAAGCAAGCCTCAACAGATACAAGAAGACTGAAATAATCCCTTGTATCCTGTCTGATCACCATGGAATAAAGCTGGACTTCAACAACAACAGAAATAGGAAAAAGCCTACACACTCATGGAAACTGAACAACTTGTTACTAAATGACAGCTGGGTCAGGGAAGAAATAAAGAAAGAAATTAAAGCCTTTCTAGAACTCAATGAAAATGAAGACACAACATACCCTAACTTGTGGGACACAATGAAAGCAGTGCTAAGAGGAAAGTTCATAGCACTAAGTGCCTTCAAGAAGAAATTCGAGACAGCTCATTCAAGCAACTTAATGGCCCACTTAAAAACCCTAGAAAAAGAAGAAGCAGACACACCAAAAAGGAGTAGACGGCTGGAAATAATCAGACTCAGGGCTGAAATCAATCAATTAGAAACAAATAAAACAATTCAAAGAATCAATGAAACCAAGAGCTGGTTCTTTGAGAAAATCAACAAGATAGACAAACCCTTAGCCAAGCTAACTAAAAGGCAGAGAGACACCACCCAAATCAACAAAATCAGAAATGAAAAGGGGGACATAACTACAGACACTGAGGAAATCCAAACAATCATTAGGACTTACTTCAAAAGTCTATATGCCACAAAATTTGAAAATCTAAATGAAATGGACAATTTTCTTGATCGATTTGACTCACCAAAGCTGAATCAGGACCAGGTAAATCAACTAAATAGTCCTATATCCCCCAAAGAAATAGAAGCAGTCATCAAAAGTCTCCCATCCAAAAAAAGCCCAGGACCAGATGGCTTCAGTGCAGAATTCTACCAGGCCTTCAAAGAAGAGCTAACTCCAATTCTCTTCAAACTATTCCACAAAATAGAAACAGAAGGAACATTACCAAACTCATTCTATGAAGCCACAATCACCTTGGTACCTAAACCTCACAAAGACTCAACAAAGAAAGAGAATTTCAGGCCAATCTCCCTTATGAACATTGATGCAAAAATACTTAACAAAATACTTGCAAACCGGATCCAAGAACACATCAAAGATATTATCCACTATGACCAAGTAGGCTTCATCCCAGGTATGCAGGGGTGGTTCAATATACGGAAATCCATCAATGTGATCCACCATATTAACAAACTGAAAGAAAAAAACCACATGATAATCTCCCTAGATGCTGAAAAAGCATTTGACAAAATCCAACATCCATTCATGTTTAAAGTACTGGAGAGTTCAGGGATACAAGGCACATATCTAAACATAGTAAAGGCGATATACAGCAAGCCTATAGCCAACATCAAACTGAACGGAGAGAAACTTAAAGCAATCCCACTGAAATCAGGGACAAGACAAGGCTGCCCACTGTCTCCATATCTCTTCAACATAGTGCTGGAAGTCCTTGCTAGAGCAATAAGACAGTCGAAGGAGATCAAGGGGATACAGATGGGAAAGGAAGAAGTCAAATTATCACTATTTGCAGATGATATGATAGTATATATGAGTGACCCCAAAAACTCTACCAGGGAACTCCTACAGCTGATAAACACCTTCAGCAAAGTGGCCGGATATAAAATTAACTCAAAAAAATCAGTAGCACTCCTGTATACAAAAGACAAAAGGGCTGAGAAAGAAATTAGAGAAACAACACCATTCACAATAGCCACAAATGACATAAAGTACCTTGGCGTAACCCTAACCAAGGAAGTCAAAGACTTGTATGAAAAAAATTTCAAGTCTCTGAAGAAAGAATTAGAGGAAGATATGAGAAGATGGAAAGATCTCCCATGCTCATGGCTTGGCAGGATTAACATAGTAAAAATGGCCATCTTACCAAAAGCAATCTACAGATTTAATGCAATTCCCATCAAATTGCCAACACAATTCTTTACAGACCTGGAAAGAAAAATTCTCAACTTTGTATGGAATAACAAGAAACCGAGAATTGCTAAAACAATCCTCTACAATAAAAGATCTTCTGGAGGTATCTCCATCCCTGATCTCAAGCTGTACTATAGAGCAACAGTTATAAAAACTGCATGGTACTGGCATAGAAACAGAATGGTGGATCAATGGAATCGAACAGAAGACCCAGAAATAAACCCACACACTTACGGACACCTGATTTTTGACAAAGATGCCAAAACCATACAATGGAAAAATGATAGCATCTTCAACAAATGGTGCTGGTCCAACTGGATGTCTACATGTAGAAAAATGAAAATAGATCCATACTTATCACCCTGCACAAAACTGAAGTCCAAGTGGATCAAAGACCTCAACATAAAACCAGACACATTAAATCGGCTAGAAAAAAAAGTGGGGAATACCCTAGAACTCATTGGTACAGGAGAAAACTTCCTGAACAGAACACCAACAGCACAGGCTCTAAGAGCAACAATCAATAAATGGGACCTCATGAAATTGAAAAGCTTCTGTAAAGCAAAGGACACCGTCATCAAAACAAAGCGACTGCCTACAGATTGGGAAAGAATCATCACCAACCCTCTATCTGACAGAGGACTCATATCCAATATATATAAAGAACTAAACAAGCTGAAAAGCAACAAACCAAGTAATCCACTTAAAAAATGGGGAACAGAGCTAAAGAGAGAATTCTCTGCAGAGGAATATCGAATGGCAGAGAAGCACTTAAAGAAATGCTCAACCTCATTAGCCATTAGGGAAATGCAAATCAAAACAACCCTGAGATTTCACCTTACACCCATCAGAATGGCCAAGATGAAAATCTCAAGGGACAACACATGCTGGAGAGGTTGTGGAGAAAGGGGAACGCTTCTCCACTGCTGGTGGGAATGTAAACTGGTACAACCACTCTGGAAATCAATCTGGCGCTTTCTCAGACAACTAGGAATAGCGCTTCCTCAAGATCCAGCCATACCACTCCTAGGCATATACCCAAAAGAGGCGCAAGTACACAACAAGGACATTTGTTCAACCATGTTTGTAGCAGCTTTATTTGTAATAGCCAGAAGCTGGAAACAACCCAGATGCCCCTCAACTGAAGAATGGATGCAGAAACTGTGGTACATCTATACAATGGAGTATTACTCAGCAATGAAAAATAAGGAAATCATGAAATTTGCAGGTAAATGGTGGGACCTGGAAAGGATCATCCTGAGTGAGTTGACCCAGAAGCAAAAAGACACTCACGGTATATACTCACTCATATAAACATACAATATAGAATAAACCCACTAAAAGCTATACATCTAAACAAACTAAGCAAAAGAGAGGACCCTAACTAAAAGGTTCAATCCCCATCCTGAAAGGCAAAGAGGATGTACATCAGAAGAAAACGAAAATAGGAAACAACCTCGGAACCCGCCACAGAGGGCCTCTGAAAGCCAGAAGAAAACAGGAAACCACCTTGAAACCTGCCACAGAGGGCCTCTGAAAGCTTCTGCAGTATAGACTGTCAAAGCAGATGCTGAGCCTGATGGCCAACTGATGGGCAGAGGAATTTTATGTAAGAAGTGGGAAATAGTAAGAGCTGGAGGGAACGGGAACTCCACAAGCAGAGCAACAGAACAAGATAATTTGAACACAGGGAACTTCCCAGAGACTCCTACTCCAACCAAGGACTATTTGTGGAGATGACCTGGAACCCCTGCACAGGTGTAGCCCATGGCAGTTCAGTGTCCAAGTGGGTTACATAGTAATGGGAAGAGGGACTGCCTCTGACATAATCTGATTGGCCTGCTCTTTGATCACTTCCCCCTGGGGGGGAGCAGCCTTACCAGGCCACAGTAGAGGACAATGCAGCCACTTTTGATGAGAACTGATAGACTAAGATCAGAAAGAAGGAGAGGAGGACCTCCTCTATCAGTGGACTTGGGGAGTGGCATGCATGCAGAAAGGGGAGGGAGGGTGGGATTGGCAGGGGAGGAGGGAGGGGCTTATGGGGGGATACAAAATGAATAAAGTGTAATTAATAAAAAATAAATAAAAGATTAAAAAAAAATGAAAGAAAAGAAAAAAAAATAATTCATATATGAAAAAAAAAAAAAAAAGTTAAGCTGGAGAAGGAGGTTGGAGAGACACTCACCGTTTAAGAGCACTGGCTGATTCCCAGAAGGGCAGTGTTCCCTTCCCTGAACATGCAAGGTGACTAACAGCTGGACTTAAAACTTCAGTTCCACAGGATTAGAACTCTCTTCTGGCTTCCCCAGGCACTAGGCACGTCCATGGTGCATAGACATACATGCAGACAAAACACCCATACGTAAAAATAACATAACAAGATAAAAGATAAGGTGGAGAGCGACTTAGAAAGATGCCGGATGAAAACCTCTGGCTCCCCCCCCCACACACACACGTGTGCACACAATCACTTACATACTACATACATGCGTTCATGCTCTGTCTTTCTTACACACAGCCAGCTGTACACTTTATATATCTCAGACTTGTAATATATTAAGACTATTTTAGTAAAGTATTTTATAGGGTATGGAGTGACCTAATTTTACTTTGCTTTAGTGCAGTCTGTGCCCCCTCCCATGATAAACGACTGAGTCACTCACGACCTAGAGTTAGAAGTACCATGGCTAGGATTTTTGTATCTATTAATTTATGTCTTTGGAGTGCCTGTCAGTGGATTACATACTCCACTCTTCTCTTAACTTGTACCTGAGACTACAGTTGCCTACATTCTCTTGCCTCTCTTGAAATTATTCTTAACCCTTCTGGGATCATTTGCCCTATTTAAGCTTTGATTAGAGCAATTGGCTCTAGAGGTATACAAATGCACATGTTCTCCGACATCTGCGGGTTGTAAGAACTCGTCATTGAATAAACATCTAAATTTATGCTTTCTAATCAAGGGTCATTTTTGAGAGGCAACGGTTTAGATGGTATGCTGATGTCTTTCTCATTGCCATAGCACTTGAATGTTGAAATATCACCTTGACAAGGAAAGGATGCCGTTGCTGAGAGACAGAAAACGTTGTGAAATCAAGATGTGCATTTGAGACACCTTTATGATAGTACAAAGCTAAGCTTGCCTTCGTAGCACTGCGGTGGGAGGTGTGATGGGAGATATGGGAGCTTCCCACGCTCTGCTTTGCACGGCAAATCCTCATGGCCGCAGCGGCATACTCACAGGGTCTTCTGTGCCCACGTGCTGTGGAGGGCATGAGCAGTTGGTACAGAGCTCCTAGGATGGGTATGTGTAGTGCCATCCTTTGTGTAGTGCCAGTTAAGAAGAGAGTTGATTTGGCTTTATGTGTTTACTCTCTTTCTCCTTCAATTTTGTAACATCGTCCCATTAATGGAAAGAAAGGTCAGCATTAAAAATGAATGAAATTTATTTCTGACCAGAGATCTAGAATTTTTTTTTAAATAGGATGTGTAAGGTCTCCGAGGAGTTAGGGAAAGCAGCTATGATGAATTGGCCATTGGGTGTTGTAGCATGTAGCCCCTTTAGCACCCTGGCCCTCTAGTTTCGCTGCTGTAAGGTATAGCTTATCCTTGAAGAAGGCGAAGACTGTTAGGGAGGGCAGGTCCACTGTCCTAAGCACTTTTTATTCCAGTCCACACTTGTAACGAGTGGTACATGCTACCCTCTGTATAAGAACTCCTCACCAAAGCTTGTCTTCCAGGAGCCGGTTGTCTCACAATGCCACACACACTTTCTTGCTCCCAGGTTGGAAAAAAAAAAAGTGGCATGATGTCTTGGAATACGGTGGGATCACACCCTAAGCATGTGTCCTGTTTGATTTTCTGGGCCAAAACTGTGTGTCTACAGAGCTGCACTCTGCTGGCCCCTCCCTGTCTCTAGGCGCACCATCCTTGTCCACTTAGGGATGTTCACATCTAAGCCATGACCCAATGTAGATAGACACAAAACATGGGATTAGAAATGGTTCCAGCTTCAGGCTGGATTGATGGCTGGGCCTGGCCACTTCCGGTTTCTTGGAAAGGACGCTAGCATGATCCTCACCACAGGTCAGTCTACTTAAGGAATGTTGTCACCTGATTACGGTGAGCATGGAATCAAATTATAAAGAATATTTATTATTTATACCTTGCCTGCTTTCCGATGCAATTTTCTGAGGCTTATAAAAAAATAAATATTTGCTAAAAAAAAAAAAAAAAAAAAAGGAGGAAATACAAATCAGGGAAAAGGAAAGGAATGGTGGGTTGGCTCATAGAAATGACTTCATCTTTCCTGAAGAAGCTGCTGATCTGTAATTGAAATAATCTTCTTGTTTCCTGATTTAAATGACAGCAAGCTGTTGGCACACTGTAGTAGCATTCGGAGTTCTGTGCTTACAGATAAACCGATTAATGATCACAACCTGGTTTTCTTCACCATGCTTGAGTATTTGGGAAGCTAAAGCCATGGGAGGAATTACCTCATCAGAGCAAGTTATTACAAATTATCGATAGGAGATTTCAAAACAAGCAGGAGCTTAAGAGTCGCTTTGTGGCATTTTCTTAGTTTTCCTGGGAAAATTTTGTGCTAGTCCAGTTACTGATCTCAGAATGCTTCTCTCCTCTCTAGATTTATTTTACAAACATCTCTATGTAAAATGGAAGATTCATTATACTGCTTTAAGGTTCTTTTTGTATCATGTTTACTACATTAAAAACAAACACTGAATTGTTTTCTCTGCCCGAGTTACATATGTTCCTGCATTCCCGTTTCTAGAATATATTATTTAAATATGAGACCGTAGGCCAGATATGAAGTTGATAGAATTTTCTGAAAATTCAGTATATTCCTAGTGCTCTATGGAACTATAGATTTCCTATACTATGTGTCTGCGTTTCTGTGTGTTTGTGTATGTGTCTGTCTGTGTGTCTGTGTGAGTCTGTGTGTGTGTTTTAAAAACAGTGTTCATTGTACAGAATGAACTACTTAGGTGAGATAGAAATTCAAGGATACAAGCAATATAATGCCTGCTTATTACAATAAGTCCCATAAGAGTCTTATAAAATATGTAATATGCAGTATAGCAATTATAATTTATGTGTAATGTGCTATAGTGGAATCGGAGCTCCACTTCTACAGAAATGTACATATATATGTATGTATTTTTTATTACCATATTCCAGTGTGGCCCATGATGATCACATGATAAATGTCTTTTTCGTAAGTGAACAGAGTGTGGGAGTGTTACCTGGTGAAGCAACATTTGGGTGCTCAGGAAATGCTGGGTGTGAGGGACGGTGGTCCTGATGGGACAAAGGGCAGTTCTCCAAAAAGAAGGTGCAAGTATGAATCAGGCGTGCAGGAGGAAGACGTGCAGGTCATTGAGGTTCAGTGCTGTCCTGGGGACGATTAGCAGTGTCAGCAGACCAGCTTCGGTGGAGGAGCAGGCCTTCCGCACGCACTGACTGATTCGCACCACCTCTTCCAACACACTTCAACTCCCTAGGCATGCGTCTGACTTTCTTTTGTGCTCCCTTTCAACCTTGCGTTTTCTTTTCTAAAGTCATGTTCAAAGGAAGACAGAAGACCCGTGGAAGCGAAGGCTAAATCCTTTCTTCTTTTAGTTTGACTTCTTGGTTCTTTGAAAAGTAGGCGGGGACCCCCTTGCTGCCTGCCTTCTCCTCTGTCCCCATCCTGGATGCTCTTCCCTGCCTGAGCTCCCTGAGACTAGGGGTGGGACTTAACCACCAAAGCTTCCCCGCTGAGGCTTCTCTGATTTCTGCCTTTTCTCTTCACTCTTCCTGCCCCTTGCCCTGCTTCCTGAACTCCAAGCAAGGAGAGGGACCCTGGTCCCGCAGTTTTGCAGACTAGGACGCCCTGGGGCAAATGCAGCGGAGAGCTAGCAGCTTGCTGCCACCCTCCCCTTCTCAGCATTCTTTCTGCTCTCCTCCAGCAGACATTTCCTTACCTCAGGGCTGATTTATTTACCTTTTATCTCCACTCCGCACCTTTACTGGGTGTTTATATTAGGCTTGGTCCTAGCTGCTCGGTGCTCAGAATGCCAAGGCACTGGCTCAGGTTCCAAGAGTAGAAGTACCTACAAGGCATCAAGTCAGTGAATTCTCTCCCACTGTGAGCATGTTGATTACATACAATTAGCTAGTCAACCCAGTTCACAATTTGATATAATTAACCGGCAAATTAGTTAGAAAGACTAAACCATCATATATGTAAGTAGGCATAGTATTAACAAAACGTCCCCGTGAGACGATAGGGCTTTAAAATGTTGATGCACTAGAAAGCCATACTGTGTATTAGCAAGAGGCTATAGACTACTCATAGTAGCTGTATATGTGGTTTAATTTTTGGTTTATCTCTTGACTGGCTGTGCGATATCGGACAGATTATTATACTTGAACCTTAGCTTGTTAATATACAAATTTGGAACCACATTGCCCATCTCTGCGTCCCGTTCAGGTTTGAGGAATAAAGGAACGCGGATGGCGGCATGGATGAAGAACCGGGTTTACACGGCACGCTCAGCAGAAACTGCGCGCTGAGTGATTATCTTATCCGGGTTCACTGCACGCGGCGTGATACTCAGCGTGCTCCTACCCACAGCAGCAACAGTCACAGCTCAAGTCAACCACAGTCAAGAGCGGGACAACCGCTACGCGGCACTGTGGTGTTCCTCAACTGTGGCCTCGCATTGGTTAGCTGAACCAGATGCTGCTTTCGCCTGTAAGATTAGCTCAGAATGGGCTCACTGGGACCGGACTTCATGTCAAACTGAGGAGTAGCTGTACATACTCAGCACCCGCAAAAGTGACATGTGCACAAAGAATTTTTTGGTAATTACTTAAAGGTTTTTATTAATGAAATATTTTTTTTAGATTTGTTCAATTTTATGTGACATTATTTTGCCCACCTGTCTGTCTGTGTACCATTTGCTTGCCATGAGCCTTCACAGGTCAGAAGAGGGCTTCTGATTCTATAGAACTGGAGTTAGAGAAGATTGTGAGCTGCCGAGCCACTGTGTGGATGCTGGGAATCCAAGCCAGGTCTTCTAGAAGAGCAACCCACGATATTAACAGCCGAGCCATCATCTCTCTAGCTCCTAAGGTTTAGCCTTTTATTGAGAAATAATGGGAAAGTGAGAGTGAGAGAGAGAGGAACCAGCATGTGTGGGAAGCAGAAGAAAACTTGCAGTGGTTGTAGGTGTTGGGATTGAACTCAGGTCACCAGGCTTGGCAGAAGGTTCTTACACCCATTGTACCATCTCACTGATCCTTAGTAGTTATTTTTGGGAGAGTTTTTACTCCTTGAATTTTGGACACACACTGAGCACCCTAGCACTAAATTTCTAGTTCAAACAAGATAAGTTTCTTCCCTTTAGTATTTCAGGCACTCTGCTTTATAAACCACTTCCTGCTGTATCAGTGAAGTGTCTAAAGATTCCTGTGTGTTTTATCATGGTCAGTTTGTAATTAGCATCACCATTGCTGCATAGAGCTGCTGACACTGTGTCCCGTTAATACCAGGACACACCATGCTGCCTGACGACTGTAATGAACACCCGGGTGGCTGGGCTGCACTGGAAATTGTCTCGCTACCTTTCAAGATGATGTGCTATTTGTAGGAAATTATTAGATTTTTCCCATTTCTCAGAAATATCGAGACTTGAGACTTCAATAATAGTAGGATAACGACACTGCCTTGGAATTGAAATTAGATAAACAAACAAAGGCAGTTTAAGAATAGCTGTGACTCCGATGACACTGATACTGTGGTCTTGAGCTCAAGTGCAACAAATTTGCCTCTCACTTCCGTTTTCCATGATGCCTGACAGTTTGGCTAAGCAGGGGAAAAGCCTGTCTATCATTCGGAATGGCACCTTTGTCCCTCTCTTTCTGCTAAAAGGGTGTTCCCTCTGATACTCCTGTTGATTCTGTTTGCCTCAGTGGTCCTCCTACCCCCACCACTCTCTCATCCGTATCCTGTGTTCCTAGCTAGAGGGCTGGGGAAAGAATGCCAGGGACCATAGCATAAAGGGTTAAAGGCAAGGGAATCCCCTTTCTGTCTGGCCAGTGAAGGAGGGGATAAAGGCAAAGTTGAAAGCAAACTGGAGGAGTGACAACAAGGCAATAAAGGGATATGTATGCGGAGCTGACTTCTCCACCTGAGCTGTCATGTGTGAGCTTTGGGTTCTCCCTCCATCCATCCTGATGATTGCACCCAGAAAAGCGTGAGCTGGGGTGCACAAACCCCTCTTGTGCTGACACTCACAATCACCTTTGATATACTATGAAGCTTTCTAACATCTCTAACTTTTAATTTTAATAGAATATTAATATATCCACGCTGTGAATAGACTTATAAGTCAGACAATAGAGTTACAAAGTACAGCTTGAAATTGTCTCCAGTATGATCATTATAAAATATTTATTGAGCTGTAATGCTTACCATCATCTTAGTAAAATTTTTAGTTTCCTTTTTCTGCTCAACATTTTATTAAAGTGTGTAACTATACCTTCAATATGGTTATCATCATATTGGAAGATAGATACAAATTATTCAACTTTTTTTCCAAGTTCAAGGAGGAGGGACTCAACCGTGAAATAAGTGTTCTTGTAGCTAATTGCCTTCCTACTACCTTCCTATCTGAGTTTAACCTAGATGAAACACTACGATGGGATTTTAATTTTAGATGCTGGGATAAGGTGTCAAAACATCTTATTCAAGCTGAAAGATCCATAGAGTTGTTTTTTTTTATTTTATTTTTTCAATGCATACAAAATGTCCAGGAAGGGAATTTCACATTTTTATCGTTGAAGTTTTCTGGCATTATGCCATTGTTCTCAGCATAGCATTATTGATGTTGCATCTGTCGTCGGCAGCTTCCTAGGGAGTTGAATGAAGTGGCTTAAAGAAAATAATGAAGATATCCTTAGAAGAGACTTTGTAACATTTCCCATTATTTGAAAGGTTTGGAATGGCTTCATACTCTGGTGTGAGTCAGAGGCTGTATAAATGGCAACGCTATCTCAATCACTAGGTATCTAAAGCGCTTTAAAAAATGACTATGGAATTTGGTGGCTCTTAATATATTTACTCTTCTTACAAGTTGTAAAACTGTTTTCAATATGTAACTCTGGAATTATCCCCCTCCAGAAACAAACCAAACCAAACCAAAACAAACCCACAGAAGGCCAGTCACCCTAGCCATTCCACCCTTCCCCCCATTTCTCCAAAAGCAGCTAGCCCTCTTTCATCACTGCAGCTTCACTTATTCTGGAATTTTATAGAAATAGATTTGCACAGTATGTGACTCACTCTTCTGTTGTGGTGAGACCGTGTAACATGAAATTTGCCTGCTTAATCATGCTAAGTGTGCTTTTCAGTGCTTTCCCAGCTATTTTACATTTTCAGTGAAGCATATCCCAGGACCTTTCATTTGCACATCTAGAGTTCTGCATCCTTCAAAGTATAAAAAGCCCCTCCGCCCACACCCCATCCCTAGTGACCAGCACTATGGGTGCCTTGTTTGTAGGGAGGCTCTGTATTCTTGTGATGTGTTTCACATGTTTATGTCTTGTGATCCACGTGTTCTGTAGCGTGTTGCGTGCTGCACCTCCTTCTAAGGCTGGTCACATCCTGTATGCGCCTGTCACATCTCTTCCTTCTGCTGCTCGTGGGACCTGAGATTGGCTCTGCCCTGTGACACTATGAGAACAGCACTAACAGTTCCTCTCTGGGACCCTGCTCACAGTGGTTTAAAGCATCGCTGAATCAATTTGATTTTAAACATTTGAACAATTCCACCCTGCTTTATGCAGGGCATATCATTTTACAGTCCCCACAAAGTTCCAGGATTCTACTCTCGGCAAACCATTGCCAACCTCGATATTTTTGTTTTGTTCGGTAATAACCATCAGAGTGAGGTGTGGATGATGGTCCCCCGATGCTTTGATTGGCACTTCTCAGATGTTTAGTGGCATTCAGTATCTTTATAAATGCTTCTTGGCCATTTTTATCATTCCTGAAGACTTTAGTCTGCTTTTATTTTATCTAAATTTTTACATTTATTTTATTTTATTGAGACAGGGTCTCATTGCGTAGCTGTCTGGCCTCCAACCTGCTCTGTATACCACAGTGCCCTTGAGCTCATAGACGTGTTTCTGTGTCTGCCTCCTACGTGTTGGAGTTTAAGGCATGCAGTGCCATACCTGGCTAGGATAGTTGAATTTTGTTGTTGTGTTGTAAGGTGCACTCATTCATGTGTCTACATTTCTATATTGATGCTATAACTACCTCTCTCTCTATACATTCATAATTGTATTTGTATATAGGTATTTAGAACTATCTCTTTCTCCTCACATATACACAAACACTTTCTGAATACTAGTGTCTTATTAAATATAGATTTGTAATTATTTTCTCTCATCCTAAAGAATGCCTCTCAGTCTCTTGATGATATCCTTTAATGCATAAAAATCTTAAGCTTTGATGTAGTCCTGTCTGCTCTATTTTTACTTTGTGCTTTTTGGTGTCATATCAAAGAAATCATTCAAAAGTCTGGTATATATACATACGTACACAGTCAAATTTTGATAACCAGTACAGAGGTTAGTAATTCGAGGAATGATTAATCCAAGAGCCATCTGTATTTGCACTTAATATGCAATTTGTATTTATATCTAATTATGACTGTTCTATTGTCATGAAAGATAATTGCCAGCAAAATAAAGGAGCATTTTTATTAAAAATAAATGATACAAGGAAACCTGGGACTACTTCTCTGCCGGGTTCTTGGCTCAGCCCCCCTGTGTTCAGAACCTCCCTGACTTGGGAGAACTCATTTGTTTACAGAGTGTTCTTGGTGGGTTGCAGGCTACAGAGAAAAGTTCAGTTAAGTTTATTTTTTAAATGACAAAAATATAATCAAGCGAGTTTATGTTTACTTTGTGGGATATGTCACAGGTCAACTAAAGGTATGCATGGTTAAAATAGAACTCTGTCAAACTGCAGGGGTGGGAAGTGACAGTGATTGACACAAGTGACAGTGATTGACAGTACTTAAGCATAACTGGGTTGCCCGGTGAGTCCATGCGTTTGTATGTGGGAAGGGTTAGTTCCTAGTGAAATGTAACGTGAGACTTTCGCACTTGCAGCACAGCCGCCATGCCTCCTGCTTCATCCTTTTCCCTGTTCCCCTGTGGACTACAGCTTCGTTGTGAACAGCCTCTGCGGGTCTTCCTCACCACAAGGCCCATCGTGCACACTTAACTGTCTCCCCTTTCCCTCTCTCCTTGTGATTTTTCCATCCAGTTTAATCCATTTTCGCTGATGTGTCTGTCTTGACCCACCGTCTTTAGCTGGAAGTCAGGATTCTAAAACACAGTTCACCCTTGTCTTATGTAAAGCTTTACAAGAGTCTCGTTGGTTCTCAGGACTAATCTAAGGTTGACCGTCTCATTATACAAACCCTATTTGTCACTTGCTTGCTGCCACAGCTCCATCTCTCCTCTGCTTGCACCCTTTTAGCCCTTCTCTGGAGTCTTCTCATTACCACTCTGTTGCTTCTGAGGTTCTAGAGGTTACAAGTCCCGGCCTGCTCTAGTCTGAGAAACAAACACAGTACACAATAGCGTAGCTATAAAATCAGGATGCACTGAATGGCTGAGAACTGGAGTTCATGGAGGCTGTACGGAACCCCCTTTCATTCTAAGGGCAAATTTCTTATAGCTGCTTTGCACTCTCTCCATTTTAGCTTCTGAGGAAAGTTTGACCAAGTTCTGAAGACATATGATACACTAGACCTGTGCACTTCCATTGCTTCATTTGCATGGTAAAAGCTAAAGCCTTAACAAATAAGTCTGTAAGCTAAAGAAATGGAACCAGGGCATCTCTGAGGTCTCAGTAACTCATCTGAACCTCCGTGGTGGCCACCACATACTGAATACAGGCAGTGTTGGCTTTAAGCTAAATGTACCTTCCTTCTAAAATTTTATCTCTAGAAACGCTTCTTCGAATTTTAAAAAAGAAATTGAGAATTTATCTTTTTCAGTTTACATTTGATTTCCCTCTACTTTAATATCATATAATCATTTTATGTCGTGAACCGTGAACTGTGAGCCTAGAGACCATAAACGTAGAGAGAATGAATGAATTTGTGTTTATTTGCCTACATGAAATTTATATTTGCTTTTTATTTTACTGTCTACACTAGGAAGTATTGTTACCACTGTAGTGACGTATTTTCAATGGTAACTGTCAGTTGATGCGAAATGATGAAACATCTTAAAGAAATAACAGTAGAAGTTCAGACTCATAATGGAAGCAATTGCACTCTCTAAAAACATATGCTTGGACATCTCGTCCTAAATGGTGCACTTGGAAGTTAGCAAGCCCACATTTTGCTGTGGCAGTGGTAGTAATGTTTTTTTTTTTTTTTTGCCTGCTCTTGAATTATCCTACCTTTCAGCATCTTGACTAATACAGTTCTCATTCCCTGAACCTCTTTCTGCTTCAACTCGGTCAATGCCTGTATTACTTAATATAGAAAGGGATTATTTGATTTTTCTGCATCCCTAGACAACTGTAAAAACAGCTTTACAAAAGCAAGCTCAGGTCGTATGCTTCTTACTGTGGATTCTCAGAGAGAAACACAACATGGCAGAGAGCGAAAAGATCATGAGAATTTTGAGCTAATTTTTCCACCACGGACAAAGTGTTTCCAAGCTGATATGTCGTATCATTCACCACACAATGCATAGTTTCCTTCTAGAGAGAGCTGATCTATCACCCAGGAAAAGCCACAGTAGTAAGTGAAACAGATTTTCTTTTGTTTTCTTGTCAACTATTTCTTTCTGTATGGAGACATAGTCAGTTCATTCTCTCTCAGTTGCGGTAGTCTTCGGTACAACATGATGCCAAAACTTACTCCTTTCCTGGTAACGTTGCAAACTGTCTCATCAGGCCAAAGGATGTCTTGACTGTGACTATAATTACTCAGCTCTAAGGAGTGTTCCTGATCCAGAAAAGGCTGTGGTATCTTACAGGTTCCCCTAGTACCTTTCCCCTTCCCTCAGGCCTCACTTCAGAGAGAAAACAGTAAGGGCTCTTTTTCCTTCAGCAAACAGTTTTTCAGATGTGTTATATCCCAGAGGAAAAATATCTAGTATGCATGCATTTTTATGAATAATTCATTCTTTATCATAGCAAAAGCCCCTGTCCATTTTAGGTCCCCAGAGGAAAAAGTAGAAGAACATGGTTTCCCCAGGTAAACAGTCACCAACATTTAGTTCTATATGTTACTGACTCAGATATCAGTGAACACTGAAATTTCGTCTCAATAATTCAACATAATTAAGGCAGCGCACTCATTTTCCTTTTTCCACTGGCACCCAAACTGTGTCTTTGAAGATACTATTTGGTAGCCACTTTTGTTTCTCTGCGGTGTTGGGAATGAGAATGGCCCCGATAGACTCATCTATTTGAATGCTTGGTCCCCAATCGGTGCAACTGTTTGGGAAGGATTAGGAGTCATGGACTATTGGAGGTATGTCACTGGTTGTGGACTCTGTGGTTTCAAAAGCCTATACCAGGCTCATTCTCCTCCACACCCCCACCCTCACTCTCCTACCCTCAACTGTAGATGAGATGTAAGCTTCATGCCACTGTTCCAGGGCCATACCATACCTGCCTGTGTGATATACCGCACTCCCCCAGACGGTCACGGACTAACCCTCTGAACCTGTAAGCAACCCCCTGGTTAACGGCTTCCTCCATCTCAGCAATAGAACAGTAACTAAGGCTCTCTCCATCCAGTGTCACACACGTCTACTCACGACACCACTGCTCTGAATGTCACCCAGCACATCCACCCAGGACACCACTGTTTCTGCAGTCCTTTTCTGCTTTGATTGGCGGTCCCCACTCCCGATATCCGGAGCATGCCTGTCTTATGCTGTGATGTCGTACCTGCCTAGACTTAGGCCAGGGAGACTTTCAGTGCCTGGTTCTGTGTCATGACTCCTCTAGTTCAGGTGGTCTCATGAAACAGTAAGCTCTGGACCCACCTCAAGATCACTATCCACAGAAAAGGCTGATTACAACCATGAGCGTTCAACTCTAATTCTCTGGATAAAACACAGCCAGTGTTTGCTCCTCCTTTATGGGCACTGAGCTTAATCTTATGTTTCAGTTACCAAATTTATGTCAGTGTACCTGAGTGGAAGACCCAGCCTACTGGGAGACCTTCATAAATTCTTTCGGTGCCTACAAACCTGTTCCTATTATGTGAAAAATTTTCCTGGCTGGGATCCGAATGCTCCCTTCCAGGTCTAAAATTTTATGGTGTAAAATCAGTAGTAAGAAGCATGCTGACAAGTCAGATGGTACAATCACTGTAGGTTTTTTTTTTAACACTCCTGTTTCTTTAGTAATTAATTAATTAATTAATTAGCTTTACATTCTGATCACAGCCTCTCCTCCCTAATCCCTATGATTTTAATATAAGCAATCCATTTTCCACTATTGTGTAATGTCCTCTTTGATTATTTGTTTTGACTTAGTCTGAAGGAATCTAAGTGTGTGCTACCATATAAATGAACTCATTAAAATGATTCAACATGACACTAACGAAAAAAATTTCAACCTAAAATCTCAGTCATGTTATCAAAGGCATGTGACTGTATGTCTATCCTAAAACCTCTTATTTAGTGATAATCAAAATTTCTATTTTTCATAGCCAGTTGCTGCAAATATATTAGAAATGAAATAAACCTAAGGAAAATAAGCAGAAAAATATGGCATAGTCTATCTATAGAATTCTATATTTTTTGCACCTTCCTTACTCTTTACTTCACATGTGAAATCTGTAGAAAATTCCTGGAATCTTTCTCCAAGGAGCCTGCAGATACGCTGATATGGTTAAAACCATAACTATTCAATTAGGACTCAGTTGTAAATCAGCCTATGGCTAAGTTGTTTTAGCAGAGACACCAACACGGAGAGTTCATTTCTTAATTTCCAGAGTAAATGAGAGCATACATTCGAAAATAAAACTATTGCCTTGAAGCAGTATAACAGAGCACAAGTAAGGCTCAGAACCTTTGTTTCACTTCTCTTCAGTGCTTTTGTGGGCCTCTTAAAACCACAGCACTTATTTTTCAGCTTCTACAGGGGAATCTTAAAAAAACTTCAAATGTGTGTTTGCGAGTAGAATGTGTATATCGGTAGGCAGGCTTTTGAGCCTTTGGACTGTGTTTATAGTGCTGCCAAGGATCATTTTTATTCAGAAACAGACTGAAAGCAGACATTAAGCTGAATGAGTGTGTTGACAGTGTCCTTTGCTTTACAGAAGCTTTTCAGTTTCATGAAGTCCCATTTATTGATTGTTGATCTTAGAGCCTGTGCTGTTGGTGTTCTGTTCAGGAAGTTGTCTCCTGTGCCAATGAGTTCCAGGCTCTTCCCCACTTTTTCTTTAACAGATTTAGTGTGTTCTGCCTTTATGTTGAGGTCTTTGATCCACTTGGACTTTAGCTTTGTGCAGGGAGATAAATATGAATTTTTCTATATGTGGATAACCAGTTAGACCAGCACCATTTGTTGAAGACGCTATCTTTTTTTCATTGTATGGTTTTGGCATCTTTGTCAAAAATCTGGTGTCAGTAGCTATGTGGGTTTATTTCTGAGTCTTCCATTCTATTCCTCTGAGCCTTCAGACTGTTTCTATGCCAATAACATGCAGTTTTTATCACTGTTGCTCTATAGTACAGTTTGAGATCAGGTATAGAGATACCTCCAGAAGATCTTTTATTGTACAGATTGTTTTAGCTATTCTGTTTTTGTTTTTCCATATGAAGTTGAGAAAATTTCTGCCAAGGTCTGTAAAGAATTGTGTTGGTATATTTATGGGAAATGCATTGAATCTGTAGATTGCTTTTGGTAGGATGGCATTTTTTGCTGTGTTAATCTTACTGAGCCAATAGCATGGGAGATCTTTCAGAACAAAATGACAGCCTACAGACTGGGGAAAAGATCTTCACCAACCCTACATGCAGCAAAGGGCTAATATCCAGAATATATTAAGAATTCAAGATTTAGACACCAACAAACCAAATAATATGATTAAAAAATTGGATACAGAGCTAATCAGAGAATTCTCAGCAGAGGAATATTGAATGGCGGAGAAACATGTAAAGAAATGCTCAACATCCTTAGTCATCAGGGAAATGCAAATCAAAACAACTCTGAGATTTCACCTTACACCCATCAGAATGGCTAAGATCAAAGACTCAACTGACAACACATGCTGGGGAGAATGTGGAGAAAGGGAAACCCTCCTCCATTGCTGGTGGGAGTGCAAACTTGTACAACCTCTCTGGAAATCAGTCTGGCGCTTTCTCAGATAATTGGTAATAGTTCTACCTCAAGACCAGCTATACCACTCGTCGGCATATACCCAAAAGATGATCCACCATTCTCTAAGGACATTTGCTCAACTATGTTCATAGCAGCTTTATTTGTAATATCCAGAATCTGGAAACAACATAGATGTCCCTCAATGGAGGAATAGATGCAGAAATTGTGACACATTTACACAGTGAAATACTACTCAGCTATTAAAAACAAGGAAATCATGAAACTTGCAGGCAAATGGATAGAACTAGAAAAAATGATCCTGAGTGAGGTATCCCAGAACCAGAAAGACATGCATGGTATATACTCACTAATAAGCAGATATTAGCCATATAATATAGGATAACTGTACTAAAATCTACAGACCTAAAGAAGCTAAAGAACATGGAGGACTCTAGGAAGGATGCTTAAATCTCATTCAGAAGGGAAAACAGGATAGATGCCAGAAGTGGAAGGGAGGGAACAGGATGGGAGCTTACCATAGAGGTCCTCTGAAAGACTCCACCCAGCAGGGGATTGAAGCAGATGCTAAAACTCAATGCCACACTTTGTGCAGAGAGCAAGGAGTCTTATGGAAGAAGGGGGTATACAAGGTCCTGAACAGGAGCTCCATAAGGAGACCAACAAAGCTAAAAATCTGGGCTCAGGGCGATGCAGAGACTGATGCACCAATCAAAGACTATGCATAGAGAGGACCTAGACCCCCTGCTCATATGTAGCCCATAGACAGCCCAGTCTCCATGTGGGTCTCCTAGTAAGTGGAGCAGGGGCTCCCTCTGTCATGAACTGGATTGCCTGCTCTTTGATCACTTCCCCTGGCACTGTGGCCTTGTCAGACCACAGAGGAAGAGGATGCAGGCAGTCCTGATGAGACTTGATAAGCTAGGATCAGATGACAGGAGAGGAAGACTTCCCCTTTCAATGGACTAGGAGAAGGGGATAGGAGGAAAATGGGAGGGAGGGTAGAACCAGGAGTTGATGAGGAAGGTGGCTATAATCAGGATATAAAATGAATAAACTGTAAAAAAAAAAAAAAGTGGTGGCTTAGGTGGCAAACATTTCAGAAGGAAGTTACAGATGTCAACTCTGTGCAGTATCAGACGAGCAGATGTACAAGCAGAGTTGACATCTGTAACTTCCTTCTGAAATGTTTGCCACCTAAGCCACCACTTTTTATACATACATTTGTTTAAATGGTGATGGATGGGAGGAAGAGAATCAGCTAGCTCCTCCTGCAACTGTGTGCTTTGGTGACATGATTTTTTAAATACAGTCTTTGGAGACTGATATAATCTTTTACACATCAATGACATCACCACTGCTGTCTAGTATTAGATGGAAGTCTTTAATTCCTGGGTTTGCTTTAATTGTTTTTTAAGGGATTTTGTGAGTATTCAATTTGGTGTCATATTTCCCATTCCTTGTACATGGTCTTTGTAATATGATATTTTAAAGTCTTCTTGCATCCAGTAGATAAATAAAAATTTGAAAAAAAAAAAGAATGATGATTTTTTTTGACAGCTAGTATTTTATTCTGATAGCAGTCTCATTACACATGGTCCAAGAACATTCAAATAATAACTCTCAAATAAAATCAGATGTTAAAGATTGGTCTTCAAACATCATAGCCAATGATGCCACGTTTGACTAGGATCTCTCCGAAATAAAACCACATCCACACCTCAGTGGCCACCAAACCATTCAGCGCAGCTTCCTTAACTGTAAGCTGTTTGAAGCTACCAGTTTTAGCACTTTGAATGATATTTTTCAAGCTCCGAATAGCTGTAGGGATTTCAGCAGGGGTAGGGGGAACAAGTTCAACCTTGGCATACTGCCAAAATGTGGCCAATTAAGGCTTCCAGTAAGTCAGCGTTCAACAGCACTGGAGCCTTCTCCACGAAGTTACGAACTAACTTGGCCATAGTCTAAGGAAAAAAAAAAGAATGATGATGATTAGACAGACAAGATGGGGCACGCTTTTATTCCTAGCACTGGGGGAGGGGGGCCGAGGCAGGTGGAACACTTAGTTTAAGGCCAGCCTGGTCTACAAAGTACCAGAACAGCAAAGCTACTCAGAGATACCCAGTCTCGAAAAAACAAAAAACAAACAAACAAAAAACCAACATGACTGTGGACTATGAAACTATGTTCAAAGCCACATAAAGTGTGTGAATTATAAATAAGTGAAAACATTTGAAGAATGCTCTAATATACCTGAGCCTCATCCCATGGTGTGTAATTGTTCTTGTGGAATATGTGTGCTCTACGACTGGAGCAGCATGTGTGGCTACTCGCTTGCTATTTGTGCCCTCAGGAAACTTGTTGCAATCATGACTAAAATAAAACACAACTGGGGTGAGATTTATAATTATATGTATATATTATATAAATATACTTGTACATTAAATTTGTAATCAGTTTGAATTGCAAATACCATGTTAATGAAACCATTGCAATTTTAGCTCTTTTCCAAATAAGGGCACATAGTTTGCCTAAATTATTGAAATACTTAGATACAGTGATTCTATCCACAAGTATAATCTTCTTACCTAGAGGACTATAATTCCTCCAGATGATAAGTTTTTACATTGTTTATAGAAAAGATATGCATGGCAGATTGGTGTGGTAAGAACATGGTAGATAAATTTAAAACCATCTATCAATTATATGAAAAGAACAGCTAGAAATTTATTATGAATCACAATAACAAAGAAATGTAATGTTAGGACAATCACTGCTAGTTGGGGCAAGTTAGGGAATGCCTAAATGTGTATCTGTCCACTGTGATGACCCACAGTGCAGCTGCCAGAGTGCATGCCTGCTTTCCCGAAGACTGCCCTGCCAAGTTCCTGGGAGCTCAGACTCGTCTCTTGTACCTTCAGGCTGACCACCATCGGATCTTTCCATTTTAAATTTACCTTCTCAGGGAGTTATTTCCCTTTCACTACTCACATAGCACATAGTTTTGAGGGCTGTGCACCCACACCATTTTGAATGCTGAGAATTCAGCAACGCTCTCATTTGACAAAAGCCTCTCTCAGCATAACCACAATAAAATAATGCTGCCTGTCATGGGCAAAACTAAAAAAGCAATCCATCAATCAGTCAAACAAAAGTGTGTGTGTGTGTGTGTGTGTGTGTGTGTGTGTGTGTGTGAATAGAGACAGATTAAAGTGTCAGTTTAAAGCCTAGAAGGATCATTCAGCTAGAGATCTGGAGAGACTAAAAGAGGGAGTAATGCAGATACTGGGGGGGGGGAGTGTAATATTAGAGAAATCATAAAGCATAGAGTCCATGTGAGAACAGTACTCGTACTCGTATTATGAGTTAGATAGAAATAACTTAGGAGATCAAAAGGCATCCTTGTTGCTTTGTAGGAGCCAAGGAATAGTCTAGTCCAACATGGTAGAGGGAGGCTCACATTCTCTCTTGCAGAAAAGCAGAAGGAGGAAGAGAAGGGAAAGAGATAAAATGGGAAAATAGCTCATAAGGCTACACAGTAGTGCAAAAAAGAAAAAAAGAAAGAAAAGAAAAAGATGTGATTGTACTTCAATAGTGGCAATGGTGAAAAGTAGTCAGATTCAATATATACCTAAAGAGGTAACAAGATTTGCAAATTAATTTTATGTGACTAAGTGATAGAGCAGAGTCAATATTGCTTTAATGCTGTTAGCCTGGAAAGGTTAAAACCAACTGCTGAATGAGAACACATACAGAACACTAATGTCAGTGTAATGGGGAGAGAGTAGGGAGTCAGACCTTTGTTCTGTATATGTAGTTACTATTCACGTGACGACCTGACTGGTGAGAACAAGTATGGTTGAGTGTAGGTGTTGGCATTCACAAGTTTGGGGACCACACACATAGACACGCACTATTACACACACACATGTATATGCATAACCATTTATTTGTACATAGATGCACATATGAAGTTTACATACATAAAAATGGATGGAAAGGCTAGGGAGTACAGGCGGATTAGAGAGGTGTGAGGTTTGGGTTCGGCATATAGAGACCAAGGATTAGGAAATCTATGCAAGAGAGACTGAGCCAGTCAACAGAAAAAGCAGAAGAGAATGGATGTATTCCATTTCATAAGCCAAGTCACATACACACTTCAAGCAGAGACTGATCAGCTGGGTTAAAGGTACTGACTCTCACAGGATCAGTTTTGGCTGGTGAAAACAGAGAGCAAATGGAGTGCATTCAAGGGGAAAATAAACAGGAGGAAAAAGGAGAGTAAATAGTACGGCATAAGTGTGAGGCCAAACTTGTGCGTTTTTGTTGATAAGACTGATCCAGCAAAGGGGAAAAAGACAGGCAATGGGCTGCGAATTTCCAGAGTGCTTTCCTGCCCATGGTGGGTTTAGAAAGAGAAAGGTCAGACTCACAACAAGATGGTGTGGCAGCGGAGCCTCAGAGGCTCAGAGGCAGAGGCTCAAAGGCTCCAGCGCAGAGGCAGCCGAAGCAGTCAGATGCTGAGCATCAGGGACTCGCTGGCAAGTGGCTTAATGACAGCAAAGTTTGGAGACATGATATGTTAAAGGAAATGTGTATTCCAAGCAAAAGAACCCAGGGAGCACTGTTCCTCTCGGTATGGCGCCTGCCAAATGCCTGTGTTTAACAGATACTGAGTGTGTGGATGAAGACTAAGATTTAGCTGTTGTGAGACTGTGTCTTTGTTTCAGGGGAATAAAGTGATATTTTTAAGAATGGTTTTGAGTGTTGGAAGCCTATGAATTAGTTTTTTAAGTCTAATAGCTCAAAAAATGTAATTCTGAAATATTATGATGAGGTGACATTGTTTTTCCTTATTTGTACCTTTACCAATCACTGAACTATTTTCTACATTGAGTTATTTTCACAATGTCCTTTAAATTGATAAGCCATTACCGCTTAATTGGTTTTGGCACTGAAAATCTTATCTTTGAGTTATTACTGATATATATTATTTACGATACATCCATGATAATTGAGTCTTGTGAGGTGTAGGCATAATTGGCCCTGGCACTTGAGAATTTTTTCTAGGCTCTAAATCAGCTAAGCCTCATAAGACCCCACAGTAGGAGGAGACCTGTGCAGAGGCAGAGTCAGTTTGACTTTTCCTCTGTTACTTTTGACCAGAGGGTCTTTGGTTTAAAACAAAACCAAAATGAACACCAATCAGAGCAAAGCAAAACCAAAAGAAAATGTAAGTCTCTGGCGTTGCTTAGCTTCTGTTAGATGTTTCATGTTGCTTTGTTCAGCCTTTTGTGCAGCCACTGACATCCTTCACTGTTCTAAAGCCCTGATGATGCTTGTTGGAAGGTAGCAGTCTTCAAGTTTATTGACTAGCTCCTTTTAGGGGGCATGGATTTGCATTCCTTCCTTCTCCTAAATGGGGATCTATCTTCAAAAACAAATTCAAGTAATGGAAAAAGAGTCCTTCTGTAAGTTTGCAATTGTAGAAGACTAGACTTAGCCAGCACACAGTCAACCCTGTTCACACACAGGTGTATTGCCCTGTATAGGGGACACTGACAAATGACAAATTGTGTAGATTAATTACCCTAATTTTGCAAACTTTGACCAGATTATAGTTAAGTACAAATTATAAAAGGGGACAATATTAAAAGGGATATAAGTATAAAAAGAAACATCAGTTTTAGAGAAAATCAAGTCATTCTCAATACAGCTCCATGAGGTTTCTCCTCTCTTTTTCTCTTCTGTGGAAGTTCAGGTAATTTGGACAAGGTCACTTAGATGAAAACAACTTTTTATGTGAACTCTCCTCTCCCCTCGGCCTTATTGAGGTTTACCTTTCCTTTTAATTACTGTCTTTCATTCAGAATTTATGATTGTTACATTGATTCATTTTTTAAAAAAATTATCAATGAGTGTACCACTGGAAAAAAAAATATATATAATGACATTTCAAAATTTGTTCAATACATATCAAGTTCTTTTAAGTGAAATTTCCCATTAGAAATCAGACATCCATTCATTAAAGAATGGCCTGTATTAGTTCTAAAGATTACAACTAATAATATGAAATCACTCAATCCCTTCCCTATTTTAACATGTATTGTCTGATTTTATAATTTGTACTCAACTATAATGTAGTTAAAGTTTGCAAAATTAGAAATCAATAATTTAATGCCAGCAGTGGTTTTTACTTACATAGTGCTTTGTAATTCATGAAATCCACAGATTATTGTATGGCTTCTAATTTCATTTAATAAATAAGTTTTGATTGCATGAAAAGATGAACATGTACATCACAAGTAATTTTGCCTTTATTACAGTTTAATGAAAAAAAAACCCACAGTATTGGCAAATGTACCATATGTGTTTATAAAATGAGTGCATTTGCATCTGTTAGATGTGCTCACTGCTAAGAACAGGCCACACACATTTTAAATAATAAAAAAGTTTTAGAGTCAGACTAAAGTCATGCTGTTTTGATCCAGTGCTCAATAAAGTGTATAGATTGTGAATAGTGACGTTAGTAGCAGTAATCACATCTAGTGGAAAGTAAATCTCGTGTAGGTGCTTACGTTTGGGGATTCCAGCAGTGTTTTCTCTTCAGTTGTACTTTGCACGCTTGCTTCTATGTCAAGAGCATGTTCTACATTGTGAGAAAAGAAGCTGAAATGAGGCATTGCCTGCATGGCATCGTTAATGTGGTCCAGGGATGCAGCTTGGGGAACTGTTCTGTTCACCTCCCTCAGGATAGTCCCCCTGCTGTCTGTCTACTCATTTCTTGTCATTACCAGATTTTCAAGATCCCTTTAAGACCAAGTGAAAATGGAATATTTTCAGAAGGCAACTTCTTCTTGAGGGACTTCAAAGCTTAAGACAGTTCATCAGGCTCATATCTGGATCTGATGCCTGGAAAATAAAAGTGTCTAGAACACTGTGAGATAAACCAGCCATTAAAATTACACAAAAAATTTACAAGTAAGCCAGGTGACTTTCCATCTGGGGAGACAAGGCCTGCTCTGTCAAGCATGTAGCAGATGCACTCAGACCTGTCCTGTCCTCACATCCTCTCCCCATCCCTGAGAGCCTCAATGACCCAGGAATTAAGATAAGAACTTACTCATCTAGGCCATAAATCTAAAGAAACACGTATTCCTTAAGACAGACATACATATCTTACGAAAGATGGCAGGTGGCCTTACTCTTCCAAATGTATTGACTCTTGGTTTTGCTTGATAAAACTGGCCGATTTTCTCAGTCTTGTCTTGCTTGCTCTTCTTCTGTCCCTCCTCATTAGTTGACACATTTATTCTGCTTGCATACTCACACCTTTTCCTGAGTGAAGCAGACAGGCTTTGTCTTCATTCCTTGAGCCTCAGAGCCATAGTCACTCTAAGGTGACTTATGCCTGTGTCTTCGTCTTCTGCCTTCTGCTGTGTCCTCATCTTGTTGGAATTATTTTCAGAGTGCTATGGGTATATCACAGTTAGCCTCTTCTCTTCTTTCTTCCTTCCTTCCTTCCTTCCTTCCTTCCTTCCTTCCTTCCTTCCTTCCTTCCTTCCTTCCTTCCTTCCTTCCGTCTTTGGTGTTCTATACACTTTATAAGGCATGGATGTTCTAATCCAGCTTGTTTAGCTCCCATAATTCCTTGTCTGTATCAACCAACTTTGCATGTGGTGAGATTTGGATATGATCGATTTTTGCAGCCTTTGTCTGTTGGGCTGTAGAGTCCTTTCTCCTTCTAACTGTATCTTTATCTTGCACACATCATGGTGGATTGCATCTTTCTGGTCAGTGACTGCATTTTCTGAAGGTGCTACCTGCAGAAATGCTTTGGTAGAAAGAGTCTTAGACCATGGAAAATGGAATTGTAGTTTGACCCTTGGTGTGTGACTAAATGTTCTCTGCTAACTGTTTGCATTCAAACTTTGACACCAAAATTTATCAGCAACAAAGCATGTTGAAAGATTACTGTAGTGAGATCCTAGTAAATGTTTCTTTAATGGATTCCTATGAATTAAAATGAACTGCCTTGGAAATTTTTCAGATAATTGTTTTCAAATGAAATAAACTAAAATCCTTTAAACATTAATAAAACAGCTAATGTCAGTTGACGGTATCAAGTTTTCTTTAGCATATTTGAAGAATTATTTAGGAACCTCGTGAGTTCATCTAATAGTTTTTTTTTATTTCTTTCATACATGATTAAATATCATAATATATGGTAGTAGAATGTCAAATTTATGATTCCATTACTATTTTTTGGGATTGTTAAAAGTTTCTTTTTCTTTTTTTCCTCTTCTTTTATTAATTATTATTATGTATTACAATGTATTCAATATGTATTCCGGCTGTGGCCCTTCCCTCCTCTCCTCCCAATCCCACCCTCCCTCTTTCTTCTCCCGCTATGCCCCTCCTCTAGTCCACTGATAGGGGAGGATAGCCTCCCTTCTGTCTGACCCTAGCCTATCAGGTTTCATCAAGACTGGCTGCATTGTCTTCCTCTCTGAACTGGCAAGGCTGCACCCCATGTGTGGAGATGTTCAGAGAGCCTGCCACTGAGTTCATTTCAGGGACAATCCCTGGTCTCCTTACTAGGGACCCCACTTGAGTCTATAGACTGAGTCGACGTGCTACATCTAAGCAGGGATTTTAGGTCCTTTCCATGCATGGTCCTTGGTTGGGGTCTCTGCAGGGCCACTAGGGCTCAGTATTTTTGGCTCTGTTGGCCTACTTTCAGAGCTCCTGTCCCCTCCGGGTCTTTCTATCTTCCCCTTCTTTCATAAAATTCCATGCACTCTGTCCAAAGTTTGGCTATGAGTCTCAGCTGTGGTAGGCTTCCATCCTGTTCTCTGTCTTCTACTTCCAATGTCTATCACGTTTGCCCTTCTGAATAAGGATTGATTGTCTTCCCTAGGGTCTTCCTTGCTGTTTAGCTTCTTTAGGAGTATAGATTTTTAGTATGTTTATCCTACATTATATGCCTAATAACAACTTATGAGTGAGTATATACCATGTATTTCTTTCTGCTTCTGGGTTACCTCATTTAAGATAATAAAATTTCTTGATTTCATCTTTTTTTAATTGCTGAGTAATATTCCATTGTGTATATGTACCACAATTTCTGTATCCATTACTCCATTGAAGGACATCTACGTTCTTTCCAGATTTTGGCTATTATGAATAGAGCTTGTACAAACATGTTAAGCAAATGTCCTTGTTGTATAGTTGAGCATATTTCAGATATATGCCTAGGAGTGGGATAGCTGGATTTTGAGGTAGCACTATTCCTAGTTATATGAGAAAGTGCCAGATTGATTTCCAAAGTAGTTGTACAAGTTTACATTTCTACCAGCAATGGAGGAGGATACCCTTTCTCCACATCCTCTCCAGCATGTGTTGTCACTTGAGTCTTTTGATCTTAGCCATTCTGATAGGTGTAAGGTGAAATCTCAGGGTCGTTTTGATTTGTATTTCCCTGATTACCAAGGATGTTGAGCATTTCTTTACATGTTTCTCTGCCATTCAATATTCCTCTATTGAGAATCTGTTTAGCTCTGTTCCCCATTTTTAAATTGGATTACTTGGTTTGTTGCTGTTTAACTTCTTAAGTAGTTTATATATTCTGGATATTAGTCCTCTGTCAGATATAGGGTTGGTGAAGATCCTTTCCCAGTCTGTAGGCTGTTGTTTTGTTTTGATGACAGTGTCCTTTGCTTTACAGCAGCTTTTCCGTTTCATAAGGTCCCATTTATTGATTGTTGCTCTTAAAGCCTGCACTGTTGGTGTTCTGTTCATGAAGTTGTCGCCTGTGCCAATGAGTTCTAGGCTCTTCCCCACTTTTTCTTCTAACAGATTTAGTGTGTCTGGCTTTATGTTGAGGTCTTTGATCCACTTGGACTTTAGTTTTGTGCAGTGTGACAAATATGGATTTCTTTGCATTTTTTTTCTACATGTAGACATCTAGTTATACCAGCATCATTTGTTGAATATGCCATCTTTTTTCCATTGTATTGTTTTGGCTTCTTTGTCAAAAATCAAGCATCTACAGGTGTGTGGATTTATTTTTGGGTCTTATATTCGATTCCATTGATCCTCCAGCCTGTTTCGCTGCCAGTAAAAACGCAGTTTTTATTTTATTTTTATTTTATTTGTATATAATAAAACAAACAGTTTTATTACTGTTGCTCTGTAGTAAAGCTTCAGATCAGGTATAGAGATACCTCCAGAAGATCTGTTATTGTACAGGATTGTTTTAGCAATTCTGGATTTTTTGTTTTTCCATATAAAATTGTTCTTTCAGGTTCTGTAAAGAATTGTGTTGGCATTTTGTTGGAAATTGCATTGAATCTGTAGATTGATTTTGATACCATGGCCATTTTCAATATGTTAATCTTACTGATCCATGAACATTGACTATCTTTCCATCTTCTGATATCTTCTTCAATTTCTTTCTTCAGAGACTTGAGGTTTTCTTAAAATAGGTCTTTCACTTGCTTGGTTAGAGTCACACCGAGGTTCTTTACATTATCTGTGGCTATTGTAAATGGGTGTCGTTTCCCTAATTTCTTTCTCAGCCCTTTTGTCTTTTGTATACAGGAGGGCTACTGATTTTTTTTTTTCTTATTTTAGTTAATTTTGTATCTAGCCACTTTGCTGAAGGCATTTATCAGCTGAAGAAGTTCTCTGGTAGAATTTTTGGGGTTGCTCTTGTATACTATCATATCATCTGTGAATGGTGATACTTTGACTTCTTTTCCAATTTGTATTCCCTTGATCTTCTTTAGTTGTCTTATTGCTCTAGCTAGGTCTTTAAGTACTATGTTGAAGAGATGGAGAGAGTGGGCAGCCTTGCCTTGTCCCTGATTTCAGTAGGATTGATTTAAGTTTCTCTCCATTTAGTTTGATGTTGGCTATAGTTTTGCTGTTTATTACCTTTAGTAAGTTTAGGTATGTGCCTTGTATCCCCGATCACTCTAAAATTTTAAACATGAATGGGTTTTGGATTTCGTCAGATGTTTTTTTGGCATCTAAGCAGCTGTCGTTTTCCTTCTGTTTATGTGGAGGTTTACATTGATGGATTTCCATATATTGAATCACCCTGCATGGCTTGGATGAAGCCTACTTGGTCATGGTGGCTATTTATGTGTTCTTGGATTCGGTTTGCGAGTATTTTATTGAGTATTTTTTCGTCAATGTGCATAAGAGAGATAGGTCTGAAGTTCTCTTTTTTTGTTGGGTCATTGTGTGGTTTTGGTATCAAGGTTTCTGTGGCCTCATAGAATGAGTTTGGTATTGTTCTTTCTGTTCCTATTTTGTGGAATAGTTTAAGAGCATTGGTGTTAGCTTTTCTTTGAATGTCTAGTAGAATTCTGTGCTGAAACCAACAGGCCTTGAACTTTTTTTTTTTTTTTGGCAGGGAGACTTTTGATGACTGCTTCTATTTCCTTGGGGGATATAGGACTTAGTCTATTTACCTTATCTTGGCTTAGCTTTGGTAAATGAAATCTATAAAGAAAATTGTCCATTTCATTTAGATTTTCAAATTTTGTTGTGTATAGAATAGCCCTCATGAGTTTTTTTTTTTTTTTTTTTTTTTTTTTTTTTTTTTTTTTTTTTTTGTGTGTGTGTGTGTGTGTGTGTGTGTTTGTGTTTTGAGACAGGGTTTCTCTGTGTAGCCTTGGCTGTCCTGGAATTCACTTTGTAGACTAGGCTGGCCTTGAAATCACTGCAAGTCAGTTCTTCTGCCCTGAGCGCTGGGATTAAAGGCATGCACCAGCACCACCAGACTCTCCTAAGGTATTTTTGAAAGGATAAACAGGGGAGAAATCCTAAGCTGAGAGTCAGCAAGCCCACAGGGGAGTAAGTGAGATGTACTGCTGTAAACAAGGATTGATTGAGTACTTCTAGCCCTTTTCTAGGTTTCAGTTCCCAGAACAGTGTTATCTGTCAGGTGTTTGCAAAACAAAAACAAAAACAAAAACAAAAACAGAACAGATGGCTCCTGTGCACAAAAATTGGCTGTGCTGGGAAGGGAGATATCAGGCCTCTGGTGCAGCTACTGGCCCCAGCAGTGATGGGAACAAAGCCACTGGGAAAGAGTTTCTGAAATGGCGGCTCTTGCCCTGCATTTTTGCCTTAACCTTCAAACTGGCAAGTGTCACCTGTAGTTTACCCCTGACTCTTTCCTCCTTGACGCATTTTGCTGCACAGATGTCACCGGAGGAAAAAAAATTGGCAAGGAAAACGCCCCTGTTACTCACAGCAGCAGTGCTGTGTTCCTTTGGTAACTGGGAATGGACGGCCCATGTTTACTAGCCCGGTGGGAATCCCCAAGAAAATGGAAGCCCAGAAGGGGAGTGACAGTTCACAGAATATCACTAACTGTTGTAGGATAATCTAATACATCCAGAAATATTTGAGAACATGTTGTAGCAATAATATGAAACACAGAGATACTCATGTAAAGGAACCATTAGAGTACATTCTCAGGAACACAGATAATATTGTTGAAACTAACCCAACAATATCTGGGAGAAACACTGAGAAATTATTGCAAAAAAAAAAAAAAATTGGAATCCAAAGACAAAAGGAAACTATGTATATGTGGGGGAAATGTAATATATAGATGTCACTGGGCAAGGTGAAATCTAGGAATATCAGAAAACATGAGAAAGGAGAATAATCAAAGATATACAAACAAAATAACAAGACCTAAAGAAGAAAGATCTTTTTATTTTCTTTTGTAATAGTGTACATCTGAGTCCATGCTGAAGTGTACAAATACCAGGGGCAAACACAGGGTCACACACACCTCAGGAGAAGAGAAGACAAAGTTTTCTTCCAGCCCCCTAACACAGGAGGAAACCAACAAACAAACAAATTGTATAAAATAGATTTATATCTGACTATTCAAGAACAGATATTATCATTTTTCAAAGTAATAAGAACAAAACTTTTCCCTTGAAATGGTGTCTGCCCTAATTCTGCAAAGGCAGACTGAGATATTCCTAGATGCTCAGGGATTTAAAACATTTCATTTCTAAAGTGTGCGATGGTTAAATAGTGCTGTAAGTTTTTTGTTTTGTTTTGTTTTGTTTTGTTTTAAACATGTGTTGGCATATGATCCTTAGTCTTGCCTAGAACAATCAAATACAATGGTCCCGACTGGTTTTTAAGTCAATTTGACACAAGCTAGAGTCGTCTGAGAGGAGGGATCTTGATAAGCCCTGGCTGTGGGAAAGCCTGTAGCATTTCCTTAATTGGTCTTTGACGTGGGAGGGTGCAGCCCACTGTGGCCAGTGCGATCTCTGGACTGGCAGTCTTGGGTGCTCTCGCGGACTAAGCAAACCTTAGGGAGTAAGCAGTAAGCAGCAGTCCTCTGTGGCCTCTGCCCCAGGTCCTGCCTTCTGGTTTCTGCCTTGTTTGAGATTCTGCCCTGATGGCTTTCAGTGATGAGCTATTATATGGAAATGTGAGTGAAATAAATCCCAGAGTGGCTTTTGGGTATGGCATTTCATCACAGTGGTAGCAACTAAATAACCTAACAGTGTTGTGATGTGGTGCCGCTTCCTTTGCAGGATTTGGTAAAGTGTCCCCAGTCGTTTCCTCTCCAGGAGGACACCCCTGTTTTGAGTTCCTCACACAGACTGACAGTTCCAGTTCACCTCAGCCTTCCAGTTATGAACCAACAAGATGTGAATAAAATGAATTAATGACATTTTCATCGAACAGTGTAACCGTATGAAATGGAAGGACCAGGATACAAGTTGTCTATTTTAACCCTTCTTTTAGTCAAACAAAAATGTTTACTTGTTTGCAGCAAGTAGCTGATACATGCTAGAAAAAAATCAGGTGCAGAAGAAACATTCAGTTGTAAGTAAAAAGTCACATGGCTTTTCACCACATGCTCTTTATTCTGACAATTTTCCCAACCCAAGGAAGTAGCTATCACATCTTTAAAGGATTTGTTTTGTTTTGTTTTGTTTGTTTGTTGTCCACATGTGTATTTTTCGATGTAAGATGGAGGGATGAATGACTATGACAGAAATTACCACATAGGAAATAATAAAGAAGGTTCCTGGGTTATGCTCTCATGATCCTTTATTACTAGGTTGTAAACTTCATACTTTTTGAAGGCACCGAGAAAAACTACCAAATTTTGAGTTAGCAAGAAGGAAGAGCTGCCTCTTGCTGGACATATCGGTAATGTGAGAAAGTGTGGTTACTGAGACCCTCCGGCCAGCTTTCCTGAGGAAGTTCAGCTGTCATCAGAAGCTGTGTAACCCCCTGTCCTGGTTCGCTGCAAAGAGCACTTGCATCTTCCAGAAGAGAAAAGCTTTCAGGAAAAGCGGACAGTGTGGGAGGGAGGTCACAGGGTGAGGGAGAGCAGAGTGCCCAGCCACATCAGGACCTAGGTTTATTACAGAGCCCCGTTTTAAAAGGGCTTCCCGAGTCTATGCCCGTAAATCTACCACTGCCTGTATTACTTGTTCCTTTATACAAGTTATCATTTCTAATTATTAATAAGGAAAGCTACAGACTGTAGGACAGTATTTGCAAGCCACCTATGTGACAAATAATTTGTGACTAGAAAATGATTCTTAATTTCAACTAGAAAATGTGTAAAAGATGCCAACAACAGCAGTAAAAAAAAATATTGAAAAGAACATATAGACAGCAAGTAAACACATGAACAGATGCTAAACACCATTAGTCGTTTGAAAACACTAATTAAAACCACAGTGAGATACCACTACATAACTTGGAATAGCTAAAACAAACAGACAACAGCAAGTGCTGGCAAGCTTGGAGAGCTCTGCATCTTTCAGACGCTGACAGGATGGCTGTAAATAGCATTGCTGTTCTGGAAAAGAGTATGGCAGATTCTTATACAACTAAACTTGTAACTAAATTACTGCACTTGCCACTTAGGCATTCATCCCAGAAAAAATTAAAACTTATATTCACATAATCACCCAGATATGAATGTCTATAACATCTTTATTTGTAAACAGCTCCAAAGGTTCTTCTACAGGTGAATTTTTACAATCTGGTGTATTCTTACCATGGGACACTACTCAGCAACAAGAAAGAATGAAATCCTGGCATATGCATTACTTGGATTAATCTTAAAGGGATGATCCAATAGGTTATATTATATCTTATTTTAATTCTTCCCTCCTCTTCTCCCCCCCCCCCTTTTGAATAGCATCCCACTGTGTAGCTCCCAATTGGCCAAAAACTTGCTATGTGGCCAGGGTGGCCTTGAACAATAAGCTGTAGGCAACAAACCTGTAGGCAAGCCTATAGGAGATTTCCTTAGTTAGTGATTGATGTGGGAGGGCCCAGCCCATTGTGGGTGCTGCTATCCCTTTGCTGTTGGTCCTGGTTTCTGTAAGAAAGCCAGGTGAGCAGATCATGAGAAGCAAAGCAGTAAGCAGCCCTCCCTCCTCCATGGCCTCTTCATCAGCTCCTGCCACTAGGTTCCTGTCCTGCTTAAATTTCTGTCCTGACTTCCTTGAGAAGCCTAAGATCTGGAAGCATAAGACAAATCAGCCATTTCTCCCGTAACTTTTTGGTTATGGGGTTTCACCATCGTGACTTTAGGACAAGACCTACATGGTTCTGCAGGCCTGCTGGGCACGAAGAGGCCTTTAAAAAAACCGTCAACGGAGGAACTGCTTCTCTAGTTCTTTTACCTGCTGTGGCTGTCACTGGTCACAAGCAGAATTTCCCACCTTCCCCAGTAGTGATGTAACGATTCAGTTTCTGAAGCTGTTGCTCGGTCTTCTGTGACTTAGCTGAATGGTGGTTTTGCACTCTTCAATTGTCTGACATGCATCTGCCTACAGCTACTGTTTTTTTCTTTTTTTAAAAAAAATTATTTATTGTTTTCTTAATTACAGTTTATTCACTTTGTATCTGTAGCCCTCTCCCTTATTCCTTCCCAATCCCACCGTCCCTCCCTCATCTTCCCCTATGTTCCTCTCCAAGTCCATTGTTAGGGAAGGTCCTCCTCCCCTTCCTTCTGACCTAGCCTATCAGGCTTCATCAGGACTGGCTGCATTGTCCTCCTCTGTGGCCTGGTAAGGCTGCTCCCTTCTCAGGGGTAGGTGATCAAAGAACAGGCCACTGAGTTCATGTCATGTCCCTGTTCCCATTACTAGGGAACCCACTAGGGACACTGAGCTGCCATGGGCAACATCTGTGCAGGGGTTCTAGGTTATCTCTATGCATGGTCCTTGGTTGGAGTATCAGTCTCAGAAAGGACCCCTGTGCTTAAATTTTTTTCTCTCTCCTCATGTTGGGCAGAGTGCAGGGCCTCTCATGAAAGTAGGGAGAGATAGAAAGGCCTGGAGGGGACAGGACCTACAGCTGCATTTTACAGCAAACTCTTTCTGTGTATTCAGGGCACATACTCCTTTCAGATTCCTCAGAGTATTTCCCATGGTGTTCCTGGTGCCTAGGACATTGTTGGCTCTCAGGCATAGTACTGCTTTCTCTGAGAAAGCTGCCTTGATTTCTTTGAAGTCTATTAGTTGTCAGCTAGTAAATTTATGAAGTATTTTGACTTATCAAAGTATTTATGGATGCAATTACACGATTTTCTGCGTTATTATTTTGTCTTCATTTTGAAAGATAATCCACAGAAGCCCGAATATGTTTAATGAGTTGTCTCAAGTTATATACATATTACAGTATTAAAACAGATTTGACTCCCGGTCTGCCGGGTACTAAATTCCATGCATTTACCTGTATTTGTGTTTACCGTCTATGAATTACATCTTAAAAAGCTCCATGTCAGCATACTTTGAATTCCGTAAAATGATTTTCTGAAGAGAGCTTCACCTGGAGTTGTGTATAGGCAGCAAGCACATAGACCCAGTTTGTGATTGATTTGGCTAAGGTTAAAGAGCTTAGAAGAAACCGGGGAAGTGTATGGCACCTCCCAGCCTGGCTTTCTTTTTCCCTAGGGCCTTCAATGGGATTCGTGGTTACTAACAATCCTGTTTGTATTGGAGGGTTCTGCCAGATCTGGGAAAATACCCAATTAGAATTTCAAACCAGAAGGAACTAAAATGCAACTTTTAAAAATTTTCCCCATAATTTTGTTAGTGATTCCTGTGATTTTCACATCATGCACGACAATTCTACTCCTTTCCCAGTCTTTCCGTATCCCTCCCCCACTCTTGTAACCCTGCTGAAGAGTAATAGAAAATAAAATTTGAAGAATAAAGAAGTCTCACCATGGAATCTGAGGCATGTCACTCTATGTCACATTGTATACCTATTTTTCCAAGGAGCTTTACTTGCAAATAAAGCACACATAACAGTTATATACCAAATATTTCATGTACTGATTCTGTGTCTTGAAATGTTCCTGTCACTGAACAAGTTCAGTAAAACCAGCCTCCCCCTCTCTGTCAGAATCGGAGAGAAGAATTCTGTGCTGTCCTGATCACTTTCTTGGCCTTTATGTGGCTAGCGTCTGGGGAAAAAGTTTCTCAGAATTGCTCTTTAATATAACCACAAACAACCAAGTAACTGCCGTCTGTTCTAGTGAGTTTGTAGTGTTGACTCAAAGTTGTCCTTACTGAAGAAGCCATCGCTACTTCATTTTAGGTTCCACATATTTTCTGTTTAGTTACAGTTTTCCTTCGCATGCTCCTCCTATTCTGTTTGTATTCTTCACTCGGCCCCAGTGTTTTCTTTTTTCGTGCTTGGTGCACTGATGTTATAGCTGCTGATTTTCCTGGCCCTTATTTCTAAGCTGTTTGCACAGTATGAGCAAATGACTGATGTTGTTGTAGTTCTGTCCCCTTCTGTTGTGCTCCCTAAATGTCTCCCTTTCTAATAGCAATGTGATGGCTGCAGAACTCTGTTGGTCTCTCTTCCTTTATTGTTTTGTAGCTGTAGGCTTCTTTTTCTTTTTTCATTCTTCCCCTATTTTTTTTTTCTGGGAAAACTTACATTCTTTAATTAGGGGCTAAACAAAATATGTTTCTTTTTTCTGGACTTCTGTGATAGTAGTAAAGCCTTCGTCCTGGTTAAGAGCTCAGAAGCAGTGCTACTTAACTCTGCTGCCATAGGATATATTGTGGGCCTCATGCTGTATCGGTGTTGCAGAGATTATTTATTAGATTGTTGTGCTGGTTATCTTAACAGAAATTAAGATAGCAAAGGCATAGACAGGAGAGATATTTATTGTTCCACACTGCAGCTTTGAGATTCTAGAACATTGCAGGAGAGGTGAGAAGGATTCGTTCACGACGTTGCTCACGAACCATGCCCCCTTTGGTTCAGTATCTTCTAGGAGCTTGTCACAGCATACAAGTCAAAGATGGAAATTGGAAAGGAAGGCATCCTTCATCCTTTTACAGGCATCCTCTAAAAGCAACACATGCTGTTTCTAACCACATCCCATTGGCCAAAATGTAGGTATATAGTCACATTTAGCAGTCAGGGAAGCTAGAGAATATGGTCTTTAACTGCATGGCTTTTTTTTTTTTTTTTTTTCCTGTTGCTAAAAAGAACATGAGGGTGGACTCCCAGGAACAATTTATCTCACTTTGTATCCAGGCATGGAGAGGAAAAAAAAAAACACAAACTAAAAATATAGTTACAAGTGGGTTGAGTTCCTATGACTTATGGAAAAGTGAAGAAATCATGGGAAATCGACTTGAGAACATAGTCATTGACAAAGATAAACTGTGGTTGTCAGTAGAAAGCCAGATACATGTTTTTTCCTACAAGAAAATGAGGCCAACCATGAATATTAAGGAATGATTGATTATTCACTGTGATAGCCCAGTATGTGATTTGAGAGAGGCACTGTTCCCTAAGATGGTGTAGAGGGACAGAGGGCATCACACCTGACCTGTGGTGTTCTGCACAGGAAAAATGTTCACTATGAGTAATAGGAGAATTTAAGGGAAGCTGGGTTATTTGTGTGTGTCTTCTTTGTATCTTTGAAAGTTTGGACAATAGGAAAGGAAAGAAGAGAGCTATGTGGCCATTAGAGTTTGAGGTCCTGATGAAACATTCAGTTTGCTTTGGTTATGAGGAAGAGATTGTCGGATAGGAATTAAGGAGGAATTTAGACTTTTTTAGTTAACTTTTTGTTTTTTATATTAATTACAGTTTATTCACTTTGTATCTCAGATGTAGCCCCCTCCCTCATGCCCTCCCAATCCCACTTTCCCTCCTTCGTCTCCTCCTATGGCCCTCTCCAAGTCCATGGAGTACTGATCCATTATAAGTTAGTTACATTATTTACTTTTGTCTTTATGTAACAAGGTTATATTAATAACTCCTTATGAGTAAATTATTATCTTTATATAATATATCCTTTTTGATATAGCAAATTCTCACTAAAGTGGCTCTCAAACCCAAAGTGACTTGTAGTTGGAGTCTGACTAACTTATTTTAGCCTCATATACAAATGACCTAGAAGGGCAACATGGACTTACTTGCCAAGATAAGATAGATGCTGGCAATTTGAGTGCTTCAATTATGGTATTATTTAAATATATACTTAATTATAGTTATATTGATGTTGGCTTATACTTTTAGTATGGTGAATAAAACTTCCTATGTGAATGAATGCTTAAATAATTTGCACAAACTTTCTAATGAATCTATTGTACATTGTGAAGGTCTTGCCAGGACATTTAGGAACTAAGTTTAGAAAAATACATTTTTATTAAAATTTCAAGTATGGTTGATACTCTGTTCAGAAAAGAAAATTTGATGATGATTATGGTTTGTCTGACTTTTGAGAAATGATAACCCTATTGATATTATCATTATAACTTCTTTTTTTAATATTTATAAACTATGCCAAAGTTGGGTTGCAAATCTTCATTCACTGTACATGTTATTTAATTTACCAGCTGTTAAATACATAGTTAGGTATTTAAGTTCCTGAGACCAATGGAATTTCTTACTTGAGTAAATATGTCACCATAATTTGTGGCTGACATATTTATAATTATAATTTATAATTAATACATATCTCTCATAGGCTTACTATATAAGATAAATTACAGTGGAGGGGAGAGCAAATGTAAGAGAGGGATACAAGGTAGGTTGTTCCTTCCCTTCAATATGTGTAAAGTCTCTTGGGGAAGAATAGAAATGCATGTATGATTATCACATATATTATGTGTGTAGTCAAAATATAGACCATACAGTCAAGATTTTAAAATAGGATGAAAGAAGAAAGGCTAGGAAACTGTAAAGTTTTTTTCTTTAATTTGACTTTTTTTGTGTAATATAATTTGATCACATTCTTCTACCTCCCAGATGCTCTCTCTTCCTACTCACCCAATTACAAGGTTTTTTTTTTTTTCTTTCTACTCAAAACACAGAACAAAACAAAGCAAAATCACAAACAAAAACAAAAAAGCACACATGTAAAAACATGGAGTCCATTTCGTTCTGGCCAACTTACCCTGAGCGTAAGTTACTTACCCTGGCCTTGGGTTCCTTTGACATACCCTGTACCAGTCCATCACTCCATTAGAAAAACCTGAGTTTCTGTCTTTCAGCAGGTGTCCATTATAAATACCTTCTTGGTTAGGTGTGAGACGTTTTGTCTTTGTCTGTATTGAGATTTTTGTCTGTCTTGAACGTGAGCAGGTCTTGTGTGTGCTGTCACAGTCTCTGCTCTCTCATCTACGCAGCGGCCCTGGTGTCTGAACATCACTGTTTTCTTGGACTTGTCTACCATCTCTGGGTCTTACTCTCTGTCTGCATAGATCCCCCTGAGCCTCGGCGGCGGGGGGGGGGGGGGCAATAATAAAGAAATCTCCTTCAGGCCCCTCACTCTCTGTACATTGTCCAGCTGGGTCTCTGTGTTATTATTTACTGCAAGAATAAAGTTTTCTGATGAGTGTTGAGCAGTGCACTCACCACTGGGTATAGTAATGTGTCACGAAGGATCATGTCATTGCTATTTCTTCTAGCAGAACAACAGGAGTAGGCTCGCCCCTAGGTCATGACTGCCTACATTCCGTTTCTTTCCTGGCCTCATTAACAGTGTCAGGCATGAGTTCCTGTTCATGGACTGGGCTTTAGACACGCTCCTGTAGCAGCTGGTTTCTTCCATAACTTTTGTCTCAGGATTGTACCAGTATATCCTGTGAGCAGGTTGTTAGCTTAGCGTGGAGGCTTCATAGCTGGTTGAGATGGGTACTTTTCTTCTTCAGTACGATGTACAGTGCCTTCCAGCACTGTGTGGGTTAACACTTGTAGTTCAGCGCCAGCTGTTTATCTGTTTCTCCATGTTTGATAACATAAGTTTGTGGTTGTGTTCAGCATCAGGGCTTTACTGTCAGGTTGTGGAGGGCAAGCAATAGCAGTGGCAATAGATTGTTTATGGGACTTTTTGGACAATTGACTCAAAACATTGTAACCCATGTCTTTCTGGTACTGGGGGTTTTACATGATAGCATGAGGTCTCTGGTTTCATTTTATAGAAACCCCATTTAAAGTTTTACACATGCATGTGTTTCATGTAGATTTTGCAGTAGCTGGTGTCCATATGGCTTTTCAAAGGTCCTTCATGTCAGTTATCCCGCCACATATTCCCTCCTTTACCCTGCTGAGCCCCTCCACCCATCCAGTCCCACTAATCTAATTTCTGCTTTATCCCTTTATAACACCACAATCTAAGTTTATAACACTAAATTCTGGTTTTCCATCCTTGGAGGTCCCCTTTCCCTCCTTGCCACTTTTTTGCTAGCCACCTAACCTTTGTGGATCATCTAGACAAAGTGCACACATGTAAAGCTTAAACACTAGCATCCACATAAAGGAGAAGACATCTGGTGCTTGTCTTTATGGGCCGGGGTTACGTCACTCCGCATGACTGTGCTCAGCTCTGTGCATTCATCGGAAATTTCATTTTCATTATACAAATGTGCCTATTTCCATTGTAGATCCATCAGTTGGTAGGTATCTAATCTATTCCTAATTTTTGGATATTATGAATAGAGCAGCAATGAACGTGGGTGAGCAAGAATGTCTTCAATGAAGTGTAGGTTCCTTTGAGTATAGTTTTATAACTGGATCACGTGATGATCTGTTTTTAGCCTTGGAGGAAACTCCACACTGATTTCCACAGTAGCTGTACCAGGTTGTACTCCCAGTATCAATGAGTAATGTCCCCCCTTTCTGTATTTATGCCCGCACCTGCTGTCATGTCTTTTTTCAATCTTGGCCATTCTGACTGGTGTAATATGAAAAGAAATCTCAAGCTGTGTTAGTCTGCATTTCTGGGAATGGTTTCTAAGGATGCAGAAACTGTCCAGGCCCTGGCTTCATGAACTAAATGTATGAGCTGTTTGAAGTTTGGCAACAGCAGAAAGTCTATTCAAAGAGCAACGAATAGGTTACAATCCAGTAAATAGTGAATCCGAGGCTGCTGCTGGCGGTACTTGCCCAGCTGCAGCTCATGGCTTCACCACGGCCTTGGTTCTGATGCATCTGTCACTGCGTGCCTCACTGTGCTAGGAGACACCAGGTCACATTGCCTGAAATACTTCTGCCCAGACTGGGGACAGTTGTATGTTATGAATGGCCGTGTCGCTGTTGTAGGAATAAAATGCTCTGTTCTTATGGAATCATAATAGCTGACAAAAAAGAGGCTTTTACTATTTTTCCCATTGTTCTTCAGCATGTTTAAGTAAAACTAGTATATCTTTGTGTCGTGTTGGAATACTTTATTTTGTAAACTGCCTTTTGAGTTGATGACTTGAGTTTCATAAAAAACTAGTCAAGTCTTTGGCTTGGAGTTAGAACAGAATTTCCACCAGTTTTTAAAAACTTCCTAAATATGTTTCTACTATTTTGTACTAGGTATTGGTGAGATAGAGAATTCTTAGCCCTGACAATTACAAAATGAAAATACTCATTAGATGTGATAAACATTGAATTATGTGCTATACCACCAAATAGTCAGTCAAGATTTAATCTTTACATAAGAATAAATAAGTATTATGGGGGGGATACAAAATGAATAAAGTGTAATTAATAAAAGTTAAATTTAAAAAAAAAAGAACAGGTAAAATCAGAAAATACTATACTCAAAGCCTTTTATAATATGAAATATCTAATTTTCCATGAAAATTAGCATAATCTATTCACATTTAGTAAGTAATTTGGATTCCAAAACACAATTGTTTTATTTTTTTGTACTTTAGTTTATGTTTTTATAATAAATATCTTGTATTTGTGTAAAAAAAAAGAATAAA
This sequence comes from Psammomys obesus, assembly GCF_907164565.1. Lineage (NCBI taxonomy): Eukaryota > Metazoa > Chordata > Mammalia > Rodentia > Muridae > Psammomys > Psammomys obesus. Next base: position 3,183,731 of record NW_026585644.1, on the reverse strand, counting down.
TAAGTATATCCATCTAGTTAATATGCAGATTTTATTTTCCTTTAATAAATTGTAAAATTTAGGACAGGGCACATACCATTTTAAAATAAGCACTTTAACAATTTATTATCAGCAAGTATTTGATTTGTGTTATTTTATGTTCCTATATAACTAAGGTCAAGTGAAAAATTCCCATGTGAGAAGAGTCATGAGTGGACAAGTTCAGGAAGCCCTGGTGTCGAAGCAAAGTGAGAAATAGCAGGTCCAAGCTTTGTAATTAAATGGGTGGGAAGCCTGGGGAAACAGTGCAGAATAAGGATTACTGAGGAAAATGCCTTAGCCGGAAAAGGTGATGGACAGGGTTCTGACTCACAGAGACTGGCCACTGCAGAGACAGGAGAAGGTATCAGTTGTTGAAGCATGTGTCTCCTCCGCAGTTAGATGATATGTCTCTCAAAAGCTAGGAGGGGACTCTTCAGCGTAAGCATTAGAACAAGCCACCTTCTACTTGGTCACGTTTTCACCTCCCCTGTCGTTAATATTTTGGGATGATCCTAAAGTGGAAGAGGCCTGGGCTTTTCTTGACCTCTGAGAGGCTTTGTCAGCACTATAATATTTTCTTAGATGTACGGAGTATTATAATTTATTAATCTTCTGTGCACTTTGTGTTGATCATCCTAAATGATGGAGTTTGAAATACCAGTACTATGTAAACAGCTCGTAGGATTTATGCTAATCCAGTGTAACTTGTGGAATTTACTTTTAATTATGAAACAGACATCTTCACCTTATTGCATGAAAATTGGAAAAATTTCTTTTTCAAGGGAAGACAAAGATTAATATGTGATATTAATAAAAGGTCCCACATATTAATATGAGCTTGCTGTATCCAATAACACTTCACAGTTGGCCCTTGTAAAGAGTGTCGCCCAGGACAATCGTATCAGGTATGTTTGTTTACTTTCCTGTGTATCACACAACTGGAAAATCGAAGGTTCTCCGAGGAAAACCCGTGTCCCCAGGCTTGTGTTTCAAAGGCAATCCTGGCAGAAGGTAGTCAAGAGCAGAGTGGGGCTGGCCTCCGGGAGGCTGCTTAGGAGGGCGGCGAGAAGCCCAGCTGTGAGATCAGTACAGGCCTAGATTTCAAAGAGGCAAGGCAAGGGAGGATTTGAAGGGAACAAAGTCAAAACCAGTTCACTGCTTCCAGGGCCCGAGCCTACGTCTATTCCAGGTTGTTCTTGTGGAATCGGTAAGTCAAGAGGAAGCAACAAGACCCTCTTTACACTTAGCAATTAGGATGTAACAAAATTAATCAAATCTGGAAATTTGCTAATGATAGATGGAGCAGATGTAATAAATGTGGGGAGAAAATTAATTCTGTGATTTTATTAGAGTTCTTACAAATGTTTTGTAGTGGATGTTTAAATTTGAATTTTTGGCTGTGATTATTTGCGGAGCCTGTGGCAATGCATTTCACTCAACTGCTTATATAATTGAGTTTATCTTACATAACATATGTGTGGAACAAATTTTCTTTTAATATATTATTAATTTATGTGTATGTTTGTGTCTGTGAAAGGAGAGTATGTGCATGTGCGTTTGAGGACAAATGAGGATGTTAGATTCCCTGGAACTAGACTTACAGGTGCTTGGAAGCCATCTGACATGAGTGGTGGGAATTAAATTCTAGCCCTGTGAAAAAGCAGCCAGCATTTTTAACCACAGCGCCTTCTCTCCAGTCCCTCAAGGCTTTCCTGGTATCCTCACTTGGCTTTGCGAATTTTGCTTACCGGTATGGCCTCTCTTTTTGCCACCCTACCCCCATACATACATACATACATACATACATACATACATACATACATACATACATACATGTTTATATATGTATAACAAAACTTGCTGTCCAATCACTGCAGTCTGCCCTTTGCTGCTCTAAACATATACAGCTGTGCCACATCTCCCAGTCGTAAAACTTCTCTGGTCACATGACCTAAAGGAATGTTGGTAGAAGTCATCTGTGTTAATTATGTACCTGTTACCCAAACATCCCTCATGATGTCCTTATCTCCTGTGCCTTGGAATCTGACATTGTTCCCACCCACTTAACCGTTAAATTACACCCCTCCTATGGGTCCTGCCAAATTTATTGGATCCATTATATAATTTTGAGTAGTTTTGCTTGAGTGATTGGCGTATGAAGCCTCTCTCCTTGTGCCTTTGCATACTGTGAAGCGAGCTCCAGTGCTTACGGCTTGGGCATTCTCTGTTAAACGGACTTGGTCTCAAGCTGTTAAGATTGAGATGATATGCATTTTTTTCATGTATTTTCATTTTACCAGAGGGAGGTTCAGGACACTGAGCTGACAGGAATAAATACAATGTTTAATTAATATATTTAAATAAGTATATCGCTTCTTATCTAAATCCAAATGTTGTCCATGCCATCTGTGAGGTGCTAAGTTGCAGACAAAGAAGATTCTGTTCCAGATACCCTGGGACACATGCACATCGGTTGGCCATGAGTGGTTCAGATGAGTACACGAAAGGCTCCTGCTAAACCCAGGTTTCATTTTGTTTTCTAGCTATCTAGGGTTTACAAACTTCATTTTCCATAGAACCTTAATTTTAAGGTTTTATTGCCGGTGTCTGAAAAATTAACATTACTCAAACGAGTATTCCACAGAACACAGTTTGGCTAATGCCACCCAACATGTTACTGTTAGATGAAGGTTAAATAATTGGCTTAGAAAAGAGAATCAGAAGCCTTGGGTGTGGTGGCACACACCTGCAATCCCAGCACTCTGGGAAGCAGAAGCAAGTGGATCTCATGTACAGAGTGAATTCCAGGACAGCCAAGCCAAGCCTACACAGAGAAACCATGTCTCAAAAAGCTGAGAGAGAAAGAGAGAGACAAAGACACAGAGGATAGAGAGAGAGTCAGAGAAGAGAGAGAGAGAACAGGAAGGAATTGTTTCAACTTTTGCATGTAATTAAAGAAAAATAACTGTTTTGGTTCACGTAGAGCTGTCATGGTTTCAAAGCCAGGTTTACCGAATGAAATAAAGCACACTGTGAACACTTGTTAACTCAGGCTGCCTTTTCTTTTGTCAAGAATTTTAAAATGATATGACCACTTGTTTCTGTGCTAAATCTACTATTATTTCCCCATTTGACACCTCTACAAAATCATAGATTATTTCATTCAGTTGAGAACTTGTGCAGCCTGTCGTTCCTGAATTTTAACTTGCTACCCTTGCCTGCCTGTGCATAAGTATTAAGAGGGGTGAAATAATTTAGAAAAGTGACAATTATGTCATATTAAATTTTCATCTTTATCACTACTTCCACAGATAGCTTTGTATGTGCATAGTTATAACTATATGTATAGTTCTGGGTAGAATTATACATGTATTAACTCGACTGTTTTCACTTAACAATTTTTTTAATCATTCAGTTAGAATTAACTGGGATAATTTATACATTATTATGTATCTTATTATAACATATATTGTCTATATTGATATTATATATTTTACCTTTCTTTGGACAAATGGCTGGTCCAAGAAGAGAAGAGTAAAAAGGATAAAAGTGTAACATCCGGTCAACCATTGGAATGTTTTTCTTGGAGGGAAATGCGGCATGCGGTGTGTTGACCAGCAATGTCTTTCAGCACATTCAGCCAAGGGTGTCACGGCCCTCGAGGGATAGTGATGATGGTGTATTGTACATTTAGCAGCTGAGGCCCACAGAAGGGATGGATTTTACACGGAATTTAAGTGCCTTTAATTTCAGCATTCAGGAGGCAGAGACAAGTGGATCTCCGTGAGTTCAAGGCCAGCCTCCTCTCCATAGTAAGTTCCAGGACTGTTAAACAGAGAGGCCTTGTCTCAAAACAACAACAATCCCCTGAAAAACCAAAACAACAACAAACCCCTCAATATTTCTTTTCTGAAGCTGGTGTTTTCTTGCCTGTTCTATGTTGTTTCTCATTTATCCTCTATAAAACTCCTGTTATCTGGGCAGGTTTCACACCTGAGGATCGTAGTTACAGTCTTTCAAGCAGGATTTACAAGAAACTTAGGAAGCCTGAAAACACACTATTTTCCCACACAACCTGCTCTGACAAGATAGAGATAGAAGTCTTTCTATCTTAAAGGTTTTTCAAACTTGTAAAAATGCCTGAAGGAATCTCTCCTAAACTCATACTGGGCTAACATTTATCCCAGAGATTAGATAATCCACTTGATTTCTAAAAACAGTACCCCAGGGTGAAGAAGCACCTCCCAGATGGACGAGGGGCAAAGCAAGAGAGCTGTAAAACCTGGCCTACTTTACAAGGAACCAGATCAAGGTTTTCATTTGATAGAGGTTTTCATTTCCTCCTTTGTTTTTTGTATTGGTTGAAATAAATAATTTTAACTAAAATAAATAGTAGTAAAATTGATTGTGGGTGAATGTTTGTAATCACTGATATTATAAACCAGAAGTTTGGGTCAGGTGGCAACAACTTATATTTGTCAATGCCTGTCCTCTGGGAAAACATTTTTTCTTTCAAAAATTTGGTAAATTTTTTAAGTGATGTTTTCACATTTTTATGAATTATGCCTTCCATCAAGTATGATAGCTGGTTCGCTTTTATCATTAAGCAAACCATTTTTAGCTTCTTCTTGCTCTTCACTCATGTTTGTAAACTGGGTATTAATAAGTGACTCAAATAGCTAATAATATAAGTCATTATATTATGTTCTTCATTTAAAAAACAGAATTCTAAAAGTTCTTATCTTTTTATGATAGTATAATTTTCAGTTTCATTCAGTGATGATGTTCCATTTCTGACTGTGAACATCCAATAAAATGTAGATTTGTAGCCTTGAGAGTGTCTGCTAAGGTAAGATTATTCTGTTCTAAATAATGTAAGACAGGGAAAAATATGTTAACATCTGTGATATATAATGTCTTGGATGTTTTTCTTATTTCTTTCCTAGGAAATATAAATTTGCACTCTAAACAGTTAAGACATGAAAAACAATCTAAAAATACTTTAAAAATGTTTAACTTTTTAACGTAGTCTGAACATGGCTAAGTTCAAGTTGCCATAGTGAAAATTTTCTCTCCCCCCCCTGTATTCGATTTGTTACGTAAAACCATTGTTTTATTTATTAGTCACTTTAAAGAATAGCTTTTAAATAATTCCCATGCCCTGCTACAACATGGTCTCTTGAGTCTTAGAGACATTGCTAAAGGGCAAAACGTGTGTTTTTTCAGCAAGTACGCCATAGGAAATGTGAAAAATCCATAGTCAACTAGTCTAAGTTAGCTGATTCTCCCTCCCTGTCTCTCCCTCCCCTACCTCTCTCTCTCTCTGTGTATGTGTGTGTGTGTGTGTACATGTTTGCATGTGTTCAGGAATATGTAACGAAAGGGTTGACACTATAGGTCCTGTTCTCCACCTTATCTTCTTGAGATCGGGTCTCTTCAGAACCCTTTTTGGTCGCTACCTCAGTAGTGCTGGGGTGGCAGGCATGAGCTTGCTGCTATGCCTACCTTCTCGTGTCACATGGAGATCCAAACGTGGACCCTCAGGTTTCCACAGCACACACATTCTTGAATTAGTTTTTTTATGACTGGAAAAGTAAGTGCATATAGAGTTAATGACCCAAAATAATAAAAAAATGATTATTTTATACTATTGTGGTTCAGAAGTCATAAGCAGATATCACAGGGCTGAATACAGATGTCAGCAGAAATTGAAGCTAGTCATGGCTTCCTATGACTAGCCTCTAGAAGATGTGTTTCTCTTTCTTGTACTGTTGCTGGAGGCTGGAGGCTGCTTACTCACCTTGCTCCTCGTCCCCGGCCCATATTCATAATAGGCGATATTTCTCCCAAACTCTGTTTGCCAACATTTTTTTAACTCTCTCACATATTTTTCTGCTTCCTTCTTTCTCTTTTATAAACTCCTGTAACACCATAGGTCTGTCCATGTCAGCCAGAATAGTCTCTCTCCACCATAAATTGGGGAGCTTCCTGTCAGGCTGGTGTTTGGAGACCTTAAATCCACTTGAAGTATAAGAATCTAGATAACATTACAGCTAAGTCTTTCAAACTCATCCTATCACAACTCAGATTGTCAAATGGCCCAAGGTACTCACTGTGGGGGGATTTTAACCCAGCAACATGGCTGCTCTGGGAAGGATTCACATCTGAAGACCTACGTCTGTATGATTGGGCCAGATTACAGACACACACTTAGTGTATACCTTTAATCTTTACAAAGGCTTGTATTCAACCAAAGTGCATTAATGAGACCCAGATAGTCATTTTTAGCCTGTTCTTCTTCTAATAGGTTAATACCTATCACAACACATGTTAAAATTTATCACCAGCCTATAGCATGGTCTTAGGGAAAGAGGTAAAATCTAATAAACATTTAGGTATGAGACAAGAACTAAGAGAAGCTGCAGGAGTGCATATCAGAAGCATTTGCATGATGTAATGGTGGTATGGTGTTTCTAAATTCTGGTAACTGAAGTTCTAAATAATGGGTAGAGTAGGTATAGATAGTTTCGGCAATTTCTTAAATGAACTCCAAACGATGTCAATCTCTAATATCAGTTACCACATAGAAACAGTCTGCCAGATGGTTTTCAAAAGACTACATCAGGAACTGAGGACATAGTCGGTGAGTAATGTGTTTACTGAACCTGAGTTCAGATCCCCAGTAGCCACAGAAAAAGCTAGATGTGGTTGTAAATTTCCATACCCAACACTATGGGAGGTGGGGGAAAATAGGTAGATTGCAGGAGTTTCCTGCCTAGTCACTATAGCTGAGATGGTGAGCTCTATATTCATTGAAACCCTGCCACAAGAAAGAAAAGAAAAGGAAAGAAAGAAACAAAGAAAGAAAAGAAAGAAAAGAAAGAAACAAACAAATAAGGAAAAGAAAGAGAAAGAAAGAAAGAAAGAAAGAAAGAAAGAAAGAAAGAAAGAAAGAAAGAAAGAAAGAGAGAAACGACCCAGAAAGCTAGGTGTGGTGGTACATGCCTTTAATTCCAGTGCTTGAGAGGCAGAACCAGGCATATCTGGGCGTTAGAGGACAGCCTAGTCTATACAGTGAGTTCTAGCCAACATAGGGACACCCTGCCTGATTACATAGATAGATAGATAGATAGATAGATAGATAGATAGATAGATAGATAGATAGATAGATAGATAGATAGATAGATAGATAGATTGGGTGGGTGGATGGATAGATAGATAGATAGATAGATAGATAGATAGATAGATAGATAGATAGATAGATAGATAGATAGATAGGTAAATGGATGGATGGATAGATAGATAGATAGATAGATGGATGGACGGATGGAAAGATGGATGGATGGATGGATAGCTCGGTAGGTAGGTAGGTAGATAGATATGTACAATGTGTCTTTCATATTTGTACTTCAATTTTTATTGCAATATATTTGAACAACAGGCTGAACCTTTGTTTTAGTAAAATTCACACAATCACAGTTACTCTCTCTTTAGAGAGTTCATGGAGCCTGTTATGTCGGCTCCTTCATCACGTCTTCCCATTTGCTTCATCTTTGATACAGTAGTACCACCTCCAGGGATCAGAGAGTCTGGAGGTCTTCATGTCCATTCAGTGCCATGATTTTCTATGGAGACCACTGACAAAGGTGCAAATTTTGATGTTCTGTGTACCTTTTCCCTCCTAATATGAGTGCTTGTAAGGACTCCACTAAAACTCCTAGACTTTGCGTAGTCAGTGAGTTCGCCAGGGTCATGGTGCTGTTCTGAATAGGAAGCTCTGAATCACTGGCTTCTTCATGGAGATATATATGTGGATATGTGACCTAATTCAACTTGTGCCTCTGGCTCAATGACACAGCAGGCGATAGCTTTGGAGGACAGCAGCTCAAATGTATCTTTATTATTTTTGAAAATGTGAGAATTGCACAGGGAAAATCAGTCAGGCTTTCTAATAGAATGTGAAATCAGATGCTGGTAGATATAAATTTGCAGTTAATATATATACTTTTTCCTCCCTGTAATATTAAAAAAAAAAAGCAGTCTTTGGAAAGATCTTCCAATGTCTGTTTCACCACAAAGGCCCCTCCCAGCATCTTCTCCTCCCCTTATGTTGGGGTCCTTATCCCTTTTCTGAGAAACAGAAGTTCTAGGTTAGTTTCAGGCCAGATGTTCAGTTCAGCTGTCTTGAGTCTCCAAATTGAGGAAATGGAGGTTGTAGCTTTTGTGGGTACTGTCTTCCAATGGAGCCAAAATAAACAAGGCTAAAGTGAAAAGGGCCAGTTTCAGGGAAAGAGTTTGTTTCTATTGAAAAAACATGGGTGACTGAAAAATAGGCTTCTGCTTAAGGAGACTGAAGAAACAACACTTTCCTCGCCCCTGCAACTGAATTATTTCAGTATTCTAGTAAACATATTTTTAACTGGTTTATCATTTATAAAAGGGTAGCTTTAGTTCGCAAATACTATCATTTCAATGTGATATCCAAAATATTAGTGTATTTTTAATGCAAATGTATTGGTAACCACGAAACACCTAAATTTTCTTTTGAATTTTTGTTCTGTTCTAAGAGTAGAGCTGTCATTGATTATTGTGTAAGGCTCAGTATTCAACTTAGCCAAGTTTTTCTTAAATGCTGTGTAAGGCATGACCAGTCAGTTTGATTTGCCAGATATAGACTTAACTGTAGGCAAGAGTTGTTAATTACCCACATAATTTTAACAGAGTGGCTTTGCCAAGCCCAATAATTCAATTCTTTGGAGCTCTAATTTCTCTTAGTAACTCAGTGACCACCAGGATTGATAGAACTTGTTAGCTGTTTGTATATTTCTCACTTTTGTTCTACTTTGGAGTTTCTATTCTGTTGAGCCTTGAAACTGGAAAAAAAACTTGTCATGACAGACTATTAATTACTGAAAAGGCTGATAGTTAAAAAAATGCATAAAGCTCCCCCCCAAAAAAGAATATATAGAGGAAAAAAGGAGTAAAAAAGGTAAATTATGAATCTTATGAGTAGCTATTTTGGATAATGGTTTTAAGGATGATTGGAGGAAGATAAAGAAGTAAATCAAAAAGGGAAATACTAGCAAGTCCTTGGGCTAATATTTGGGGAGAGAAAACTACCCTGGTGCATTTTATTCTAGACAAAGCTACCATGTCCAGCCTAGATTCCTGTTGGCACTCCTGTTATGTACACATCCTGAGTCTTCTGATGCTCAGGAATCCTCAGTGGTCCAGATATTAGCCAATGCAAGATATTCTCTAGTGTATAAGCAAGTTATGACATTTATAAATGTTAGTACTTAACCCTAAACCTCCTTAATAACTTTTATGTACCTTTCCATTATTTAACATGAATTTATAAGAACTCTCACTTATTCATGTAGTTCAAATTACATTATGCGATGAATTTTAAAACAAAATGTTTGGAATTCAGTGAAATGTATTTTTATAACAAATAGGCCATTATGCTTTTATTGTACAACATAAGAGGTACTATAAAAGAATTTTAGGGATCCAAGACTCTAAAAACGCACACTGTTAGTCATTCGTTAGGTTTTAGGAGGACTTTGTATCAATCAGTATTGTATTCAAATTGAGATTAAGTATTTTTCCTTCTCACTGGAAAACAGGACATTTCCATAGATGATGGTCTAATCTAAATCGAATTTGTTTGTTTAATCGTTTCTCATATCAATATTTTTGTGCTTATATAGCATTTTAGAAGGAATGACTAATGTGCTGCCATCAACATCTCTTTGTTGATCTCTACACATTTCTTCATACTGACCTTTTTTTCTAAATTGAAACCACGTTTTGTCTCGCAGTGGCCTGTGTGGAATGATAGTGTAGCATCCTGATTGATGGATAAGCTCAGTCTTCTGACCCAGGCCTGGAGCCACATCTGTGACTTGTGTGTTTCTGAAAAACAATCATTTGCCTACTGCAAATGCTTATATTTTTATTGTAATGCATAGGTAATATTGTTTCACTCTCTTCAAACATTCCCGCAGTTAAGGCTGTTAGAGGAAATTCAAACACAGCTAACATTTAGATATGCTCAAAAATGGTATAGTTTCTTGTCCTTTAGCAAAAAATACTAAATAACTAGAAATAAACTAAAAAGCACAGTATTCTTTATTGCTTGCAGGCTATCTTGTAGCTTATTTTGAATGCCTTTTTGATAGGGCTTTTCCAACTGTCTTTGTTTGCAAGGATGTCCAATTAACTCTGCTGTATTCCCTGGGGCATTTAAACACAAGGCAAAATGCCATTTCTTTCTTTTGTAACTGAGATTAAAGTACGTAGTAGATCAAAACAGTTAGGCTCCCCTCACTTTTTATACAAAATTGGTTGATTGAACTTTTACATTGCACCAGAGCCATTAAATTGCCTAATAAGAATAAAAAATTTACTAACAAATTTAATAGCTCATAAACTAATGTTAAAAAAATACTAACAAAATTACTAGTTCTAAAAAAAGGCTTATGAAGAGGAGCGTCTTTATTTATTACAAATAACATATGATGAACATTCCAAGGATAAAAGTAGAAGGGAGAAAAAGAATTAAAAAAAAAATAAAGGCAAAAGAGAGACTGCCAGGGGAGGGGATGGTGGAATGGAGAGCGGAGCATGGGAGAGATTGAGGGGGACACCAAGACATGCTCTGTCATTTTCCTAGAAGTAGGGTGTGCTCACTTTGTTGGCAAAGTTGCTCTCTGTGCATCAGTAGGCATAGCAGAATGTTTTGAAGTGATTCCTGTGGAAGTTCATCGCACAGTCTTAGTTTCAGAGATTGCAGCTTCTCCCCCATTAAGAACACGATGAACCCAGGAAGCTATCTCTTCTAACTTATCTCATTCTGAAATGCGGTCTTTGCCAAGCAGATGCTCAACACTTAATGTTTAGTAGTTCCTGGAATTTCTTTGGCAGCATTTGTAGTTAGTATAGCATTAATGTGTTGTTGTTGTTGTTGTTGTTTTTCAAGAAAAAATATGGGGGTGCTAACATATGTAAATGACTTGCTCAAAGTGATATAACTGGCTATTGAGCCTAAACCTTGAAAAAGACATACTTACCGTAGATTATAGTGATATACCATATATTATATAGTTTTTCTATAGATTACAGTAGTATAGATTCTTGTAATCTAGTGACACAATATTGGCACCTGGCTCGCAGTCAGCAAATATCTGTTGGATGAATCGCCACTATAAGAGAAGTATTTTGTATCATCCAGAGCCCTCCTGTTAAAGTAGAGTTTCTCTAGCACCTTTATCATCTGAGAATGATTTTTATAGTACAAAAATATGAAAATGGGATGTTTCTTCCTTTTCTTACCTGAATTATAGTAGTCCGTGCTAGTTAGGCGCAACCCCAGTTTAAAGCTCCATAGGAAATTGGTAGAATGTTGTGCTTTTTCTGTGGTATGAAAGTTTGTTTTCCCATTTGCTTAGAATTTTGAATATGGTTTAAAATTGTTATTATTTGCCGGGTTCATTTTGAAAGTCTCTGTGATCTACATTTTCCCTGAACATATGAGGAGCTGGTATGCTGCATTTCATAGAACACTCGCGTGATGATTCCCAATTTGGTTCAGCAGGATGGGCTAAGACCTAGGTGCTTGCTAAAATGCAGGCTCTAGATTGCCAGTGTTCACCCTCCTGGACTTTTAAAGTTCAGAATCACTGATCTACTGATCTACATATGATCCACAAAGTCTGGAATTGTTTAGAGTAGGAGAGTTATAATTTTGTTTCCAAATCTCAGTAGCTATTTTTTTATTATATTAGGAAAGTATATTGAGGTGTTGCTGCAAGGTTAATAAATCAGCAACCAGTATTAGTCATGCGAACTGAAGCTGCAGAGTGACTGTGATACATGCCACACCACAAATGTGCCTGGAAGACATGGTAAATGACATAAGCCAGACACAGAATGACAGATGTCCTACAGCTTAACCTTCCAGGCAATGGCAATAGCTTACTTTGTTTGTTACAATCTAGCCACCTTTACATGAGCTATTTACTACTCTTCTTTTACATACTTTTAAAATTATTTCTTTATTGAAATTATAATGGATTTACATCATTCATCATTTTCTTTATGCCCTCCAAACCCTCACATGTATGCCTCTTTCCTCTTTTTTCAAATTTATAGCCTCTTTTTTCATTATAAGTGTATTATTTGCATATAAATTCCTAAATATAGAAATACAGCCTGTCCAGTCTGCATAATGTTTCCTTTATTTATGTTTTCAGAGCTGACCCTTTGTTATTGGAGAGCTAACTGGTATATTCTTTCCTGGGGAGACTATTTATTGTACTTCGACATTTGGTTGTCTGTAATGTGGAATTTCCTGTAAAGGCTGTGTCTCCTAGAAATGTCAAAAGATACTCCCACAAAGTCGTAGCAACAGGACCTCCTAAGCATGAATGGAATCAGGATAAACACAATGGACCAGCAAAGCTCTTCTTTTAAATGCAAGTGGCTAATGTAGTGTTGGATATAAGGAGGTTAAAAGGTGGTTGCTATAGTCTTGTGACCTACTTATAAGGTAGTAAGTAGGTGGATAACAGCTAGGATAGGTGGGACTTGAGAGCCGGTGAGAGAAGCAAGTACACAGCAGATGAAATTGTACAGTTATTATAGCATTAGGGCCGATGAAGTTTACATGTGAGGTTCTCATTTATTTTGTGCTTTCTCCTGGCTTCCTGCTTAGTGTTCCACGTTTAAGCCCTCAGTGACCCATACATCTCAAAACCTGATTTACACTTACCTCAAAGCTGTTGCTTTGTTCTGATTTAGGTTTTTGTTTTTGTTTGGTTTTGTTTTGTTTCTTTATTTATTTATTGAGGGCTGAGATGGATGATTACTTTACTTAGCTGAGTGTGACCAAACACATGGGGAAACTAATAGATTATTGGAAAAATGGATGCAGCATTAATGTGCATATGATCATTGTTTTAAGTATAAACATGCTATGTTTTACACATGTGTCCAGTGTGAATGTGACAATGAAGCGTACGGAGATGCTAGGATCTACGTCCTTTCTCCTAGAGTAGTAGCTTCAAAGTACCTTAAAAACAAAAATGAAGGGAATCTTTAACAAGTTGGTGTGATTCAGGTCACTGTCTTAACTTCAGCTGACTCTAGCTCAAGACATCTAGGAGCTGTGGTCTTGAAAATTAGCTTTGTGGCTCAACGTAGTTTATTACTTGGCAGTAGAGAAATTCTGTGTGCATTTTTTTCAAGCCTAAGGTTAAGAAGAAAAAGCAATTGGGCCTTTTAACACTTCACAAAGGTGGAGGTGAAATGAAATAGCCATTCGAAACAGCAAACAATTAATTGAGTGTCTTTGTTAGCAGGCAGGAGGTCAGATTCACGCAGCCACCCAGGGTGGCAGTCTGCATGGCAAACAGCTGAGTCTTTGACTTGCAAGTGATTACCCTGGTTTTTGGGAACTAATTAAAATAAGATTTTAACTCAGAAAGGTATGACAGATAGTATAAAAATTTAAATATGTTCACTTTATCTTTGGTCTTCTCATGAGTTCTGTAGAGTTATGACTTTGAATTTCATTTTTGTGTTTTTTTTTCTTTTACTAAAATCATGTTATCTACTTGTTGAAAAGCTGTAACTAATAACTCTATAGTAAGATATTGACTCTGTGGGTGGATCAGCATGAGGAAAAGTAGGTAGGTTTATAAGCATACAAAGTTAATGATAATAGAATCTACCGTTTTCCACAGAAACATTTAAATTTGCTGCTGCTTCCGCATAGAATTGTTTAAGTATTGTGTTTGAATCATTAAGCCTGGCACTATCAGGTCTTAGGAGATTGTCATTGTAAATGAAGTTCTAAAAGAAAATTTTACTTATGTATAGTTAAAAACAGTCCATCATAAAATAATTTTGTTTAAAATAGAGGGCAAAAATCAAATTTACCTATTATCTGACAGGTAATGATGGAGAAGGATACGTATCTGAAACATGCAGTGAGGTGAAAGCTGAGGCCAATCTCTGGGGAGAATTAGAAAGGACTTGGACCATGCCTGTCTCTAGTGGTGCTGCAGAGAATGGGAGGGAGGGAGCTCAGTGCCGTGAGCAGCCTGAGGGTTGGGCACTGTGCTGTAAAAAGCAAAGCAGAGATGGCAGCCTGAGAGACCTGATAAAGGTGGGGGAGGCACCGTGAGCGTCAGGAGGGCTTTGGGGCTCTGTTTTAAAATGAAGCCGAATCAAAGAACTTTGGAGAGAAACAGTTATTTGACTTCCTGGTGTCTTTTCCAGACAGCCCCTGCATTTCAGGGGAATAAAGTTACATTTTCGAGTCTTAAATGGAGTTTAAGAATCTTACATGAATCAAAACATCTTTTCATGTGGTCATTCCAAAACATGGCCCAATTGCCCAGAAACTCACCCCCCTGCAGATTAGACTCCTGCAAACATATTTTATACTGGACACTGTTCTTAACCACTGATGTCTGTGCTTGAGTCGCTTGGCAGAGCTCCCGTGTTATAGCAAACTGAAACTCCTGAGTTCTAACCATTCTGATGAGGAGTGGTGGGAGGAGAACATGTGCAGCCGAGGACCTCTTTTATTGAAATTAAAGCATCCTTCCTACATTTAATCCACAGACACATAAAACCAGCTGGGAACTATTTCCCTTAATTTTGTTTTGCCTTGGTATGCTCCATCGTAGAAGTTGAGCATTAGAATGGTTCTTCTCCCTATGTCTGGAACTCGTTAAGCTTCAGCTGTGAGAGCCATATGGAAATCAGGCCCCTATGAAAATCATCCACACACGAAGGAGGAAGTCTACTTCCATTTTGACTTAATAATCTACCCCTGCTGTTCCTTTCTGGAGGGAAGTTGATGGTGGTCATGTTTGCGCTTTAGAGTGGCTCCAGAGCCTTAAAATGTATAATGCAAGAAAAGCATGGACATGACAGCTGTAGAGATTAGGTCCATTCTCTGTGCGTACAGAAGCAGACAGGCCGGTGCTCAGGAAGGCAGGCAAGCCTTACACATTAATCAGTGTCTTCAGACCCGCTATCTGAATAGCTTTCTGCAAGGAACAACTCCTGGTGGCAACACTGTATGTTCACCTTTGAGAAGATAAGCAAATATATGGAATAACATTTGATAAGTGACAGGAGAAAAAAAATAGTCATAGTGTGGGAATGTTAGCAAATGAAAGAAATGGAACATACTTGAATTTTTTTCAACATACTTGATTTTTTTACATAACAAAAGACTTGCTTAAGCACATTTCATAACTGTTATTGTCTGCTCTATAGTTGATTAGATAGTATGACAGATCTAGCTGGTGAAAAGTTGAGGCCTCACAAGTTGAGGTCTGGTCATGACGTGGGGAAAGGTGTTTCTTTTCTAGTTACATATATAAAATATAAGCCACTAGTGCTAGTCCAAGCTCTATATAAGTATAATTTGACTAAGTATATATAGGCTTCTTGTGTGGAATATAATGATTTGCATATATGTACCGAAATGATTAAATCAATTTAATTAACATATCCAGTCCCTCACATTTCTATTTTAGTTGTAAAAGTGTTTAAGATCTCTTTTAGCAATTTTCAACTATTCTTTACTATTTACTGTTGTTGCTATGCCAAAGAAGATATTCATAGACATTTTGTATTGCTTAAACGGTGTATACTTTCACCATATCTGCCTGTTTCTTCCTCCAGGTTAACTGCCCTTCTACAGTCCTTAACTAAGAATAGGTTGGCCTTCTAACTTTCCCGAGCTAGCCTCTCAGGGGAAAGCACAGTTGTGCAATAGTGAAAAACAAAGGCATGAGAGAACTTTCTGTTTCTGATGGTTCTCTTAAATGTTGAGAACCCAAATCTGGTAATCACAGCTTCTTCTGCCTTCCTGCGAAGGTGTCAGAGCTCTTTCACCATTTCCGATGAAGGCAAAGTACCAGGCTCCTCCTTACTCATCTGAACTCTTCTTGGTTTGACATTATGCGGAAACATATGTTCTTAGATATTATTCTGCTAAATTTCCCCTAAATTGTTCCCAGAATTTCTTTAGTCCTCCGAAATTATTTTTAATGCTTCACCTAAAATTTTTGCCATTCTCTACTTGTCTCATTTACAAAGCAATTCTTAGAATTGCTTACTAAAATCATCAATAATCAATAAATAATCATAGCATCCAGTTACTGTAGCAAGAGAAGAAGATGAAAATTACTGTAAGCTTCTGATAACTTAGCAACTATATATATATATACACATACAAACATATATATATATACACATACACACAAACTATATATGCATACACACAAACATATATATACACATACACACACAAACATATATACACATACACACAAACATATATACATACACACACAAACATATATATATACATATACACAAATATATACATATATACATACACGCAGATATATATATCTACATATACACACAAACATATATATATATACACATACATACACAAACATATATATACATACACACAAATATATACATATATACATGTACACAAATATATGTATACATACACATACAAATATATACATATATACATACACACACACACATATATATATATATATATTTATATATATGTTAAATTGAGCAAGTAAATGAGGATGCTGTTTTCAGGGGTGGCTAATTGCAGTTGCTTTTGTAAAATCCCGAACCCCATGCATTGTTATCTCAGTGTAGCTGCTAAAGCTGTTTGGTTTGATATGGGGGCATAGGTTGACATTTTCTAGGTAGCAAATTGTGTGTAGTTATTGGACTCTACCTGAGAATTTGTCTGCTAAACAATAGTACTATATTTTTAAAAATATATAAGCTCAACATGTTTAGAATGGAAATGAGGAAAAATATATCATATTTTACTTAAATTCTAATATCCACAGAGTCAGAAATCTCCCTGAGCGTGAATATTCAGAACGATTAGTGCCAGTGATTTTACAGTACCAAGTCTTCCCATATGTATACCTAATATAATGTTAGGAAATTCTGAATCCAGTAGCACAGTTGAAACATTAATAATATACATGGCACAAGTCACTAGAGAACATATATTAATCCATAAGTATACACTGGAAAAAATAAAATGGGATGGATATAAATTGTCATATCATAAAAATAAAATATGTAAAATTTTATTATTTTATCACTACTGAATTTAAGTTTCTTGCTGAAAGCAAAATCCTATTCTTTTAAATTCAGACTAAAATTAAAAGACTATTCGTAAGGCAGTTCAAATCCTTAAGCCTGTATGGTGGTTTGAAAGAGAATGGCCCTTGTAGGCTCACATATGTTATGCGTGATCCCACATAGTGGAACTGTTTGGGAAGGAGAGATGATGGTGTGGCCTGGAGGAGATGAGGTTTCAAAAGCTCACTCTAGACCCAGTCTCTCTTTCTTTCTGTGTGTGTGTGTGTCTCTCTCTCTGTCTAGCGCCATGACTGCTCACTTGCTGCCATGCTCCCCACCATGATGGTAATGGATTCATCCTCTAAAACTATAAGCATGTCCTCAATTAAACACTTTCTTTTAAATGTTGCCTTGGTCATTGTCTTAGGGTTTCTATTGCTTTGAAGAGACACCATGACCATGGCAACTCTTACAAAGGAAAACATTTAATGGGTGCTAGCTTACAATTTCTGAGGTTTAGTCCATTATCATCATGGTGGGAAACATGGTGGCATACAGGCAGAGAGAGAGACAGACAGACAAAGAGAGACACACAAAAGAGAGAGACACACAGAAAGAGAGAGAGACAAAGACAGACTAAAAAAAGAACTGAAAGTTCTGCATTTTAATCTGCAGGCAGCAGGAGACTACAAGCCATACTGGGTGTAGCTTGAGCACAGGAGACCTTAAAGCCCACTCCCACAGTGACACACTTCTTCCAGCAAGGCTACACCTACTCCAACAAGGCCACTCCTCCTGTTAATGCCACCCACTCCTCCTGTTAATGCCGCCCACTCCTCCTGTTAATGGGCCAAACATTCAAACATGTGAGTCTATGGGGACCATTCCTACTCAAACCACCACAGTCATGGTGCTTCATCACAGCAACACAACAATAGCTAAGACAGCTTGATTGTGGCTCTTCATCTTGTCAGCACAGGCTCTATGTGCCACTGAATTTGTGTAATGCTAGCATCAGGGCAGGGACCTTGCTCCTCAGCAACAAGCTTTGTTTGAACCAGTGGAGGCATGTCATCTGTTTGGTTCTCAACCTTGGCTGGCAACCACTGAAATGTCCCCATTCCTATCTGACATTTGATTTCTACACCTAACCCCGAAACTTTTCAACTACTAACCACAGCCATGGGTATTAACGGTAAGGGTTGGGTTATCAGTACGCACTTCCTGTTTCCTATGACCTTGGACAGTTATAATGAAGATTCCTGAGTGTGTGGTTTTGGATACAGTGTACAGGACATAAGCAACAAAACAGCCTCCTCCCCTTTCAAGCACCAGCTGGACAGTTAGATATTCGTTAGGCACTTTTTTAAAAATCATAAATGAGTTGAGGCTTTTTGTTGTTGTTGTTGTCTTTGCTTCTTTTTATATTCACAAACCTTTACATTCTGGATCTATTTCAGGTATATGACTGGGTGGAAAATAAATATAATTTAGGAGACAGGTGAAGGGCAAATGCTGGCTTTGAGTAAAAAGGTCCTATCTAAGTTGCTCTTGCTCTCCTGAGTTTGCCATGCGCTTCCCGCTTTGACATCTCACATCCCATAGTATCATCCTCATCATGGAAAACTGTCATGCGAGCAATGTGAGTGACTTCCTGGCCTTCATTCCGGTAACTTTCCCTGATGACTGCCTCCCCCAGCTTAACCATACCTTGTGTGTATATCAGCTTAAAGGTACAGACTTAGCTCTTATATACTGGTATCTGCTTCACACTTTAATTGACCCATCTTTTCTGTGTCATTTTTTATGTGGATATGGTGTGATGTTGAAAACATAGGTACCTGCTTTTCTAGGTGATTGCTTTTCTAGGCGATTCATGGGATGAATATTTTTTGAGCTCAAAAAAAAAAAAAATGTGTGGCAGCATTTTCCAACCTGGCTGAATCTAAAAGTCAAATAGTTTAAAATGAAGTATTAGTCAGACTTACAGTTTCCTCCTTCAAAGGCAAGTGCTTTATCCCATGGTTGTAAATGATGCCGTTTGCAAAGGTATAGTCAGTGAGAGAGTGTGCATAGAGGCCTACAGGATAGCCTGACTAGAAGAAAAAGGAACGTTCCAAGGTGCACGTCCAGCTCTGGAACTACAGCAGTGATGAGAAGGCCTCCATGGAGACAGTCTAGTGTAGTTGTTTTTTAATTTGAGACTTCTTCACTTCCACATGTCTGCTCTGCTGAAAGCATATTCAGCGTACGCGAGCAAGAACAGATTGACAAAATAAGTCAACCAAGGAATTTCATTTTCTTGAGCAGATGTTTCTTTATGGATTAAAGTACATTTCTTCAAATATAATTTCAGATTTTGCAGTAGAATAAAACACAGTTCATGTATGTGGTGCATGTATTCATCTTCATACTACTTCTCCTAGAAGTTGATATACAGCTGTAATTGTATTTCGTACCTGAACATTATACTGTCCTCTGCTTCGAAATGCTTCAGTCAATAAACATCGGTGGGTATATGGGTCTCACTGATGTTATTATACTAAGTCCCTTATATATTGGTAGAGATGTGAATACATTTGCTCCTGAGAATCAAAAAAGCCAACTGCCAACGGTTACAGCTCTTTACAATTGAGGAAATTATAGTCATAATACACATTAATTGATTCATTGATTTTTACATAATCAAGGCTGACTGACTAATGAGAACAGTTTTCACTATGTGCTTACCAAGTTTCTCACAGTTGTTAATGAAAGTAAAATATTTTACATTGTAGCAAGAACATTAGTAAGTCACAGTACACAGTTGTATTGCTTCAGCAGTGCTATTAAAACATATTCACTTGAAACACTACATTGTTCTGCCACTGGGAACCTCACTGAATTTCCCCATTATTCTGCAAGACATTGTATTTTTACTCCAGCTTGATTCGGCTTGATTTCATGCTTTGTGGAAATGACCAAAGTAGATGACTCAGCCCTTCTATGCTCCTACACCTCCAAATGAGAGGACCTATCTCCCAGTGCTGAGATCTCTAATTCTCATTAAAGTTTTCTGGCCCTAGGACAATGTCCTATTGCTGTCTCAGATGCTTTTTATAGGATGACCTATCCCCTATTAAAACCTAAACACAGAAGGTGTGTTGGAATATTAACACGGATTCTAGTCAGCATATGCATGCCCCTTTGTAAATGTTGCAGCCCTTTGACTGATGCATTCTCTGAAGCGTCCTAGTGGCAGGGATTGGACACCTGCAGTAGCAGCAAGAACATCTGTGCAGTTACGAATGCACCCAGAGAACAGGAAGTCTGCAGTCTCATTTGTGCCATTCAGGTGTCACAAAGAAAAGCTAACAAGGGGTACAGTGGCTCAAATACTGTTCTGGGTAAAAATCAAAACCAAAACAAGAAAACAAACAAACAAGCAAAAAAAAAAAAAGCAAACCAACTGACTTTATTAATTACTACCAATGTGTTAAGTATTAGTAGTGCATCTTTTAAAGTGTGTGTGTGTGTGTGTGTGTGCCCTCAGAAAGTGCACGCAAGTGGGAGTGAGTCAAGTATGTAGAATTGACACCACGAAGCACCATTTTGATTCTTGTTATCACAGATAGTAAAGCTAAATGACTTCAGTAAGAGTACTATTATTATTTAGTCTGTGTGTTTCCTTTGTTATTGATATAATAAAAGTGAGCTAAGTAAGCCTTTAAGATGGTTCGCTTTGCCCTTTATTGCAGCAAAATATGGCAAGTTCTTTTGTTGGAGAGTTTGTAAAAGAACAGACTGCAAGTCTAAGGGAAGTGTGCTGTAACAATGATCTCGGGCTCTATGGATTCAGCTCAGTTTTGAAGCTATTATAGAATGTATCCTCAAGCCTGAGCACCCATACATGCTTTCCTGTGGGCATGTGATGTCACAGTCAGAACTCAATCTTAGCCACTGAACATTTGTGGGTTAGGCTTGTGGGACTCCAGCAAATGTGCAGTGTTCACTTCTCAGCTCCACTGAAATTTTCATGCAAGAATGAGGGCTTAGGGTTATGGCTATCTTTATATTTTGAAGAAGAAGAAATTAGAATTTTTACATAAAGTCTCCTATGTCCTTGCCAATCTCACTATTTACTTTTAAAAGTTCTATGGCAAAAACTAAAACATTCCTACAATTCAGATTTAGCTGTGTGGTTTCTTGCTTGTGACCTGGTCTGTTCTTCCGTGATAGAAAGCAGCATTGGTTCCTACAGTCAGCATCTACTCACAGATGAGGCCTCTTCTCCACCGGCTGTGCCTTTGCAGGAGATGGCTGCTGTGCTCATCAACAATGAGACAGCTTAGCTATAGAAACCAGGAAGATGAAAAGGAGCAAAGATACTCACTCCTATAGACATGTAATACAGGATAAACCTACTAAAATCTGTACATCTATAGAAACTAATCAAGAGAGAGGACCCTGACTAAAATGCTCAATTCCCATCCCAAAAGGCAAAGAGGATGGACATCAGAAGAAGAAGAAAACAGGAAACAAGCTAGGAACCTGCCACAGAGGGCCTCTGAAAGGCTCTACCCTGCAGACTCTCAAAGCAGACGCTGAGACTTACGGCCAACTGTTGGGCAGTGTGCATGGAATCTTATGTAAGAAGTAGGAAGTAGTAAGATCTGGAGAGGACAGGAACTCCACAAGGAGAGCAACTCAACCAGAAAATTTGAACACAGGGGTCTTTCCAGAGACTCATACTGCAACCAAGTACCATACATGGAGATAACCTAGAACCCCTGCACAGATGTAGCCCATGGCAGTTTAGTGTCCAAGTGGGTTCCATACTAATGGCAAGAGGGACTGCCTCTGACATAATCTGATTGTCCTGCTCTTTGATCACCTTCCCCTGAGGGGGGAGCATCCTTACCAGGCCACAGAAGATGACAATGCAGCCACTCCTGATGAGGTCTGATAGACTAAGATCAGAAGGAAGGAGAGGAGGACCTCCCCTATCAGTGGACTTGGGGAGTGGCATGCGTGAAGAAGGGGGAGGGAGGGTGGGATCAGGAGGGCAGGGGGATACAAAATGAATAAAGTGTAATTAATAAAAAATAAAAAAATAAAAATTTGGAAATCTAGAGTTGAATTATTGCTCAACGGTAGAATAATTGCCTGGCTTGTACAAGACTCTGGATTGGATCCTAAGCACCACAAACAAAAAATGTGCGACCTCACTCTGGTATGTGTGTCATAATAATCCTTAGTGTACAGGCTATTTTAAGGGCTAATATTTATGTTAGACTGTGACCAATCTGATTTATTTCCTTCCTTCCTTCCTTCCTTCCTTCCTTCCTTCCTTCCTTCCTTC
>NW_026585644.1:3101358-3161196 GCF_907164565.1 Psammomys obesus | reverse complement strand
TCCTTCCTTCCTTCCTTCCTTCCTTCCTTCCTTCCTTCCTTCCTTCCCCTCTCCTCTGTTTTAAAGACAGGGACTCACTATATACCTCTGACTATTCTAAAATTCATTATATAGACCAGGCTGGGCTTGAATTTACAGAAACCTACCTGCCTCTACCTCCCAAGTGCTGGGATTAAAGGTGTGTGCCACTACACCTAGTCCCAATGTGATATCTAATTAAAAGGCTAAATTTGTAAAACTCTTGACCAGTATTAAACCACAAAGATATAATCTCCCCAACTCACTGAAATGGGCTTTTGTCATTTCAGCACAAACAAAGCACAGGCAAGCCTAGATCCAGGGTGGAGGCTTCTCTGTGATGTAAAGATGAGCCAAGGTCGGATCTAAGAGGGTGGGGCGTGTACTCTTCACTAATTTCCATAAAGGTGGCTTTCCCAGTGCACCAGCCAGAGGGGCATGATGGGAATTTTGTGATCAAAGACATAGCTGAATTGGCCTGTCCCTGGTTAACTTGTAACATTTTCATCACAGAGGAAGTGAAATTCCACAGAAGCTCACGGAGCATCCTGTCATGGCTAGGCTAGACCTTGTTCCTTCTGACTGGAGCTTTGCTGTGTAACACCAGACACAACCACTGAGTCCCACCAAGTACAGGGAAAATGTTACTCTCTCGTGCAGACCTCATGACTGATTAAATCATGAGCAGAAGATGGAATGTTTACAACCCAGGTCCCCGAAATTAAAACTATAAAATATTGCATATTGTAAAAACATTAAAACCACAAATCTAAATGCAAATCTGAGTATTTATTGTGCAGCATGCATTGCACTTCTAAAATAAGAGACAACCTTTCTTCTGTTATTTCTCACGTTGTCTAGGAGACAGGCAAGTGGCCAAGAAAATTAAGACAAAGAGAAGTTTAATAACTTTTATGATGTAAATCTGTAATAAGTCTCTTACCAGCTCTACTTACATGAAAATAATGCATTCAGCAACCTAATGATTAAAATATAGGTATGGATTTTAAGCAGTAATGGAATTAATGTTAGTAATAGCTTGTTTCATTTTGACTTATTTGATTAGATTCATGCGTTTAATCTTACATTCAAATTTATAGGTATGCTTAATGTAGTAATTCATAGGACTTTAATTATATAGATAGCTAACTTTATGTATTCTATTTTGCATCATGATCTTAAAAGACAAATTATTTAAAATAAAGAATACTTCTTAAGCATTTCAGAATCCTACAGATTGTTTATACACCTTTTTAAAAAATCAAATAGGTGTTCCTTTTATATTACTTCATTAGTCTTAGTTCTACCTCAGTTGAGGGGGGTAATTTTGGAATTAGTTGGAGTGTTTCTTCTGCATCGGAGCATTTCTTCTTAGGTGACATCATATGTTAGAAAAATTGACATTTACTAAAGCATTTTTCCTGGTGTGCCAACAATCTAGCCATCAAAGTTTTAATAATACAATGCCATACTTTGTTTTAGGTTCCGCCTTATCCTCCCTAATAAAATAAAATACAGGTTTTTTTATTTCTGTAATTAGAAACTAATGCCATATTCCAGGTAATAACAACAATATTTTCTGATTTACATTTGGTTGAAATTTTTGCTGTAATAATGTTTCTTTAATGAACTTGGGCTCCTCCCTATGTTTGGTGCTTAAATGTTTACAATTGTAATATCTTCTTGCTGAATCTTTGCTTTAATGAGTATGTAGAGTCCTTCCCCATCTCTTCTGATTAATTTTGGTTTGGAGTTTATTTTGTCAGATAGTTACACCTGCTTGTTCTTGAGTCCATTTGCTTGGAGTGTCTTTTTTCATCCTTTCCTCCTGAGGTTTTATCTGTTCTTGATTGTGAGATGTGTTTCTTAGACACAGCTGAAAAATGGGTCTTATTTTCTATTTCAGGATTAGTCTATGCCTTTTGATTGGAAAATTGATACTATTAATATTGAGTTATTAGGTGGCAGTGGTTATTTACTCTTGTTATTTTGTTATGGTGTTGGCGGTTTGTTTTTATCCTTCTTTTGATCTGTTTATTTACTTTTCTGGTATTATCTATTTCTTGTGGCTCTTTGGTGTAGTTAACCTTTTCAGACTGAAGTTTTCCCTCCAGTGCCTTCTGTAGAGCTGGAATGGTAGATAGAAATTTCTTATATTTGCTTTTATCTTGTAATTTTTTTCTTTTTTCTTTTCTCCATTGATTATGATTGATAGTTTGCTGAGTATAGTAGTCTGGGTTGGCATCTGTGGTCTCTGCTCCAGAATTGTCCAGGCCTTCCAGCTTTTAGAGTCTCCTTTGTTAAATCAGGTATAATTCTAATAGATCTGCCTTTATTTGTTACTTGGCCTTTTTCTCTTACAGCTTTCAATATCCTTTTTTCTGTAAATTTAGTATTTTGATTGTTATGTGTCACTGTGGAATTTCTTCTGTGGACCTATATTTTTGGTGCTCCGTATACTTTTGTACCTTTATTGGGACCCCTTTTTTTTTTTTGGTTGGTGAAATTTATGTATCTTTGTTATGGGTTTCTTCTCCTTCCTCTATACTTATTATTTGTAGGTTTGGTCTTTTCATAGTGTCCTGGATTTCCTGCATGTCTTGATTCTTGATTTTGTTAGACTGTTTTCACAGTCTTCATTAAGACGTTTATTTATATCCTTTTTAATGTCTTGGAACATAGTTGTTACTTTGAAAGTCCTTGACTTGTGCATCAGCTACACCACCTTCCCCAGAGTTTATTCTAGTAAGGCTGCTGGCTTCTAGAGTAGGCATCTTGTCTTGATTATTTTGTGTTTTATCTTGATGTTTGTGTTTTTGTCTAGTGGTCAAAGTATCTGGAGTTATGGTTTGTATGTGTTTCTTGGTGTAGCTATGTAGTCTTTGTTGAAAGGATGGGTATGCTTTGGTTGCTGTTGACCACTCTGCATGCTAGGCAAGCACAGTGGCTGTGGGGTCCCTGACAGAGAATGTTGCCTGAATCAGTAGGTGACACAAAGGATTGTAGATGGGTAGAAGGAGAGGCTGGAATTGATAGTGGGAAAGAGTCAGGGATCCTAGGTCACCATCAAGAGATGGTAGGAGAGAGGCTGGGCTCCTTCAAGCCAGCTACAGTAGGAATAAGAGGCAGTCTGGGAAGACTGAAATGAAGAACTGGAAAACTATTTTCTAAATAGTCTTAGTTGCCTTGTACAAAGAGTGCAGCTTGTATAGCTTGAAGGCATGAGAACCCCTCAAGTTAGATTTAGAAATGTCTATTAATGACACTAAACTTGTAGAATAATATTTACTCAGTTTGTCAAAAGAGGCCAGTCAAAACTCTGATCTACTTTCCTTTCAAAATAAATAATATTCATAATCGTGTGAAAGTAATTGTGGCTATTTACATAATTTTATTTTCTCTGTAAAATATATTGTGGGATATGAATTGTATTGTAACTCCTTTAGTTCAGAACACACTTTTGGTTTCTCTGATTCTTTTTCTGTTTTTATACTTTTACATTCCTTTTAAAAAACATTTTAATTCAAAATGTGAATTGATGTGAAAATATTTTATCTCTGGCTGATTTTCAAGTATACATTAAATGATCATTTATATGATATATGAGCTGTTCCTTGAAACATGTCTGTTAAATCACAGTTTTAACATGTTATCAGCAGGAAATTATCTATATTACAATGGACTTTTCTCTCCATTGCTGCAGAACAAAGTCCTCCAAAGCCTAGCACGTTTCCTGGGGGCAGACTAGATGGGGACACTGTTTCAGAGCTGCTCTACAAGTGTAGCAGAGCTGTTGCTCAGAACTTCAGCTTCTTCAGACGTGGCTGGACTGAAGGACAGGCCTCTGAGCGCAGTGCTGCAGCTTGAACAAACTGAGTTTATTCCCGTGTGACTGTCTCTACAGTATTGCTCAGGACAGAAGTTACTTTTTGCAGAGGAGGAATAAAGGAGCTCAAGGTGAATGAGGAAGGCGCCTTTATCACCAGATCCCAAAAGTGATCTATCCATCCCTTTCCCATACTCTCTTGCCCTCACAGATCCAGCCTAGTCTAATGTGGGAATGAATCAGTTGGGTTGAATATTCCCGGAGAAGTGGGGATTTATTTAAGTAGTGTTTCTTTGAATAAATTTTTTTTTATCACAATGGAGATTAAATAGAAAATATCTTTTTAACTATATCAAAATCTGTCAATTTCTTTTAGCTTTCAGGAGCACTGTTTATCTCTCTAAATTCTATAATCATTAAATTGCTGGACTTGAAAATGATTTAAAGGAATTCTCTACTTAAAAAAAAAATACTTGTAACATGATTGTTTTCTGGAAGATCCTCTTTTAATTTTAAAATGACTTAACTCATAACATTTACACAGTCTTATCAGATCAAATAAATGTCTGTTTTTTTAGATATAAATCCTTTTCTTATAAAGCCTTATCTTTAATAATAACACACTAATAACCTTTATTCCTTAAATTTTAAGCTGTTTATCCACCCTGTTCTCTGTTTCACTTTATGCTCAGTCTGTAGCCCAGGCTGGCCTGGAACTTGCTATGTATGGAAGGATCCTGCTACTGTTTCCTCCACCTCCATGGCCTAGGATTGCCAGACTGTACCACTGTTACCCATATTCTCTGTTTTCTGGTTTTGTTAAGTTTTCTTATGGCTTCTTTATTCTTAAGATATTTGAAAAAAATCATAATAATCTCAATAGTGTCTTAGGTCACTTGAAACCGAAGTAAGAGTGATGTCATAGCAAGGGTGCAAAGAATTTTGTGGTAATTTTACTACAGCTGATTTTGTTAAGCAATTTATTGTTTTTCTTAAAATAACAGAATCATAGATGATTGCATAACCTTATCTTTTTTATCCTAGGTCTCCGAAAAACCCAGAACAGAAAATCATTAAGAGAGTGATCGCTCTTGAAGGAGATATTATAAGGTAGGTGCACAGACTACTGTTTTTTAATTAACATCTAGTTTTAAACTTGGTTTTGAATCATTGTTTGAAATTAAAGTAAAGAATGACTTGAGAACCTGAACTTTGCACACACTTCCCTTGGGCTTCTGCCCTAGTACGCATCAGTTTCAGGATGGCAGGCGTATGTAAGGTTCCTGAGCATAGCGTTGTCCTTGAACTATAAAACACAGGGTTATTCTTGGTTAAACCAAGATTAACTACATACTCTGGCCATTAAAACACCGATTTCAGGTGTCAGTGCTAGTACAGTTATTTGAATATCGCGACATCAATATTCATAATAGATACCATTATTTTAGAATAACGCAAACTCATAGAACTCTTTTATAATTATAGAGATATGGACAGAGTTGGGCAGGAAGTGAAACATGCATTATTGGGTTGATAATGAGTGTTGAGACTGCAGACAGCATTGGGATAATCAAGAGTTTGAGCAACAGATATCTAACTTTCATTTACTGCACTTTTTGGTATAAACTGGTTTTGAGAATGGGTAAAATGCCATTAGTGTGTGATTCATCCCATTTTGATTGCCTGTTTTAAGTAAGGTGTAGCCAGGTGTAGTCGATGTAACAGACAAATGCTTTGAAAATGATGTTCGAGAAGTTTTCTTATCCTGTTTTCACCCAAAACTCCCTCCTAAAAATAACCTGTGTTGATGGTTACATAAGCAAAACAAACTAAATGAAAAGAGACCCTGTTAGTTTTAGAGGAGATTTTAGATCAGCAGTGACAAGATTGCCTGGGGCTCCCAAGAGTCCGGAAGACCCATTTTGGGGTTCAATGAGATCAGAACTGCTTTCTTCACAACTACACGATGTCTTTTGTCTTTTTGTTTTATTTAACTTTTATCCTATTATGCATATACAGTGGAATTTTCCAGATGTGTTATATTGTCATAGACTGAATAAAAAAGCAGACAAAGCAACACAGCTAGCCTCTCTACAGCAGGTATCAAAAACACTTCAAATGCCCCTCTGCTTATTCTTTTTCCACTAAAAAAAAACTCTGTGATTATTATTAAAAATATTTTGATAGCATAAGATTTACTGTTTATTTAACTCAACCAATATTTTAAGAACTAATTCAATATTTATGCATGAACACAATGTATTTTAATCAAATCTACCTCCGTTCCATCCCTTCCTGCGTCTCTCCTATCACTTGAACTGCTTTTTCCTCTCAAAGGCATGTGTTCTCTCCTCTTTCCCTACTCTTTCCTTTTTGTAAAGTATAACAGGTAGACCATAGTCAGTAATAAGTGGGTTAGTAGGAAAGTGTTTGGTTGTCACTTCCGATGAAGAATGCACTATGTTCAAAGAACCTGGTGGCTTCCTTTTTCTTTTTTCAAGAGTCTTTTTAGGAATCTGATTTCCTAAGAAACAGAGACAGGTATGAGCTTGAAAAACCATTCATTCCCCAGGTTTAAATAACCAAATACACCTTTATTGTCTGGAAAACAGTGTGTGTGATGTAATCTCATCAAGGAATGAATCGCTAACCTTGAAAATACTGTGCTTAGTGAATGAAATGAGTCACCCAAGACTACAAAGTATATCATTCCATGTATGAAATGCCCAGAATAGATAAATGTACAAAACCAGAACATGAGTGCTTCCCTTAGGCAAGGAAGAGGAGAACGCAGGAACTGTTAATGGGTACAGGGTTATTTGCTTGTTTTCAGGGTTACAGAAAAATCCTAAAGTGTAGTGTGGTGACAGTTGTACAGTTGGATATGTAAAAATTACTGTGTTGAACATTTTAAATGGGTAGATTATATATTATATGAACCACATCTCAATAAAGCTATTTATTATTATTATTATTATTATTATTATTATTATTATATTCTTAATTCACTTTGTATCCCAGCTGTAGCTCCCTCCCTCATCTCCTCCCTGTTTCACCTTCCTTCCCCTTCCTCCCCTAGCCCTTTTCCCTAGTCCACTGATAGGGAAGTCCTCCTCCCCAACTATCTGAACTTAGCCTATCAGGTCCCATCAGGACTTCCTAGATCTTCTTCCTTTGTTGGCTGGCTAGGTCTCCCCACCAGGGAGAACTGATCAAGGAGCAGGCAACCAAGCTCATGTCAGAGACTGTCTTCTCTCCCCTTACTTGGGAACCCACATGGAGACTAAGGTGTCTATGGGCTACATCTGAGCAGGGGGTCTAGGTTCTCTCTGTGCATGGTTGTTGGTTGATGCATCAGTCTCTGCAGTCCCCCCTGGGCCCTGCTTTTTTTGGCTTTGTTGGTCTCCTTGTGTGGCTTCTGCCCCCTCTGGATCCTTTTATATCCCCCTTCTTCCATAAGTCTCCCTGTGCTCAGAGTTTGGCTATGAGTCTCTGCATCTGCTTTGATCCCCTGCTGGGTGGAGTCTTTTATAAATAAAGCTATTCTTACAAAACAAAAATAGTCACCCAAACAAATAAACATTTCACCCATGTAACAAATTAAGACTGTCATAACAAAATATAACATAATTCAGAATGTCGATGAATTAGGTTTTTTCTTTATAACGCAAAGTGAACTTTGCCAGGTCCCATCATGAATCACTAGCTGAATAGTCAGCAATGCGAGATTACAGAAGTCTGCACAAGATGAAACTCTGCAGCACACCTCTGAGGAGACTGAGTGCTGCTCTCCTCACTCAGTTAGTCTGCTATGGGTTCATACAATGCACACAGAGTGGAGGCAGGTTGGTGAATCAGGGTCGGAGGAGTCACCCTCCTGGATTCTGCCAAGCCCATGCAGGTGAAGCCTGCAACTGGGTCCCAGGGTCTGTGTCCCAGCATCCCTTTTTCTGGACTTCAATCATGGAGCAATGAGTGATACAAAGAAGGGAGGACTTAGAGTCAAGGTATGATACTAATGAAAAGTCTTTTTGAGAAACCTTTTCATCAATTAATTAGAAATAGAATCATTCCTTATTGTCTTATGTCTTTAAGGGGGAAAACCATTACTTTTTTTGAAACCTTGGCACCTAGCTATTCTAGCCTTCCTGGGTTTTAAACTACCTTGCGAGTGAGTGCACACCTAAAATGGTTTCTAACAGCCTTGGAAAGTGTTAGGGGGATAGTCAATTAGATAATAAAACATTTACTGATAAACTTACTTATTTTTGTTTGGGATCCCTTTCCTACAATTATATATCCAAATATCTGTTGATTATAGGAAGATGTTTCCTATAAAGTATGAGGGGTTCTTAGCCTAACAGCGCTCTCTCCTGTGACATGCAAGGGCTTTGATATGTAACACAGCCTTTCCAGGCCTATTTCCCCTTGGATATTTTTGAATTTTCTAGGAGGCAAGCTAAAACCAAATATGAATTTTCAACATTTGCTTTCTTGGAGAGAATTTTATATTTTCTAAATAGAGTTAAAAAAAAAAAACCTTTTAAGTTTTAGTTTACACACCATCAGTTTAAGTACTAGTTTTAATTGAAAACTACAGATAATCAGAGGGTAGCATGGAGCCATGACCTTTTCAGAGGTCAAACCCACTATTACAAAAAATAAAAAAATAAAAAATAAAAATAAAAAGAAGGTTTAACCTGGTATTCTATTTAGTATTCTATTAACTAAGTTTCCTCTGTTTATATGTATTGAAATGTAGTTTTAAGAGTGCTTGTTGGGAAGATATAATGGGAAAATAAGGGAAGTAGTTACAAACAATCAGGTCTCTGAAGAATAGCTAGAGACAAACAATACAACTCCTAATTCCATTCAGTTGTGCCGTGTATTCACATTGCTGTTGTTCTGTCTATTGTCTTCTCTGTCTTAGTTGGCTTTTGTCCCATTACTTCCTGTTGCCTTCCTTGGGTGTGCCTCCAGTCTCAGTGATGTGACAGAAATCTCAGTATTCCCTCTGCAGTATAGACCTAGGATGTATCCATTAGATGGACTGCTGGTCAACCACCTGATCGGCTGAGCTTGGGGTAGGCAGCCTTTCCTGGTGTAGCTCCCATAGGTAGGGAGATCAAGAGACCTGGGAGGCACCCTGTAGTTAGAACAAGGCTGGTTTAAGGGGCTCACTTAGGAAAGACAGGTACTAAGGAGGGTCCCAGAACAGAGCATTGCAATCAGCGGTCACTTAGCTTAGCATTACATTTTCAAGTCTCAGTTCAATGAAACTGTAATCTGTTCTCTTTAGTAGTTTCTTTGACTCTACTCCCTAAGGAAGATTAACTTTTTAAAGTTTTGTTTTTAATTACAGAAAGGGTTTGACTTCATTGAGTTGAAGATGTTGTAGACTAAATATGTTGAAATGGACTTATTAGTTATAAAAGTATGGGGTTGGGGTTATTGTTACTTTAGTTATAGTTTCTCTCTCAGAAAACTTTAATTTTTTTTTAATTTTAGAAGATGTTACAAGTAAAAGTAAATCACACAACAAATTTAATTAGTCCCAAAGACTGTACAGAAAATTTTTATGTATTCCTATTTTTCAACAGTACTCAAATATATTTCTTATAGGGCACTTATTTATTTATTTTTAACTTCTTTATTTTATTTTATTCTTCTCCCATATATTATATCCTGACTGCAGTTTCCCATCCTTTCCCTTCTCCCAGTCTCTCTCCCAACCAGCTTTCCTCTCTCCCGGATCCACAGCCCCTTCAGAAAAGAGTAGGCCTCCCAGTGACATCAACCAAACACAATACATACCACCACTTCAAATTTGGACTAGGGAACCCCATAGGAGTCGGGCCCCACAAGAAGGCAAAAGAGTCATAGACAGCAGAGGGCATTTATTTAAAAGTCAAAGAAATGTGGACTTTAAATTCAGAAGTGTAGACATTCCAATACAGATTTTGAAATTAGCGTTAGATGACCACGTTATTTCTCATTTAACCAGTTCATGCTCAGGTATGTTCACCCTTTGCCCTGCAGGCTGCATGAAGCAATGCAGCTCAGCACACAACTCTATACTTAAAACATGATTTGTATGTCTGTGAGTGATTTTAAATAACCCATTTTCATGTTTCTTAGGCATAAATTTTGTAAGTGACAACAAAGTGCCTCAATTCTAAACAGTTGCACACCCCGTGAGCCTTACTCCCATTCATTTAATGATCTGGGTACTAGAGAGACCTAAGTGAACAAAAGAGACATTTAACTTTTATTTGCATACATTCCTGTTGGTGGGAATGAACAGTGGAGTCCATGTATTCATGCTGAACATACATAGGTAAGAAGGGTTGAGAAGTGAAAGTAAAGAGGGATGGATTTTTGGTAAGGTATGCACTGCAAACTTCTCTAAGATTTGGAAATTAGAGGAAGGAAATAGTGAACCACAGTAAAGGAGGAAAGACAATGAAACCAAAGAAATAGCTAATGCAAGCCTGAGATGGCTATAAATTAGGTGAGAGTTCAAGGTCTTGCAGGAAGCCAGCACATAAAAGAAGAAAGTTATCTTATTGCTGAGTAATATTCCATTGTGTAGAACCTGGGACCCCTGCACAGATGTAGCCCATGGCAGCTCAGTGTCCAAGTGGCTTCCATAGTACTGGGAACAGGGACTGCCTCTGACATGAACTGATAGGCCTGCTCTTTGATCACCTCTCCCTGAGGGGGGAGCAGCCTTACCAGGCCACAGAGGAAGACAATGCAGCCACTCCTGATGAGACCTGATAGACTGGGATCAGAAGGAAGGGGAGGAAGACCTCCCCTATCAGTGGACTGAGGGAGGGGCATGGGTGGTTAAGGTATGGGAGGGTGGGATTGGGAGGGAAGAAGGGAGGGAGCTACAGGGGGGATACAAAGTGAATAAATTGTAATTAATAAAAGTTAAAATTAAAAAAAGAAGAAAGTTGAGGTAACAGGTAAGTTCTTAGAGGTTTGCACAGCTTTGTGGGTTCAGGCAAGGACTTCAGCTTGATTTCAGTATTTTAAAGGATTGCTGTTCTCTGTGTGGAAAGATTAGACAGCAGCACTGTGACTGACTCTGAAAAATACTCCGAATCTTCTCTCCTGACAAAGTGCAGTCAAGTTTCTCATGAGAATAGTTAAGTGCCTTTGTTTATGGCATGCATGATGACTCCTTTGATTTATTTCCAGTGACCCAGATAAAAGCAGTCACATTATTTATAACCCACTGATTATGATTTATATTGACAAAATAAAATATAGAGTTAGAAGTATTTGTTCAGCGAGTTCAGCCAAGTCCTATGATTGGAAATGAGGAGACTCTGAGGGGCTTGGATTTTGTGTCTTAAAGTCAACATTAGTTAAAATCACAAGGTGACTTTTTAGATTCTCTGAAGCTCTTAGTTAGGAAAATATTTATTTTTATAATGGTGCCCACACTGTGTATGCTTATCTATGACAGTAACAGTGAGAAGCTAATGAAAGTAATATTTAGATATACTTATTAGTTCCACCATAGCTATTTTCTCTTTAACATTATTTTTTTATGACTCAAAAAAACTAAAACAGTGTTTTAGAAAAGCATAAAATGAAGAAAAATGCCCCCACTGATGCAGCCTATTAACATGAATCAGCCACATTTGAAATATCTGAAGCATCCATTCTGCCTGCTTGTAGGGACAGCTGGGTGTCTGCTTCACACATCTTCTCTGGCCAGTCAGTGAGGCCTTGTATGGTGCCCTCTCTTATAGAATCTGGAGTTCTCTACTGTAGTTAGCAATGTCAATGAAGGAAACACATGGATTCTTCTCAGTCCCCATGGCCAGGGTAGCCATACAATTTATCACCTACATCATGACATTCTGGAGAAGGAAAGAGAAAAATGTTAGGTGTGCACTGGGATCATCCTCATAATCCTCAAAATCCTTTAAAATACTTGGCCCAACTGCCAAGATGGGCCATAAGGCTGATGCGCGAAGTGTAGTCTGCTTCAGCGTCTGCTCCACATAGTTTGACTGGGTGTTGTTCCCGGCCTTCCTTGTTCAGATGAATCCTGAAAAGTGTCCATGGACGCAGAGGGACTTCTAAGGCTTCAGGAAGGAGCAAGATGAAGGGGGCGGGGTCCTGCCCACACCCAGTCACTCTCTGCTAGAGGATCCAGTGCAAGGCTGTCTGCAAACCAAACAGTTTTGCAGAACAGTTGAAGGCAGGCAATTCATGGGCCTTTTTTCACTGAAAAACATCTACATGATAATTGCTTTCCTAGTCGAAAGACTATATTAGAAAGCACCAAAACATCCTCACTTATTAAAAATAACTCTGGTATTAGCAAAATAAAAGTCCATTGACTCACTAGAAAGTAAACATTATGAAGCTGTTGATTTTAAGTGAACTGTTGAAGATATGGAAATTGATGTTGGCCTATCACAGACTTTGGATAGGCCAGCAAATGGTTAAGCATTATAAGAAAAAACAGACCTAAATTGGATTTTCCACAGTAATGCTTTTTAAATAACATCTTTGTGGTTGGTGTACCAGCTCAGAATAATCGAACCCTAATGTGTCTGTGTGGCTGGCCTTGAAGAGCATACATGGGTTTTAGTATTTTTCTGTAATTTAGGAATTAGGGATGCCTTCTGTCCCGAAAGGAAGAATATATGAAAAGAAGCTTGTGTTCGGGACTCTGAAGACTTCCGGATAAAGTGTTTTGGAGCACTCAAGCTAATAGATTGATAGTCTCAAATGGGATCAGGGTGGAGGGTTCCTGAAAGAGCGGAGTATTTACATCCTGTCCTTAGTTGTTGGTAACTCGAGCAGAAGGTTTTCTCAAAACTTCAAGTTCCTTTAGCCTGGTTGACTTTGATCCATGAATTATTCTGTAATCACAATGGCATTGTACATTCTAATTTAACACTAGACTCTGACAAGTGATGCTATTTAATAGCTCCTAGGGCTTCAGTTAACCTAGTATAGAAATTATTACTGCAGTGCAGAGGTGTTGACTTCATTACTGAAGAATTATAAGTTTGTTGACAATCCTTGCCTTTGTGAAATTAGGATCTGGGGTATTATTTATATTGGTATTGTTGAATTGGTACATAAAAATGAAGATGCTAATACAAAATGCAAATAGGTATTTTTTTCCTAATCATAAGAGAGAGAAATTGAGAAAGGGGGCTTTTACAATGTTGACCTTAATTTTTATCTCAGAATTATTCCTGTAATCAATTTAGCAGTATGAGGCAATATGAAGCATATAGCAAATTTGATATTTGAATGTTGACCTTAGAAATTTGACCCTTGCTGGAAGTCCATGAACCACTGAGATGCGCTTGCCTTTTGCTCTTCTGGTGGCACTTATTACTGTTCTGGCATACCACCTGTCTGCCAGTGGTTTCCTTAGGAGGTTTGTGTTCTAATGTCTCCTGTCTCTAAAGCAGTGCTCGTCCTTAGGCACAAAGGCTTCATTTTTATTCATTCAGTGTGGCAGAGAGGCTGTGGGCATACACAGTGGATTCCAACTGTCTTGATTTAGATTCCAGAAGTGCCTCTTACCATGTTACCTTGACAAATTACCTAGTTCTCCAAAACTAATTCTCCTCATCTGTAAACTTGACATTATCATAGCATATACCCCATAGAACCTTCTTGGAAAATCACGTGAAATAAATAATATAATGTGATTAGTACGAAGCCCAGGATATAGTGTGTGTGTTTATGCTGGATTGTAGCTGTAGTTGTCATTTAACTGTCCTTTAATGAGTGCTTTGTCTTTACTGCTTTCCAGACGCTAATGAGTTTCAGGGTTAGAAATGCTAAAAGTCTCAGGTAATTTTTTATAAACCTAAATGAACCCTCTTCCCTTTTTAAAGTTTACATCAAGACAACAGTGGCAACAGACGAGATACAGTATAACAAGAGAATTATCATGGCAGAGATGCACTAAAGCCTCCAGAGACTAGTGAGGGGTGGGTGGGCTAGGAGTGGGCCTAAGGAGCAGGGCTGTGTTGATCCAAACTGGTGGAAGTCGGAGGTGAGGAAGGATCTCAGTTCCCTTCCTAAGTACTGCATGCTTGTTATGGAAAGTTCAGATACTCCTGAAACATATGAGGCAAGAAGAGAAGTTTCTTTTTTTCTTTTATCTTTAATCATGCCTGTAGACATTCATATCTGTTATCTATACTTCTAATCTACATCTCATAAAAGGACCTTGAAAGAATGAGAAAGATAGTTGTATAATAGCTTTTCTTTTCTCTAATATTCTGTAGACACATTTGAGATGCTCTTTAAGGACATATAGTTTCTGTGTATGTTACAACCAGCACACACTAGTGTATCTCACATAATGCATTTTGAAATTATTTATTAAATAACGTTCCTAGCAATAATATACATAAAATGTCTATGGATATATTATTGGGTCACAGTGGTATGCAATCTGGATAAACTACTCATAGAAAATTAGGATCAACAAAAGTGAAATGAATAACCTCTGCATACTTGACATTGTTCCCATTAGGCTCATGATTTTACCTCACAGGCATCTTATCCTTTATAGGCTGTGCATGAGGTGCTGTGTCTGAGGGAGGAAGTACAGTGGCTTAAGCTAATGAGGCAACAGCTCTGGAGCATGGAGCCTGAGATGGCCACATCTTGTGGGCCCTCACTCACATCTCACCGATTCACTCTAAGACACAGTGATCAGTTTCTGACTCTTGGTGCTCTGACTGGGAATCCTTTTACTTCTCTCAGATTGGCTTCAGCGTGTCATTCCTCATCCTCCAATATGGACATAACATGTGATGGGCTCTGATGTTCCCTCGGAGCAAGCAATCACACCCAGAGATGGGTAGCTAACAGCTGAGCTCCTTCACTTTGACTCAGTCATATTTCTTAGTACTAGGCCTTTCTAACGATGTGAACTCCAAGCCAAATAGAAATACTGTCTTGAAATAGAGGATGCTAACTTTTTGTGCACTACTTTGAACTAAACATTGATTTTTATTTTTTCTTCTACCCACAGTAATGTAAGCTGTCAAATATTTTGAAAAGACATATAAGTGTAATTATCACTGTAGGATGCGCAAAAGATTGCCTTTTAAAAATATTTTCTTGAAACAGAACTTAAGAAAAATATTTCAGCCTGAATAAAATAGCTGAACAACAGACAGCACTTCCGACCTGGGCAAGTCCTGTTACTCTTGTTTAAGTTTACCGTTGAAAACTTTTTTGAAATCGTCAGAGGAAAAATTCAGGTCGGGAAACAGATACCCATTCAAAATATTGACTGCGTTAATTATGAGTGCTTTTAAATAGTTACAGTCTTACGGTTTGGTAATAGGAACTTTTCCCAGCACGGTGACAGGTGTGTGAGGGTTACATGGAGTCAGGGCATGAAGTGTCCTTCCAGCTTTTTTGTTTCTCAAGCCGTATGACATCAGCAGCTATTGGCCTCTACAAGTCTGGCTTATTTATCTGTCCATTTTCAGGACTGATCTGAAGAGCAAATAAGATAATTTACCCATATCTTGCTAACATAAACACACTCTCAACACAGTTATTATGAATCAGCTTTCTATTTGGCTTCTCCAAAGCCTTGTAGAATGCCTTCTTTGCCCACTTCAGAATATCAACTATTTTGCTGTTACTGTTGAAATGATTTATGTATTGCCATGTTAATATATACCTGCTGCATATTTTATGAACCCTAGTACTGTTTTGAAAATTAAGCATAAATTGATATCCTATTATGGAAAGACTATTTTTTTGTGGCCTCCCCTCTTAAGTTGTTGAGTTTTCTGAGTAGTAATGTTGACCGAGAGTACTCATCTCACATGGCTGAAATAGTTTTACAGTCTTCAGTTAGCAGCTCATTTCTCCCTTCCCCCAGCTCCAGGTAACCACCATCCAACAATCTGCTTCCAAGGGCTTAAAGATTTTAGATGACTCACATAAGTGTAGTCATGAAATATTCATGCTTTTGTGACGAGCATAATGTACTTAGCATGAACTACTACAGGTTTATCTGTGGTTTTGCTCATGCGGGAGTCTCATCTCCTTTATGAACATAAACCACATTTTCTTTATCTCCTCATCTGTTGATGGGTATTTAGGTTTGCTTTACATTTCAGAACATTACACGGTCTTATCATACAGCCCTGCCCTGACTGGCCTGGACCTTCCCACATTGCGATGGTTATTCCGGGTTGTCAACTTGACTACATCTAGAATTAAATGACACCCAGGTGGCTGGGTACACAGGTAAGGAGGTGGGGGTTAATTTAATTATTTGAAGTGGGAAGACCCACCTTTCATTTTAGTCTTGAGATAGGGAGATCCACCTTTATTCCAGGCCACACCTTCTAGTGGCAGGTTATGTAAAGGACATGGCAGGAGGGAGCTGCAGATTTTGCCCGCTTTCCCTTACTCTCCATTCACTGATATTAGAGCCCACCTCTTTGGGATTCAGATTCCAGTGTGTACTGATGGCCAGCTGAGACATCCAGACTTGTGGACTCAACAACTACTGGATTCTTGGACTTTCCACTGGGAGACAGCCATTGTTGGACTAGCTAGACCATAGTCTGTAAGCCACTGTAATGAATCCCATATATGTATTTAACCTGTCAGCTCTGTTCCTCCAAAGAACCCTGATCAACACATATGTGGACCAGGTTGCACTTGCACTCACAAAAATTTGCGTGCCTCTGCCTTCCAATACTATGTTTAAAAGCATGCACCACCATGCCCACCGTGACGAGTATTTAATGAACACGAATAAATAATTTAAGTTCTCACTTTAATTCTTTTAGAAAAATCCCGAAAAGCTCACTCCGTGCTCCATCATGTTCAGCAGTAGTTTCCCTGCCTCGACACTCCACTAAGCTGGAGTGGAGACTCTGGCTTCAGTTATACGCAGTCACCAAATTGGGAATATGTTACCTATCTAAGTCTGCACACAGCGGTTGACGGTTAAGTACTGTGTGTTCCAGCGTGGGAGACTGTCACAGCGCCCTCCTCCACCACATGCCAGCCATCTCTCATCCTTTAGTCAGCACGTCTACACTGTATACACTGGCACCTGTTGGTTATTGAGCTGCCTTGCCAGTTATCAAGTCAACTATTTCAGCGTCAACCGTGTTCAAGTAATCCTTATTTTTCTTAATCAATGGTCACAAAATACAGCAGGACTAATAGCGGCAGTTTAGATATGTCGAAGGGAAGCCATAAAGTGCTTCCTGGAGGAAAAGATAAATGTAAAACAATATTCTGGAAGACAAAATACCCATATAATTGATATTCACTATAAATTACTGTTGTGGTTATGTTTTATTTTTCATTATTATTGTTAGTATCTTGTCATAACTGAGTTATAAGTTAAACTTAGGCACAGATATTTATGAGTAGGAAAACACTTGCTTCGTTTAGGGATTGATACAATCTATAGTGATCCTATAGTTTCCTGTGTGCCGTGGGGGTCTAGTGGTGTGTTTGCTGTAGATAAGGGATACTTTACTTTGATCATCTGTTTGTTTCTGAGAAGCCCCATGATGTCTTCTGTAACTGCCAGACCATTTCACCTTCCCACCAGCCTCGTATCTTCAGTGGCTAAAACCATCTGGAGAAAGAACAAAGGTGAAGGCATCAGACTTCCTGACTTGCTAATAGATTGCAATAATTGCTACAATAATTGCAATAATAAGTGCTACAATAATTAAATTAATGATATGAATGTGCGTTTTATATAGGCGAGGCAGGTCAGATGGATCAGGTTTAAGAAAGGGACTGAACAAAGTTCCTATTTTGGAGAGCTTTTTTCAGAGAGAGCACCTTCTGACCAGTAGGTCATCACCAGGCCTTGAGGTGGAGAATGTTAGGAGAGATAGAACAGTGTGCCAAAGGCAGCATGGGGGAGCTCTGAAGAAGGAGAGCACTTCAAATCTACTGGCTAGGAGTTCAGTAAGAAAGTTAGCTCAAAGTGAGACAGTAGGCGAGAAAGCTGCCATGTCCAATATGAGAAGGGCACTGAGGGAAAGCGACATCCCCTTCATTTTCTCTTCAGAAACATGGAAAACAAATGAATTTTCTTATTTTCTCTAGGTCGTGGCAGAAAGTTCTACGCCATGCTTTATTATTTAGTCTGCTTTGCCCTAAGAGCCAAGGGGCAGACATTAGGTAGGATCATAAACCTCTTCCAGCCTGGAGTGAGAAGAGCCACTGCACCACAGAGTGGCTGCTTAAGTCTGTTCCAGAGAGAGCTGTAAGGGGAGAGGATGGACTGATGACTGAGGGGGGAGAGGGACAGCGTGAGGGTCTGTGCTCTAAGAGCTTGGAAGTGGGCATGCAGAGTAATGGGACAGAGTAAAAAGTTTACAAGAAGCCCATAGACACTCAACTGAGCTCTGAGGGGAGCGCCAAGAAGACCTGACAGAAAAGGACAAGGATAAATCCGCACATCCACCCACAGAGCACGGAAACTGCACCTGTATCTCACACCATACACAAAGGTGAGCCCAGGATTGCCTAGAGTCAACAAGATGACTTACAGATGTGAAGGCACAGCAGAAAAGCCTTATGACGTTAGTGGTGGCAGTGATGCCACCAATATAACAAAAATCTCAGAAAATATTACTTATAAATTTTCACCATGAGTGTTCAAATGCAGCCTATGCCTAAGTTTGGCTCTTGACCTTTGTTTTCTTACATAGAGTTTTATGTTTGTAAAGAACTGCACTTTCTACTCTCTTTTTTCTGTATCAGTGATCAGCATATGTTTAATGAAAGGCCTGTGATTAAACATTCTCAGCTCTATAAGCCATGGTATCTGGAAAACATATTGAATTCTGGCACTGTAACAAGAAAGATTATAGGAAAAGAAATTTCCTATAAAACACCATTTCTGGAAGCAGCTATAGGCCTACATTTTGCCTGTGAGCTACAGTTTGCTGACCCTTAGTCTATAGTGTTGAATTTTGTTCCTTTAACAAAATCGAAAGCAAGCGTAGGACATGCATCTAACTGTGGCCAACAGTTTCGAAGAACATCGTGTATCCATTGGTGTTACATGGGCCGAGGGAGTATGTTGATTTTTGAAACACCAGCAGCCGTGTGAGCCCACCTGCACAAAAGGGATTCTGGGTCTGAGTTGGGTAAGAATAGTTATACTTCAAGAACTGCACAAGTGAGCTTCAAATGGGGAGTAGCTCAAAGAAGAGAGTACTAAACTTCAGTGGCCAGCCAGTCTCTGTTTAATACAAAAGGAATAGACCTGCCCATAGGCAACTTATATTGGAGTGGCATCCGGTGCTATTTTTAGCTGTTTGTCCTTCTTAGCTCTGGATCATTGATTAGAATGGCAGCTATCTTTTGGTTATTGTTATAACTCAATCTGTATGCACTGGGCCAAGCCAGCAGCGCAGAAAGAGTTACTTCTTTAAAGTAACATAATCCTTCAGTTTATTTACTGTTATGGAAAGCATTCTGATGTGGCCTGGCTTACTGGGAGAAAGTCTATGTATACAATAATGTCTTAGTCTCAGGTATTAGTGATCCCATGTTCTAACTGTTCATTCTGAAATCCACGCTGTTAGCTGTTTTGCAAAATCGAAAGATGTGTTGATGGAACTATTAATTATAAAGTATTCATTAAGCTAAGAGTGTCCTAATTTTCTTCTCTAAAGTGAGGCTGTATCAGAGACTCAGTATCTCTCACTGAAAAAAACTATGTAAGATTCTGATATTGTTCATCCCAGTGGTTGTGATTCAAATGAGAATCTGAGTGAAAAGGATTGATTTTGTTTTCATATAAGAAGACTGACAGTTGTTGATATTTTATTTCAGAAGAGTCAATTGTATATTTGAGGCGTGCTAACTAGCAAGCCATTAACTTTGTGCTCTACTGCAGGACACCTGGAAACCAGGGAGTTTCTCTACTTTGCTTATTACACAAATAAATTCTCCTCCCTGAGCATGCTGCAGTACTCTGATTTTAATATGCAGCCAGAGCAGGCGGTAATAAATGCTTGGTCCCATACTGCTTCACCTCTAGGCGCTTTGAGACTTCCAAAGAGCAGTTCTGGAGTCTGGATTTCAATTTTACACACATCAAAAAATAAATGACTATTTAATCTTTTACTATAACATGAAGAGGAACACGTAATACATGCTGGAATGGAGTTTAGTAGGATGGAGAGCCAAAACCGAAAGATTGTCTATTTGAGATGAAAGTATAATGAGCAGCAAGCTTTACCAAAGCATGGGGGTATGACAACAGAAGAGGAAAGAATGAACAGATTAGAAGTTGGTATATGCATTGGAGAGGAAGGTGACCTCTAAAGGAATTCTGAGGCTGTCTTTGGGGGATTATGTAAATTAAGCTTCAATTCTGAACCGGTTAGAATACAAGTATCATTAAAATCAAGAGAATGCTTGCTACATGATGGAAATTGAAATGAACCCTAAATTGATGTTTCAGCCCCAGTATTCTCTTATGGCTTTCAAAAAATATTACTTTTCTTTATTATTAAA
The DNA here is from genome assembly GCF_907164565.1 of Psammomys obesus. Taxonomy (NCBI): domain Eukaryota; kingdom Metazoa; phylum Chordata; class Mammalia; order Rodentia; family Muridae; genus Psammomys; species Psammomys obesus. Next base: position 3,140,810 of record NW_026585644.1, on the reverse strand, counting down.
ACCTGTGATGTTCTTAGCAATAAATAAACTAGAAAGAAATTAAGAAGGGAGCTGGTAGAACTTCAGCCCACAGCATGTGAAGTGTCCCTGTGCTCTGTCTTCAAGTCTGCGAATAGGAGGCTTTCATTTATACCATCTGAATTCTTGAACAGAACACCAACAGCACAGGCTCTAAGAGCAAAAATCAATAAATGGGACCTCATGAAACTAAAAAGCTTCTGTAAAGCAAAGGACACAGTAGTCAGAACAAAATGACTACCTACAGATTGGGAAAGGATCTTCACCAACCCTATATCTGACAGAGAATATATCCAGTATATATAAAGAACTAAAGAAGCTAAAGAGCAACAAATCAAGTAATCCAATTAAAAAATGGGGAACAGAGCTAAACAGAGAATTCTCAATACAGGAATATCGAATGGCAGAGAAACACTTAAACAGATGTTCAACATCATTAGTCATCAGGGAAATGCAAATTCAAAGGACCCTGAGATTTCACCTTACACCCATCAGAATGGCTAAGATCAACAAGTGACAACACATGCTAGAGAGGTTGTGGAGAAAGGAGAACCCTCCTCATTTGCTGGTGGGAATGTAAACTTGTACAACCACTCTGGAAATCAATCTGGCGCTTTCTCACACAATTAAGAATAGTGCTTCCTCAAGATCCAGCTAGTCATATATCCAAAAGATTCTCAAGTACACAATAAGGACATTTGCTCAACCATGTTTGTAGCAGCTTTATTTGGAATAGCCAGAAGCTGGAAACAACCCAGATGCCCCTCAACTAAGGAGTGGATACAGAAATTGTGGTACATCTACACAATGGAATATTACTCAGCAATGAAAAACAAGAAAATCATGAAATTTGCAGGCAAATGGTGGGACCTAGAAATGATCATCCTGAGTGAGGTATCCCAAAAGCAGAAAGACACACATGGTATATACTCACTTATATAGACCTATAAGGTAGGATAAACATACTGATATCTATACACCTAAAGAAGATAAACAAGAAAGAGGACCCAGGGTACGATGATCAATCCTCACTTAGAAAGACAAATGGGATGGACATTAGATGTAGGAGCAAACAAGTAACAGGACAGGAGCCTACCACAGAGGGCCTCTGAAAGACTCTACCTAGCAGTGTATCAAAGCAGATATTGAGACTCATAACCAAACCTTCGGCAGAGTGCAGGGAATCATAAAAAAAAGGGTGGTGGTGGAGTTAATATGACCTGGAGAGGACAGGAGCTCCACAAGGAACAAATATATCTGGGCACAGGGGTCTTTTATGAGACTGTTTCTCCAAACAAGAACCATGTATGAATGTAAACCTAGAACCTCTGCTCAGATGTATCTCATGGTAGCTCAGTATCCAAGAGGAACAGGGACTGTTTCTGACATGAACTCAATGGTGGGCTCTTTGATCTCCACCCCCCCCCCCACCGAGGGAGGAGCAGCCCTGTTAGGCCACATAAGAGGACTTTGTATCCAGTCCTGAAGATACCTGATAAACCAGGGTCAGATGAAAGGGGAGGAGGTCCTCCCCCATCAGTGGACTTGGAAAGGGGCAGGGAGGAGATGAGAGAGGGAGGGTGAGTTTGGGAGGGAAAGAGGGAGCGGGATACAGCAGGGATACAAAGTTAACAAACTGTAACTAATATTAAAAAAAATGGGAAAAAAAGAAAATCATGAAATTTGCAGGTAAATGGTGAGAACTGGAAAAGATCATCCTGAGTGAGGTATCCCAGAAATAGAAAGACACACATGGTATATACTCTCTCATAAGTGGATATTAGACATATAATATAGAATAAACCTACTAAAATCTGTACAACTAAAGAAACTAATCAAGAAGGAGGACTGGCTAAAATGCTCAAGCCCCATTTAGAAAGGCAAAGAGGATGGAAATCAAAAGGAGAAAATGTAACAAGTCAGGAGCCTGCCACAGAGGGCCTCTGAAAGGCTCTACCCTGCAGGGTATCAAAGCAGATGCTGAGACTTACGGCCAACCTTTGGGCAGAGTGCAGGGAATCTTATGAAAGAAGGGGGAGATAGTAAGATCTGGAGGGGACAGGAGCTCCACAAGGAGAGCAACAGAACCAAGAAATCTGGGCACAGGTGTATTTTCTGAGACTGATACTCCAACCAAGGACCATTCATGGATGTAACCTAGAACCCCTGCACAGATGTAGCCCATGGCAGCTCAGTGTCCAAGTGGCTTCCATAGTAATGGGAACAGGGATTGTCTCTGACATGAACTCAGTGTCTGGCTCTTTGATCACCTCCCCCTGAGTGGGGAGCAGCCTTACCAGGCCACAGAGGAAGACAGTGCAGCTACTCCTGATGAGACCTGATAGACTAGGATCAGAAGGAAGGAGAGGAAGACCTCCCCTGTCAATGGACTTGGGGAGGGGCCTGTGTGGAAAAGGGGAAGGGAGGGAGGGGTTGGGAGGGGAAGAAGGAGGGAGCTACAGGGAGGATACAAAGTGAATAAAGTGTAAGTAAAAACGAAACAAAACCTCTTTCATTGCCATTTTCATCCAAACATTCTCATTACTGCTAGGAACATGCAGGGCACTAGTTTACTAATCTTGCATTTCCTTTTCTGAGACCTGCTACAGAACTGTGTGTTTTCAAAGATGGCATTTAATGTCTTCTTGTCAGTCTTAACATTAAGTATTTTAACTCCTTGTCATGTTTAGATCAAATATATTCCTAGTTTGTGATTTGTTTGTGGTTTTATTAATTTTCAGGATTATTTAAAAGAGTGGGATATACAAACATTTTCATGGCTTTAGGTCTATGGTGTATAAATTTTGAAAAACATAGCATACATTCTATACCTCCACTATTGGCCTTCCAATTATTAGTGAGTTGATGCTGAGCTGCTGACTTTTACAAACATATAAAAGGGAGAATATGAAAAAGTAGCTTTTATTCATCTGCCTCTTTCTGCTAACCTAGGCCTAGTCCTGGAAGCTTCTAGCCTCTGTACAATTTAACCTAGGCCTAGAATGTTTTCAGCCTCTGAGACTTACTACTTAATAAGCTCACCCATTCTAGTTTTTACTGAGCTCTGGGCTGGCTCCTTTAACTCAGCTGTCTGGCTCAGACTCCTCTCCCAACTGACTTAATCAGTCTAGCTTTTCTTTCTACCTTTGAATTGCTCTGCTTGGCCTCAGATTAACTCTCGCAATCTGCTCTAATTTCATGGCTCCTCCTCCTTCTCTGACTTATTCGGTCTGCACCTGAGTTCTCTCTATGTAACCTGTCTCTCTATTACTGTCCCTATAAAACTGCCTGCTCTCTCTCTCATTTTCTATGTTGCATCCTTAAGTAGCTTCCCTTTCCTCTCTCTTCTCATGAGAATTGGGCATATCCTATCCTGTCAAATCTTTCTCTGATTCATCACCTTTCCTGCCACTCAGTTAGGCATGCTTTCAAGCACAGGTCCTCCTTTCTATGAACTATCTTTACCTTCATTGCTTGAGATTAAAGGCGTGTACCACCATGCCTGGGCCTAAGCTGTTCTTTACCTGAAACTTGCTTTATCCCTGGCTATCCTTGAACTCAGATCTGCTTGCCTCTGTCTCCTGGAATAAAGGCATACTTGTATTCCAGTGGGATCACACAGACTTAAAAGCATTTGGATGTGATCTCTTGTCAGAATAGTCCTGTTCTGAATTAGAATTCCTCTGCTAGAATACCCTATAATATTTGTGCCATTGTTTTCTCAATATTTTAAATTTAGAAAATACTAGAAAAATACTTTAGAATACCATACATATATGCTAATTCTCAGGTAGAGGCTACTGCTCTTATAGACTGTGTGGTCCCTAGCCTAAACATCTGTATCCCATTGAGACTTGTTGGAAATGAGAATGTGTGACTCTTACTTCCAGAACAGTGCCATGTCCTGGACAGGGAGTCCCGGAACCCTCTAGGTTGCTGGACACACTAGGATTCGTTAACCTGTTTTGGTGTTGTCTCTCACTGGCTGAATTTGAGCTGGCTTTGCAGCCATTTTTGTCAGTAGAAATGGCGCTTCCTTCCCACAGGATGATCTGAATATCTAAATCAAAAGTCTCATAGCTGTCTCCAGATTGACTGCAACTCCTGCCTTGCTTAGCCTTAAACTACCAGGGTTTGTGGTTTGGGGTAGGAGGTCTGTTGTCATTGACACCAGAGGACCTTGGTGTCAGGTCTTCTTACTTCCTTAATGGAAAGTGTTGGGTCTTGACCACACTTCCACTCACTAGGTGTTTTTGGAGGTGGGTTTAGTTCACTTTGTCATTTCTACCTTCTCTATCATCTCCGGGTTTTAGAACATGGGAAGCATTTGGGGATTTGGTAACTAAATGATCTTAAACCTACCTCTCAGCTCTTACGCTCTTCGATAGTGAACCTTTATGCAGAGAAAGGGAAAGTGGCCAATACCCACATCATGTAGGATTAACCTGGGGAAGAGTGCTTGTGCATTGTAGAGAGCAGAAGCAGGATGTTCACTGTGGCAGTTGGTTTGTTCTGAAGCATCTTAGAGGTGTATCAAAGAGCTCCCTAAGGGCAGAGCACAACAGGCAGCTGAGGCGGGTAAGCAGGTTAGAGCGTTACTAACCGAGGTGACAATGACTGTGGCTGCACCCTGATTGACTTCCCTTTTACCCTTGCCAACCCAACACTTCCCCCTCCGCGAGAATGACCATTTCAGTCTGTCTCATTATGGCATCTACATTCTTTATCACAGATAGGGCCCTTCTTTATATGACTTGCCAGCCACGTTCTCCTCACTGTGCCCTAGCCGTGCCAGTGGCTTGTGGTTTGCAGGCAGCTGCTTGCCTTTTTTTGGGTACCACTGTTTTTTTTGCAGGAAACAACCTTTCTTTTGTCTTTCTTCTTTTGTTTTTGTTTTGTCTGACCAGCTCCTACTCAGCAACTCTATTTCTAGGGCTATATCCAGCAGATGTACTGGCACATGAGTTCAAAGATGTATGTGTGTGAGGAAGCTGATCACTGCATGGTCACAGTAGCAGAAAACTAAAAGCCTCCATAGGCACTTGCATTCATTCCACATACCAATTCACAAACACACACACACACACATCACAATTAAAAATAAATCTTAAAATATACTCTCACACTTGCTATTTGTGGCCATATTTTAGCCTGTGGATAGCAGAGTCTTTTCTACCCCCTCCTTCTAACAAGATCCTGTGTCCTCATCTTTATGAAGTGACCCTTGTTTACTCTGTTTCCAGAGTAATTTTTTTGAACATACAGTATGCCATGCATGTAATTAGATCGGAGGTGGCTATTCAAACCTCTTGTTACCTGTGGGCTCCCTGAGATGAGGGGCCACAACACATTTTTTTGAGCCAAATAAAATCCTGCCTAAGAAATCCAGCATGTTGAGAAATTTAGCATATTTGTCAAATTTAATGACTGTAGAAAGCTCTGTGCAATATTCATAAAACTTTAATCCTCCATATCACTCTGTGAAACGACCCTACTTATTTTGGAAATATTTCAACTTAGTCCAATTAGTATCAATCCCAAGTCCTTATCTTTAAAAATGTAAACTCTCTAATTTGCTGAGCATTAGTTCTTTCCATCGCTGAAGGTTAAGGAAACGAAGTGGTGGAGAAGAGAGTCTCTGCCATCTGTTTCAATTCTCTCTCCAGCCTCCCAAGTGCTGCTGGGTTTGTCCCTGGGTAACAAAGGGAAAGCATTTATTTATGCTTGTTTATTGTGGAAAAGGCCCATGTCAACCAGTTTAGGCTCATTTTCTCTACAATAGCAAACAACCAGGGCTCGTGGCTTTCAGTGGGCTTGTTCCCCACTGCATATTGTGTATGCCATGAGTTCCTTGGACTTTTCACTCAGGGCCTCGGCTGTCAGGGTTTAATACCTTTTAATGTGACATGTATTATTTCTAGTCATATGCTTTTTGCCTTAAACAGTCCACATGGTTGAGCTTGCCATTAGCTTGGCGAGAACGTGCAACCTTTCCCCGAAGATGGAAGGTAAACATTTGAACAGTGTTCTGTAGCTTTCCATTAGAGTGGTCTTGAGAAAGAATTGGTTTTCCTCCTTCATAAAGGTGCACACAAACGTGCTTCTCAACCTTGTTGAGGCTCTTATGGGTAGCTGAGTGTGGAACCTGCGCGTGCTTAACTACACAAGCTTTCCGAACGTACAAACGCAGAAATCAAGTCACAACCAAACACACTGTGAGTCTGAGATGATCCAGCAATGCTCTCTATGTCATGTTTCTTCCAACTCTTCGGAAAACATGGCGTGTGCATCTTGCACCATACATTCTGCCATGCTGTGCAACACCAAAGACTGCTGTCTCGAACGCCTCACCTCCGTTCCCAACGACTGTGCTGCCGTCGGTTCTCTGAGTGGACAGAACCTTTCTTAGGTCTTGGGAGGCTTACGCTGGGGAGGCAGGCTGCCAGACCAGCACTCCACCCAAAGCTAGTGACTCGTCTCATACCTAAGAAGAATAAGGAAACGTGAACATGGAGAGAGGAAGTGAAGAAGAACTCTTGAGACCAGGAGGGCTCCAGATGAGGAAGTCTGTTACGTTCCCTCCCTGCTCAGTAGGCTTTATTATCATTATCATTGTTATTGATTTAGTTGTTGACTTAAGTTTCATAAAGAGATCATTGAGTGAAGTTTGGCTTTGGATTAGGAAACTTTCCGAAGTGACCTAAAATAATACTCCTTCTGCTTTGTACCGTGTATATATTTGTGTTCACAGCATCGACAGGTATGAAGCCAAAATCCCGGTGGCCCCTGAAAGCACTGAGGGGGCTCTGCACCCTGCAGTGTCAAGTGCTCAGCTGAGATTTGATGCTTTATGTAGAAATACTTGTACCAAAACAGCAACAACAACAACACATTGCTCTTATTATTTTGCTCTTACATGAAAAACGTACATGCATACCAAAGAATTATCTTAAAATAAATTTTATGATTTGTTATCAATCAATGCTTAAAATGTTTGCCTCTTTTATACTCCTATATACCCGGGATTGCATGAAAGGGGGATACAAGTGGGAAAAGTTCTAGAAACTCTAAAGAAAGGCAAATGAGCCTACGTCTGAGACCTCACTGTTAGAAAACCCTAATGAGTTCTGTTTTCCTTTGCCATGGTCAGGTTGTCACAGCTCAAGAGAGAACCTGGAAGAGGGATTCTCAGAATTGGGATACTGTGAAATTGGATGGTTAGCTGCTGCTCCTATATTAGTTTTAACCTCCAGAGTATATTGTTTTGATTATTTTTCATATGCATCTACTTTTGATTGTAGCCAGGATTTCAGATTTTTTTTAAACCACAGATACATATCATTGTTCAGTCAAACCATGTTTGATGTGTCGTGACAGGAGGCACCCTTGACTTTACAGGTGCTGAACATACCGGGTGTCATATTGGTCTCAATTCTGGGCGACAGCTATACGTTTGTATCCCAAAAGCTCTGGCAAGCACTGCTATTCTATTTCATAGTATTCTGTAGCCTTCTGTCTATGCAGTTTCAGTTTACTAATTTTTTTTTCCATCTATGGGGTTATTTGTTTTTGAAGAACAAAGGCTTGCTCATTGCCCCAGTGGGCCTTGTATTTCCTGGTAGCTTGGGAATCAATAAACTGTCTATCCACTGAACACATAGCATGAGTGTTTGAAGCTGCTGGTGTTTCTAAGTTAGAAGATTTTTTCTTTGTCCATTGCTTTTTAAATATATATTCAGAAAATCATATTTTAAGAAAAGATTAAGTATTTCAAGGGCGAAAAAAAATCTTTCTGGTTCTGAAGTGTACACAGCTGTTAAACTTAATTAAACAGGTTTTTAGGAAGGGAGACTGGAGACCAAGTTCATGAAAATCTGACAGATATGCTTTGTAAATGAAGAAGAAAACTAATCCAGCAAATTTTAAAACACTTCCAGTATATTTGTTGTAAACCTTGACAGTGCTATTTTGTATTTTCTGAGTTATTCTACAATTTAAGTTTAGCATTTGGTTGTCAAGGGTTGCTAGTCAGTTGGAAAATTATAAAATCTTGCTACATTATGTTAATGCTTGCTGCAAGAATCTTAACTCTTGAATGAAATACAACTTGTACATGAAAATAGTGAAGCTATAATTTCAAATAGAATTTGTTAGTTAAGCCACAAATACAATCTACAATAATCAGACAAGTTAAAAGGAAAAGATTAACAACAGATTCTATACTGAATCAAGGCTAATAAAATATATTTGGTAGTCATTTGCAGCATTTTAGAAAATACAGATTTAAGTCTTTTTATACAACTCTTGATTTTCTTTTAATTGACTAAAGCACAGCTATGCCACTTTAACAGAAATTGAGCTCAACAGTGTATCCACAATTCAGTGAAAAAGGAAGAGCCAAAAAGCCTAATGAATTAGAATTTGTGTGTCACTGTCGGAACCTGAAAAGCTTGTAGCTGCATTCCGTCTTTGAATTGAATTCATGATTTTCCTTTGTGCCTCTTGTGTGTGGATTCCTAAGGAACATTATTAAGCATTAGACTTCACCTTCTCACTAGGAAAAGCATACAAGAAAAAAACGTGAGAAGCATAAAGGTGTTTAAATTAGGCCTGCTGGGAATGAATGCAATAAATAACACCAAATTGTGACTTATTTAAATTACTCGCAATTTCAAACCCTTTGTCTCTCATTCAACAACAAATGCCAGCCTTTGTTCTCTGGGTAGAATTATGAGGCAGTAAGTAAGCGTTGAGTGCATGCTTAAATACAGTAATGGAATTAGAAGAATTTCAAACCTGACTTAACCATCTCTGAAAAGATGTCTTTTGTGTGCATGTTAAGGAAAAGGATCACAGTAGGATTCCTTCAAAGAAACCACTGGAGAATAAGAACACATCTGAGCTCATCAGTAGTCCCCCAGTCACAATAGCTGCACATAATTGAAGATTTAGAAACAAATTATGCTGAGCAGCATAAATGCTAGGGCATGTTGTCTTGCAGTGCTTCAGCTGATATGTTGTGTAGCCAAAATCTTGTCATCAACAGAATACTCCTGAAAGTGGGACTTTAGTTCCCGTGGGTTCTTGGCAGTGACGCAGTGCTTTACTCCTGCTGGGGAAGAGACAGGCACAGAGCTCCCGCCACTGCTGTGAGCCTGGAAGGGTGCTGCTTCTCTAGGGTATTAGAGACTGTGTATCGTTGATCATGCTCAACATGATTCCACAGCAGTGGGGTCTCTGTCCCTCTGGAGGACCGGCGACAGTGAGAGTCTGTCCCCTAAGTTCATCGTCAGGCTAGCTTCATCTTACAGCACTTGCCAGCATCCACTGTGGTCATGGTTAAACCACCCTGTGTAGGTACCTCATCCTGAGGACTCCACACATCTTTCAATTTTGTCTCAAGGCAGATAGTGTCCAACTGGAAGTCTTGGGCTTCTCTTTCTCATGACACTTAGGTGGTCTCTGATCATCATGGTACATGTATGTTTACATGCCTGCATTTTAGTGTCCGTTTTCTAAAAGAGGGACATGTCCTCTTCCTTTCCTCAATGACAGGACTTTAGAATTGAGGTCAGTTGACTTGAATTTGAGGTGACTGTGGCCTGAGGAGTCCGTGCCTTGCTGTAGCTACGTGCTTAGGTGTGAACCAGCACTCCATTTCCTTAACCCCCAGTCTAGGGGGCCAGCTGCTATGCCCTGGCACTCTGTAATTTCAGTACAGCGATCTTTTATTCCACTGGATACTGAAATGGTCAAGTGCCATTTCTAGAGATTCTTTGTTCTCAAAATTTAATAGGTAAATTTAATTTGTAATTTCTAATGGGTAAGTACCAACTTTTTCAAGTCAGTATTTAGCCGTTTTCACTTTTGAAGTTGTTACTGTACTGCAATCCCTCTGAATTTAGATTTTTCTTACTTCCAGAAGGTAGGCTTAGAGCTACTGGTACTCCTTTGTGAATGAATTTGTGTTTTCTGTTTTCCTTGTACCAATATGTACAGAGAGATGCTTCTGCTGCACGTGGGTGTCAAAACTTTTAAGCATCTTATGTGAGACCTCCTTTGTGACGGGTGATCTCTGAAGAGCCATGTGAAACTCTTTCAATAATCTTCTGTTCAGTTTTATTTTCATTTTATAATTCTATGTTGTATATGTGGGGGGGGGGGCAGAGGACAACCTTGAACATGAACCCTCAGGTGTTGTACACCGATTTGGGATCTCTCCTTAGCCTGCTGCTCACCTTGCCAGGTCTGTCTGGCTAGTGATCCCTATAAACCTGTCTCTGTCTTCCCAGCCTGGCATGAGCTCTACCAGGTGAACAAATGCTCTTTACCAGTGGAGCTATCTCCCTATCCTGTAGTTTTAGCTAATTTTTAATTAACAAATCATTGTACATATTTATAGGGTGCAAATTGACATTTCAGACATTCTCAGAAAATTCGCATATTCATCACCTCAAATAGTTATAGTTTCTTTGTAGATATATAGCACACTAGTATTAATTACAGTCACTTTGATGTTCTACTGAACATGGGAACTTATCTATCCTATCTAACTATCAGCTTGAACTTGAGGGCCAGTGTTCTTTCCCCATATCCTAAGCCTCTGGTAACTTCCCTTCCATGCCGTACTCCTATGTAGTAATTTTCTAGATCCCACATGTAAGTGAAATGAGCCTAGAGGATATTGTTATGTATAACAGATCTTTCTAGTGCTGGTGGAATGAGAACATTTTATTAAAAACTAACCACTGAGCTATATTCTAATGTCTTCTTAGCTGGCCACTTGGTCATAGATATGCTTTCTACGGGAAGTTCGGTTGTTAAGCTTCCCATATGAGGACAGTCTAGAAGTCATTTGGCTTACCTTTCTGAGAATGAGAGTTCAAAGGATGTTCAGTCACTATTGTGTAGTGTGGCCAGCAGGCACTTTTCAAGTGGCCCTGGGCATTGTATTTGGGGTTGTTGGGCAGTCTTTGCCATGCAACAGAAGAAATTGCATTATGTTTTGAACTCCTGCACTTTAAAGTTATGAAACAAAATGAGCATGTTTTGTTTTTTTTGTTTGTTTTTACAATTTTGCAAGACATTAGTAAATTTTAAATTCTAGCCAAACATGGAAATTCTTGAGATCCTTTTAAAAGCACATTTTCTTAGAAGTCACTTTGATTTTTTTATAAAATTTAATTTGTTTACTTATGTGTGCAAGGCTCAGGACAAACACGGATGCCATGATGCTTGTGTGATGTCGAAGGACAACTCACAAGAAGCTGCCCTCGACTTCTCCATGTGGCCCAGTGGATTGGACTTAGATTGTCGGGCTTGGCAGCAAATGCCTTTACAGGCTGAGCCATTTCACTGACCCTGGGAGTCACCTAAGTCAACTAAGTGTGAAATACACAAGCATGAGGCCCATGAATCTGTACTCTGTACAGGCTTATCCTGGATATCTAAAGAAAAACTGTTATGGTCCCCCATTACATCAGAAAGATTGCATGTGATTCCCAGTATTTCAAGACTTTTCAGGTTCAGCCCTTACTGGAAACCATTGCTTTAAGCATTCCTCCATCTTGAAGAGACCCTTTAAAAAACCCCACAGTTTTTTTTTTCTTTTTCTTTTTAAATTTATTTTACATCCCAAGGGTGCCTCTTCCCTCATCTCCTCCCAGTACCCCTCCCCCTTCCCTCTTTCCCCTTCTCCCTTTTGATCTCCCTTTCTCCCTAGAAAAGGAGAGCCCCTCCCCCCATATTAACCTTCCCTAGCCAAGTCATCCCCTGAGCATATCTTCATCCCCTGAGGCCAGGCAAGGCAGCCCTGCCAGGGAAAGGTTATCTAAAAGCAGGCAATAGAGTCCGTGTTAGAAATAGCCACCTCCTGTCCACCCTTCACTTGCCAGGCCAGCCATAAGAAGACCAAGCTGCCGATAGGCCACATATGTACAAGGTTCCTAGTTCTAGACCATGCATGCTCCTTAGTTGATATCTCAGTCTCTGAAAACCCCCATAAGACTGGGTTAGTTGTCTATGTTGGTCTTCTTGTGAGGCTGCTGTCCCTCCAGGTACTTCCATCTTTCCCCAACACTTCCACAGAACACTGCTCCCCTGTCCTCCCCACCCCCCCAGCTTTTCTCTATGCTTCGCTGCAAGTCCCAGCATCTGTGTCGATCAACTGCTGTTGTGAGCTTCCCAGAGGACAGTCAAGTTAGACTCCTGTCTGCAAGCATAGAAGAGCATCATTAATAGTGTCAGGGGCTGGCTCTCTACTGTGGGTTGGGTCTCAGGTTGGGTCAGTTATTGGTTGAACATTCCCTCAATCTCTGTTCCCTTTTTATTCCTGCACTTCTTATAGGCAGGGTAATTTTTGGAAGAAAGGTTTTGTCAGTGGGTCATTGTTCCCCTCCCTCCACTAGTCCTGCCTGGCCAGGAGGTGGTCACTTCAGTCTTTATGTTCCACCCTCTTAGAAGTCTAAGCTAGAGTCACATCCATATCCTCCCAGGAGCCTATCCTGATGTGGACCTCCAGCTTGACAAAGACATATCCCCGCTCAGTTTCCCTTCTTGTTCCCAGATCTCTTGCCTACAACCCCCCCATTCTCCCCACATCTGATCTCCACCCTCGTTTCCCTCCCCATTCCATCTCCTGCTCAGTTCTCTCTCTTCATCCACTTCTGCTGTCTATTCCATTTCTACTTCTGAGTGACATTCTGGCACCCTCCCCTGAGTCCTCCTTGTTACTTAGCTTCTTTGGGTCTGTGGACTGTAGTATGGTTATCCTGTACTATAGATCTAATATCTGCTTGTAAGTGAGTACATACCATGTGTGTCTTTCTGGGTCTGTGTTACCTTACTTACTATGATCTTTTCTATTTCTGTCCATTTGCCGCAAATTTCAAAGCCCCAATAGCCAAAAACAATTCTATACAATGAAAGAACTTCTGGTAATATCAACATCCCTGATCTCAAGTTATATTACAGAGCAATAGTAAAACAAAACAAAACAAAAAAAAAAAAAACAAAACAAAAAACAAAAAACAAAAAAACTACATGAAACTGGCATAGAAACAGAATAGTGGATCAATGGAACAGAATTAAATAAACCCACACTCCTACAGGCACTTGATTTTTGACAAAGAAGCCAAAACCATACAATGGAAAAAAGAAAGCACCTTCAACAAAGACATTTGCTCAACTATGTTCAAAGTGGCTTCATTTGTTATAGCCAGAATCTAGAAACAACCTAGATGTCCTTCAACTGTAGAATGGATACAGAAATTGTGGTACATTTACATAATGGAATACTACTCTGCTTTTAAAAACAAAGAATCCCACAGTTTTATGCTTAGAGGATTTGTCTATGTAGACTAAGCTTTTCAGAAGCAAATAAAGGAACCTATGCCCATCATTACATGTTGCTGAGGGAGAAATCTGGAACTCTGTTACTTGCAAAAGCCATACAGTCAAAAGCTGGAATTTGTGAAGTACTCAGACCATGGTAGAGTCTAGAAAAACTATTTACATATAAAATGATCTGTTATTCAGATTTTCATTGTATCTTGCTGTTTTCAGTTCATCTCTGAGTAATAACAGCATGTTATATTTAAGAACATTCTTCCTCTTAGATGACCATTAGGACAAAAAAAAATCAATCTTATTTTTAATCAAAAATTCTTTCAGTGATTACCGTAGTCAGAGCTACAAGTAGTAATTGACATACACAGATGAATTTATTTGGATTTTGTAGGTTTTGGATTTCATCTAGAGAAGGGTGTTTAAAAGATGTTTTCAGGAATGAAATGTGTTCCTGTCCAGTCTGCTCAGAATCCACTGTGACAGAGTACTCATCATCCACCCCTAGCCACCCCTCACCTCAGCTGCCGCTGCGCTGTCTTCTAGCTGCACAGCTTTTAAATGCCTGCTTCCACAGCAGAGAGACATTTGAGGTCATCATTTGACACTCTTCCCCAGTTCTGGCAGCTGTCATAACGCTGTCCACAGATATGTTTCATATATGTGTGTTCGGTCACACAGTGATGGCCTAGACTGTTTTTTAAGGATGAGGGCTCTGCTGTGTATCAGGGAAATGGGTGTCATGGAGTTAGTAGCTTATAAACTAAGAATGAGACTGACGTGTCTTAGGAGGAGAGTGTGGAGCCTGGAAGGGAAAGAATGAGGAGAAGGAATCAGAGAGAAGGCAGCAGAGTAACAGAGGGCCACTGCATATCACTCTGCGGTGTTCCAGGAAGTGTTTAAATGCAGTCCTTTGTCATATGGGAGTTCTGTGTCCAACCCTGGGGCATGACTGAAACTAAGACAAGATTCATGGGAGTGGGCGGGGGGACCAGAGGAGTGCCCACCAGGGAACAAAGTACCAGGAAAATACAGTCTCTTCTGCAAGACAGTGTAGGCTACAAAATGGGATTTTGCTTCCACATCTGGGAAGCTAGGGTTGTGAGCCAAGCTGAGCTAGCATTCACATGTGTGGTAGTCTGAAAGAGAACTATCTCCCATACTGTTCTTAGCACTGGTTGTATGTGGTTGAACCATACAGCATCATATCATGTAACAGGAAAGTGGTGAGCTGTAAGCAGTTACAGAGACTCTGCCTTAGAATGAGTACAGATGATCAATCCTCACTCAGAAAGACAAACGGGACAGACATTGGAAGAAGGAGAAAACAGGAAACAGGACAGGAGCCTACAGCAGAGGGCCTCTGAAAGACTGCACCCAGCAAGATAGCAAAGTAGATGCTGAGACTCGTAACCAAACTTTGGGCAGAGTGCAGGGAATCTTAGGAAAGAAGGGGGAGATCGTAAGACATGGAGAGCAACAGAGCCAAAATATCTGGGCACAGGTTTTTTTTCTGAGACTGATACTCCAACCAAGGACCATTCATGGATATAACCTAGAACCCCTGCATAGATGTAGCCCATGGTAGCTCAGTCTCCAAGTGGTTTCTCTAGTAAAGGGAACAGGGACTATCTCTGACATGAACTCAGTGGAGGGCTCTTTGACCACCCCTCCCACTCTGAGGGGGTAGCAGCCTTGCCAGGCCACAGAGGAGGGCAATGCAGCCAGTCCTGATGAGACCTGATAGGCTAGAGTCAGAGGGAAGAGGAGGAGGACCTCCCCTATCAGTGGACTTGGAGAAGGGAATGGGAGGAGAGGAGGGAGGGAGGGGGGGGTTAGGAGGGAGGGAGGGGGGGGACTACAGCTGGGATAAAAAGTGAATGAACTATAATTAATATATAAAAAATAAAATTTTAATTAAAAATAACAACAAAAAAGAATGAGTACAGACATTCATCAGAGACTCCTTGCCTTAAAATTTTTAAACCATGAATTCCTCCTAGAGTTTAGAATACACTGTCTCTGTCTTAAAACATCTAAAGTGTTTCAGTTGAAGTCCCCTAGTCTATGAGTCTCTTAAGTCCTTAATGGCAGCCATCTGGGGGCCCGTGAGCCCAGGATTTCCTGTGAGCACAGTCTCAGCCTCAGAAAGCCTCAGTATGTCCTACCTTACAGATCAATTCACACATCAGAGGTTGTGATACTTTCAAGACCTTTTGTGTTTGTTCCCAGCACTCGTTAGGCAAAGAAATCCAGAGAGGGGGACTCATACTTTCCATTAATTGAAAATGAGTTTCAGGGGTCAAGATTTTTAAAAAGTCAGGCTCTTATGGTCCTTATTATGGGGTGGGATTTCAGGGAAGATTGATGTCCCCAGAGGCAGCTTGAAGTTATAGTATACAAAATGAAAAGCAGAGACTTTGCGATCCTTTTTCTTTTTTTGGAATCTTCATGAACCCTGTTTTAAGAACACTTGCTTTTTCTGAAGGTTCGTATTTCCCTATTCAAGTGCTTATGTGGATCTACCTCAGCCTGTTCTTTAACTGTATACCTGTGCTATTCTGGTAAGTGGATGGCAGTGGAGAGGAGGCTAGATGGAAGGTAGGGAGGGATACTTTCTTGAATGGAGACAGAAGCTCTGGTAAGTGAACCCTCACAGTCTTAACCATCCTTCTGCCAGGCTGTCTGCTGGGCTCCTTCCAGATTCTGGTCCACAGGGTATGAGATCGTGGACCCTCTGATCCGTGAGCATGTGCTCATGCTGTTCAAGGTCACTGGAGCTCAGTCTGCATTAAGCTCTCCCTCCAGGTCTGACTCTGTGCAGGGCAGTGTGGGAATGAAGGAGTGGTGCTTTCAATGGCAATGTCCACTTAGCTGTCCATGGTAGATCTAGTGTGGCTGGTGTTTCAACACACTTATTTATAATTATGTTTCCAGCAAGCATTGTAACAGCAATCCGAAACACCCTGTGGCAAAGCTGAAGGAAGTGAGAGCTGTTCACTGAAGTAATATTCTGAAATAACATTTTTGCAGGTTTGCCTTCTTACTGAGGATGTGTGTAATCATCCATCATGCTAGAAAGCCTTATTGCATTCTCTAGAAAGGCAACACGGACTCTTTTACACCAGTCTTTCAATTATCTTTCTCGCCTTCTCATTATAATTCTTTGGTTAGAGTCCCACATTGAGGACCACAAGTTTAAAACTATGTACATGAGAATAATGTAGGTGGCATGTCTTCCCTTTTCTGCTAAGGTGAAAATATCACATATTCTCTCAAATATCACTGGAACAGATGAAGCTATTCAACATCCTTAGAAGGGAAATTCCTAAGAGGCAAGTTCAGAAAAATCTTAGGTACATGAAAGTTCTTCTGTAGCTCATTTGTTTGTTTGTTTGTTTTAAAAATAGTTATTCTTTATATGAAGCTGGCAATATGAATAAACTTATAAGAGCTCACCTCTTATGAGCCTGTGTGCAATTGTGATATGAGCAGATGGGGCCAGAAATGAGACATAAAGACAGATGCTACACAAGCCACAAACAAATCAGAACCTTCGATTCCAGGAAGAATATAGATGTAATAATAAAACAAAACCCGCCATGTCTCTTCTGTGGGATGGCACTGCATGAAGATTTAAGTAGCCAGGAAAAGCTGGCACCTGGTTAACAGAAGGTCATCCTGTGCCTGTGTTGGAGGTTTTTATGTAAGTTCAAGGGAACAAGATTTTATGGTACAAATGAAGTTGGTATGTAGGAGGAAGGGAAAGAAGACTATGAGGTAGAAGGTAGTTGAAGATGAGACCTGGGGCTGAGGTGGGGTCAGACCATGTCAAGTTAATGAGCAAAATCTGAGCTTAGAGACTGGAGAGACAGCTCAATACACAACAGGCTTGTGTTGAATACCAGAACCAATGCCAAAGAGTCAAGTGTATCACGTAATTCTGGCTCTGGGGAGATAAAGCAAGAAGGTTACTGTGACTCACTAGTCAGCCATTCTAGCCTACTATGTAAGTTCCTGGCCAGTGTGAAACTCTGTCTCAAAAATTAAGTTAAATTAAAAGGTGGACAGGACCTGAGGAATAACACCTGAATCTGTCTTCTGTCCTCCCTATATACACACTCAAGCACCTGCCACACAAAAATGGGCACCTGCACAAAGAGTCCCTCCTCACACACACGGGGGTGGTAAGAGAAAGAGAGAAGGAGAGTTACTATTTTACCTCACATAAGACACTGGAGGATTTGCAGCAAGCACATGACATTCTATGATTACTGTGCTAAATGTTGCTGAGGATGGGACGTGTCAGTACATAATGGGCAGGAACATTGGATGGAAGCAGGATGCTGAGCAACTATAATAACCAGGGTGATGATGGTCATTTAGGCCAAAGTTATACAAGATATGTGGAAAGAAACTATGGCAGATGGGGTGGAGATATATTTTGAAGAACAAGTTAAAATAATTTGCCATGGATCAAACAGAGGGGTTGAGGGGGGAAAAGGGAGTGAAGTGTGCAAACACCTGAATGCAAAGTGGGAATTTAGGTGTGGAGAGGAATACAGGACGGGTAGGAATGACCTGAGCATGAGTTAGCTACGAGGTTGGTTCAGGCTCATACAATACATACGTGATTTAACAATTTCGCATTAATAACTTTCTGTGAATAGCACTGTATTTAGTACTTGAGATATTTTAAATTTGTATCAACAAAGCTGTTGGTCTTCATGAGCTTAGAGCATAACTGAAGCTATAAAACATTCATCTGAGACAACACAAGTAATCACAGCGGATAATCAAGGTTTGTGGAAGCTGTATGCCTAAGTTTGTCTCGAAGCACGATATGAAGGTCTCCGTGTGATTACGGTGAGGTGGTGGTGCTTTTATTTATTATTTTTATTGAAAGTTTGATGCATAAATATAATGCATTTTGATCAAATACACCCTATCCTCCAGTTCCTTCCCTCTTTCCTCCCCCATTAGTCCGCTCAACTTCATGTACCATCTCTTTTTAAAAGACGTATTTAGTTCGCCACATAGCGCTACCTATGCCTACATGGGAGATAGAGCATCTGCTGCAGCGTGGGTTGCCTTTGGGGGCTTCATCCATTAAAAAAAAAAAATGACTGTCTTCCCCAGAGGCCACCAGTTGCCAACAGCTTCTCAAGTAAGGTGTGGAATTTCATGATACTGTCCCTTGTTCCTGCTGGGATTTTTTTTTGGCTGGCTTGAACTTGTATAAGTCTTGTTCATACAATCACAGCTACCATCTGTGATGCCTGGCAAATAACATTTTACTGTAGATTTCCACTACGTGTTGCTCATGTTATGAATGCAGAGGCCCACAAATGCTCAGCATACCGAGAACAGGAAGATTGTGTAGTGCTCATCTCTAAACGGGGCGTGTATAGCATACCCCCACTTCCCACCGCTAGGGGTCGCTGTGGAAGAGGGAGCCGAAAGATTGTAACTTCAGAAGGAGTGGGCATATTCAGGAGAACATTGTGACGATAATGGAATACTGTTTTGTGATTTGAAAGTTCGCTAGGAATGTATATTATTAGTGTGACAATTAAATGTTCTGTTACATTTTCATATTTTCAAGGCCTAACTGTGGCAATTCTTATAACTCGGCTAATTCTTAACTGTCAAGCCTTACCCATGTCAGTACTCTGAAAACGCCGTTATCTTACCTAAATTTGGCTGTTGTGACAAACACGCATGCTAGTTGTCTATTGATGAGTAAGAACTCAGTGGGATCACCTTTCTGCTCTTTCTTGTTTTCAGTGCCGGTGTGAGTGACATAGAGGATGAGGTTCAGGTATAGGATGTCTGTTCCTTGGAGCTGTTTAAGTTGGGGAAAAGGTGGTGATAGAAGGTTTCCTGCTGCTCGTAACGATCCTTCACGGGGGAGGAGAGGAGATGATTTGAGTAGGATAAGTAGAAGTACCTAGAGACGATGAAGATGTCTGTGGATGGAGGAATGGGTAATCCTCGTTAAAAAACAACAAAAAAAACCAGACAAACAAACAAACAAATTCAGCCATAAATGAAGAAGAGAAGGTTGCAGTTAAGTGAGGTGATTTTACTGCAGCACTGTTTTGAGGCATTCTCTTGCGTGTGGGTTGACTTCCATGTGGTGGGAATGCTTGGGGCACTGCGCCGGTACTGTAAGGCTGATTACTTCTGAGTTAAGAGTAACTCTCTCACTGAGCGGCTGCTAAGTCTGACTCTGGTGGACTAGTGGTTAACAGCAGTTATCTTTATACCCCTCCTTCTATGGCCATCTTCTCATCACTGCGCATTAGAGGAAATTCTCACTTCAATCATTTCCTGACATTTCTCTTTGTTAATGGAACCCTCCCTGTCACTTTTTGATCAGAGAAGAATGAGACAGTAAGTGACTCATTCCTGATTTGTTAATGCAAACCCTTTTTGTTATTTCACCATTCTGAGACATTTAGGTTTGCACATTCTTATAAGCCTTGAGCCTGCTTAGGCAGAAGATGTTGAGGAGCGTGTTGAATTATGCAAAGTGAAGTTCAAAAAGTCAATCTTGATTTACAGCTGTTGCGTGAACAATTCAGTGCAGGCTCGGTGAAGCACATTATCTGCAAATAATACTCTGTACTTGTACAGAAAGAGCTAGAGCAGAAGGAGGCTTCCTTCCCTATGATGAATGCACAAGTGTTTTACAAACTATGATGCATTCTGCAGAGGCCTGATGGGAATCACACACAGCATTCTGTACCCATGGTTGAGGATCTCAAGGATAATCAGGAACTACTACTGCTACCCCAAATCATAGGCTGAAATCCCTAGTAGGAGACATCAATAGATTTAATCAGCCACTCGGGTTTACAGATTTTGTTGATTATGATGATAAGCAGGTTGGGTGACCATTAAGTTCCATAAGCACTAAGTATCAATCATTCTAGAGAAACAGGAAGTGTTTCCGGAGTTTCTTTTTTTTATTATTTTTTTCTTATCAGTTACATTTTATTAACTCTGTATCCCAGCCTTATCCCACTCCCTCATTTCCTCCCAACCCCACCCTACCTCCCTCATCTCCACCGTGCCCCTTTCCAAGTCCACTGATGGGGGGGACCTCCTCCCCATTCATCCGATCCTGTTTTATCAGGTATCTTCAGGACTGGCTGTGAAGCTCTCCTCTGTGGCCTAACAGGACTGCTCCTCCCTTGTGGGGTGGGGAGGTCAAAGAGCCTGCCATTGAGTTCCTGTTAGAAATAGTCCTTGTTCCCCTCACTATGGGAAACCAATTGGTTACTGAGCTACCACAGGCTACATCTGAGCAGAGGTTCTAGGTTATATCCATACATGGTCCTTGGTTGAATGTCAGTCTCAGAAAAGACCCTGTGCCCATATATATTTGGTCCTTGTGGAGCTATCTTTTCCCCATCATACTAACTCCCCTTCATTCATATGATTCCCTGTACTCTGCCAAAGGTTTGGTCATGAGTCTTTGTATCTGCTTTGAAAACACTGCTAGTTAGAGTCTTTCAGATGCGCTCAGTAGACTCCTGTCATACGTTCAATGCACATCCCATCTGTCTTTCTAAACGAGGATTGATCATCTTACCCCATGTCCACTCTCTTGATTGTCTTTTTTAGGTGTATAGATTTCATTATGTTTATCACATCTTATAGGTCTATATAAGTGAGTATATACCGTGTTTGTCTTTCTCCTTCTGGGATATTTCACTCAGAATGATCTTTTCTAGATCCCACCATTTGCCTACAAATTTCATGATTTCCTCCTTTTTGATTGCTGAGTAGTATTTCATTGTGTAAAAATACCACAATTTCTGTACCCATTGCTCTGTTGATGGACATGTGGGTTGTTTCCAGGTTCTGGCTATTACAAATAAAGCTGCTATAAATATGGTTGAGCAAGTATCCCTTTTGTGTACTTGAGCAAACTTTGGGTATATACCTAGCAGTGGTATAGCTGGGTCTTGAGGAAGCACTATTCCTAATTGTCTGAGAAAGCGCCAGATAGATTTCCAGAGTGGTTGTACCAGTTTACATTCCCACCAGCAGTGGAGGAGCGTTCACCTTTCTCCACACCCTTCCAGCATGCGTTGTCACTTGAGTTTTTCATCTTGGCCATTCTGATGGGTGTAAGGTGAAATCTCAGGGTCATTTTGATTTGCATTTCCCTGATGGCTAATGAGGTTGAGCATTTCTTTAAGTGTTTCTCTGTCATTCGATATTCCTCTGTCGAGAATTCTCTGTTTAGCTCTGTTCCCCATTTTTTAATTGGATTACTTGGTTTGCTGCTTTTCAGCTTCTTTAGTTCTTTGTATATACTGGAAATTAGTCCTGTGTCAGATAAAGGGTTGGTGAAGATTCTTTCCCAATCTGTAGGCAGTCGTTTTGTTTTGATGATGGTGTCCTTTGCTTTACAGAAGCTTTTCAGTTTCATGAGGTCCCATTTATTGATTGTTGCTCTTAGAGCCTGTGCGGTTGGTGTTCTGTTCAGGAAGTTGTCTCCTGTGCCAATGAGTTCTGGGCTGTTCCCCACTTTTTCTTCTAACAGATTTAGAGTATCTGGTTTTATGTTGAGGTCTTTGATCCACTTGGACTTTAGTTTTGTACAGAGTGATGAATATGAATCTATTTTCATTTTTCTGCATGTAGACATCCAGTTGGACCAGCACCATTTGTTGAAGATGCTGTCTTTTTTCCATTGAATGGTTTTGGCTTCTTTGTCAAAAATCAAGTATTCATAGGTGTGTGGGTTTATTTCTGGGCCTTCTATGCGATTCCATTGATCCTCCTTTCTGTTTTTATGCCAATACCATGCAGTTTTTATTACTATTGCTCTGTAGTACAACTTGAGATCAGGGATGGAGATACCTCTAAATGATCTGTTGTTGTACAAGATTGTTTTGGAGATTCTGGGTTTTTTGTTTCTCCATATGAAGCTGAGAATCTTTTTTTCAAGGTCTGTAAAGAATTGAGTTGGTATTTTGATGGGAATTGCATTGAATCTGTAGATTGCTTTTCACAGGATGGCCATTTTCACAATGTTAATCCTACCAATCCATGAGCACGGGAGATCTTTCCATCTTCTGATATCTTCTTCAATTTCTTTCTTCAGAGACTTGAAGTTTTTCTCAAACAGGTCTTTCACTTGCTTGGTTAGTGTCACCCCAAGGTACTTTATGTTATTAGTGGCTATTGTGAAGGGTGTTGTTTCCCTAATTTCTTTCTCGGCCCTTTTGTCTTTGGTATACAGGAGGGCTTCTGATTTTTTTGAGTTGATTTTGTATCCTGCCACTTTGCTCAAGGTGTTTATCAGCTGGAGGAGTTCTCTGGTTGAATTTTTGGGGCCGCTCATATATACTATCATATCATCTGCAAATAGTGACACTTTGACCTTTTCCTTTCCGATTGGTATCCCCTTGATCTCCTTTAGTTGTCTTATTGCTCTGGCTAGGACTTCAAGTACTATGTTGAAGAGGTATGGAGAGAGTGGGCAGCCTTGTCTTGTCCCTGATTTCAGTGGGATTGATTTAAATTGCTCTCCATTGAGTTTGATGTTGGCTATAGACTTGCTGTATATTGCCTTTACTATGTTTAGATATGTGCCTTGTGTCCCTGATCTCTCCAAGACTTTAAACTTGAATGGGTGTTGGACTTTGTCAAATGCTTTTTCAGCATCTAAGGAGATGATCATGTGGTTTTTTTCCTTCAGTTTGTTTATGTGGTGGATTACATTGATGGATTTCTGTATGTTGAACCACCCTTGCATGCCTGGGATGAAGCCTACTTGGTCATGGTGGATGATATCTTTGATGTGTTCTTGGATTCGGTTTGCAAGTATTTTATTGAGTATTTTTGCGTCAATGTTCATAAGAGAGATAGGTCTGAAATTTTCTTTTTTTTTGTTGGGTCTTTGTGTGGTTTAGCTATCAGGTTGACTGTCGCTTCATAGAATGAGTTTGGTAATGTACCTTCTGTTTCTATTTTGTGGAATTAGTTTGAGGAGAATTGGTGTTAGCACTTCTTTGAAGGTCTTGTAGAATTCTGCGCTGAAACCATCTGGCCCAGAGCTTTTTTTGGAGGGGAGACTGTGAATGACTGCTTCAATATCCTTGATGGATATAGGGCTATTCAGTCTTTCTGCCTGATATTGACTTATTGTTGGAAGATGGAATCTATCAAGAAAATTGTCCATTTTATTTAGGTTTTCAAATTTTGTGGCATTTAGGCTTTTGTAGTATGACCTAATGATTGTTTGAATTTCCTCAGCGTCTGTAGTTATGTCACCCTTTTCATTTCTGATTTTGCTGATTTGGATAGATTCTCTCTGCTTTTTAGTTAGTTTGGCTAAGGGTTTGTCTATCTTCTTGATTTTCTCAAAGAACCAGCTTTTTGTTTCATTGTTTCTTTGAATAGTTTTATTTGTTTCTAATTGATTGATTTCAGCCCTGAGTTTGATTATTTCCAGCCGTCTGCTCCTCTTGGGTGTATCTGCTTCTTTTTCTTCTAGGGTTTTCAGTTGGGCCATTAAGTTGTTTGTATGTGATGTTACGAATTTCTTCTTGCAGGCAGTTAGTGCTATAAATTTTCCTCTGAGCACTGCTTTCAATGTGTCGCATAAATTTGGGTATGTTGTGCCTTCATTTTCATTGAATTCTAGGAAGTCTTTAATTTCTTTCTTTATTTCTTCCTTAACCCAGCTGTCATTGAGTAACAAGTTGTTCAGTTTCCATGTGCGTGTCGGCTTTTTGTTATTTCTGTTGTTGATGACTTCCAGCTTTAGTCCATGGTGGTCAGATAGAATACAAGGGATTATTTCAATCTTTTTGTATCTGTTGAGGTTTGATTTTATATGGTCTATTTTGGAGAAGGTTCCATGTGGTGCTGAAAAGGACATATACTCTTTTGAGTTTGGATGAAAAGATCTGTAGACATCTATTAGGTCCATTTGATTTAGGGACTCTGTAAGTGTTTTTATTTCCCTATTTGTTTTCTGTCTAGTTGATCTGTCCCTTGGTGAGAGTGGAGTGTTGAAGTCTCCCACTATTAAGGTATTAGGATCAATGTGTGATTTAAGCTTTAATAATGTTTCATTTATGAATGTAGGTGCTCTTTTATTTGGGGCATAGATATTCAAAATTGTGATGTCCTCTTGGTGGATTTTTCCTTTGATGAGAATATAGTGGCCCTCCTTATCTTTTTTTTTTTTGATTAACTTGGGTTGAAAGTCTATTTTATTAGATATTAGAATGGCTACTCCAGCTTGTTCTCTGGAACCATTTGCTTGAAAAACATTTTTCCAGACCTTTACTCTGAGGTAGTGTTTATCTTTGTTGCATAGGTGTGTTTCTTGGATGCAACAGAATGTTGGATCCTGTTTCCGCAACCATTCTGTTAGTCTGTGTCTTTTTACTGGGGAGTTGAGTCTGTTGATGTTGATAGATACTAGTGACCAACAATTGTTACTTACTTTAGATGTGGGGTTGGTGGTGTCACCGAGTTTCATTGCTTGTATTCTTTTTTTTTTTTTTTTTTTTTGTGTAGTTATCTATTTCCTCTGTTTCCTTAGATGTAGTTGTTTTCTTTGGTTTGGAGTTTCTTTCCCTTCTAGTAACTTCTGTAGAGCTGGGTTAGTATGTAGATATTGTTTAAATTTGGTTTTGTCATGAAATATTTTGAATTCTTCGTCTATGTTGGTTGAAAGTTTTGCTGGGTATAGTAGTCTGGGTTGGAATCTGTGATCCCTTAAGGACTGTATGATTTCTGTCCAGGCCCTTCTGGCTTTCATAGTTTCTGTTGAGAAATCTGGTGTGATTCTGATAGGTCTACCTTCATATGTTACTTGGCCTTTTTCCCTTGCTGCTTTTAGAATTTTTTCTTTGTTCTGTAGGTTCAGTGTTTTGACTATGATGTGACATTTCTTTTCAGGTCTAGTCTACTTGGTATTCTGTAGGCCTCTTGTATGTTTATGGCCATCTCCTTCTTTAAGTTGGGAAAGTTTTCTTCTATAATTTTCCTGAAAATATTTTCCGGACCTTTGAGCCTGATGTCTTCTTTTTCTTCTATTCCTATTATTCTTAGATTTTGTCTTTTCATGGTGTCCTTGATTTCTTGGATGTTTTGTGTTTGGAACTTTTCTGATTTATTTTTTCTTTGAGAGACGTGTCAATTTCCGCAAGTGTATCTTCGGCTCCTGAGATTCTTTCTTCCATCTCTTGTATTCTGTTGGTGATGCTTACCTTTGTAGTTCCCGATCTTTTCTCTATGTTCCCCAGCTCCTGGTTTTTCTCTATTTGTGTTTTCTTTATTGATTCTAATTCTGTTTTTATGTCTTGCACCATTTCCTTCATTTGTTTGAATATGGAGTCCTGCTTTTCAATGACAGCTTCTATTTTTTTGTCTCTTTCTTCTCTATGTATCACTAATTGTGCCTCTACTTCTTTGGCTATAATTGCTCGTATTTCTATGAGAGCTTTGCTTATTTCTTCTTTATTTACCTTCATTTGTGTGGACAGTTCTTTGAGAGCTTTGTTCATTTCTACTTTGTTTGCCTCAATTTTCGTGGTCATTTCTCTGAGAGCTCGATTTGTTTTCCTCTTGGTTCGTCTCAATTTCTTTGGCTATTTCTCTGAGGGCTTTGTTCATTTCATCCTTATGGGCCTCTAATAGCTTGAGAAACATAGTTTTGAGGTCGTTTTCTTTTATATCTAGTGAACTGAAGTGTCCATTGGTTTGTGGGGTTGCTGGTGAGGTCATTATGTCCTGATTTTTTTGGGTGTGTTTTTACGTCTGCCTTTAGCCATCTGCTTATTTATAACCCTCACTGTTTGTTCCTCGTGTTTGTAGTTCAGGCTATGATCGTCTGTTTCTGTTTTCTGGACTGTTTTTTTCAGGAAGATGAGAGAGGTTCACTGGTTGGGGAGTGTGCGTTGTGGGTTCAGTTTTGCCTAAGTAAGGAATGTGACGCTGGCACTATTCGCATGTGCTTTTAGTGGTCGCAGTGTGCATGCACGGATTCTCTGACTATTGCAGTGGCCTGCAGGCAACTATTATGCAGTTCTGTCTGAGATTGTTTGCCTGGATTACACTGGTGGACCTACAAAGCAGAGGCTTCAACGTTGGGGTCGCTATCCCAAGAATCCCTCTGATGCCCACACTAGTGGTGTTGGTGGCAGGGATCTCTTTTGGTTGCTTCTGGGGAGAGGCCCTGGGTCTGGGGCAAACTCTCCCTAGAAGGCTCACTCACTCTCTTGCAGGATCAGTGGAATGCACAGGGGTTCCCCTTGCTCTCTACTCTCTGATTTGGTCCTGCTGAGGAAAATGCGCGGGTAGGCTAACAGTCAGCTATGTGACACTGTGGCCGCAGGACTCAGTGTCCACCTTTTCTGTGTGCTGCCTCTCTGTCCTTTCCCTCTGCCAGGAGGGGTTATGTTGACTGGTCCCTGGGTTGCGTGGGAAAGACTTAGGTTGAGTGTTCTCAATCCCAGTTCCCGGGCCCAGATTTCTCTGCCAGAAGCAGCCTGGTGGTAGAACCTATGTTTGCTGATCCTGAGAGAGTACCAGGTAGGGTTGAGTGTCCTCAGATCCAGAGGTTGGGTTTCTCTGCCAGGGGCCCCTGGGTGAGCTGGAGAGAGGGTGCTGTGTCCTGTGGCAGGCTGCCTCTCTGTCCTTCCCCTCTGACCTTCCTCTCCTCTAGGGCAAGCTTATGGCGGTGCCCCCAGGGGAGTGCCAGAAGGGGTTGGGACTTCTCAGTCCCGATCCTGAGCCAGGGTTTCTCTGTCAGGGGGGTGGGGGCGGGCGCCGGTGGTAGGACTTGGTGCTAGACCTTATTGTGCTGGACCCAGGAGAATCTCAGGACGTGTAGAATGACCACAGTCCCAGATTCTGAGCTGTAGTTTGTTAGGAGCGGCCGGCAGCACTGGAGTTCCGGCACTGTGAAGCCGCTGTTCGCCTCTCTATCCCTCAGCTTCGCCTTGGCGGGGTTATGGCAGCGTTTGGGGGAGTGCCGAAAGGATTGGGTTTTCTTAGCCCTGGTCTCAGGTTGGGGTACAGACAATGTGGTCTGTGGTAGGTTCTGCTGGATGCCTCCTGCCTACTCTGAAGAGGGAGTAGGGATTTTGAGCTGGGCGCGCAGCTGCTATCCGTGAGGCGGGAGCTCAGTTGTGCTGGTGGCGGGTACCCGTGGTCAGCGAGACCTTCCAGGGAAAGACTGGGTGACCCGTGATCAGTCTGGCAACTTTCCTTCCCCGTGGGGTTTTCTTGCGACTGGGACTCTCAGTCTCTGGCACCCTGGTGCCCACCGATCAGCCTGGGAAAGTGATCGGGACAAGTAGGCTTGCAGCTCCAGCCGGGAGACCTAAAGCCCAAGTTACCCGGGATCTCTTCCGGGTTCTGGCTGTGAGGCCCGAGAGTGGACCGGACCGATTCCCATGCTGTGGGAGCCTCCACTCACTTGGGAAACACGATCGCTGTAGTTTTAGGGCCCAGAGTTCAGTCTTCTGGTCGCTGCATGGAGAGTGCTGTCCAGCTTCTCAAACACTGTGCTCTCCCGGTGCGGCCATCTTGGGCACCCCCCCCCCGGAAATTTCTAATATGTTTTCTGACTTTTATGTTCATCCCCAACAGACAAGTATATTTGCTATGCCAAGGCGCTCTGAACAAGTGGAGCTGTATGCACACACCTCAGTTTTATTCCTTTCAGCTGTAGCTTGTGGTTCATAAACAGAGGGCATTCACTTCTGTCCCTATTTTAAGATACTTGTTTGCTTCATCCCGGAACAAAATGATACCAAGGAAAACAGAGCTGAGCTCTTTTTCCTTCCAAGGTGTCTGAAAGATAACTGTGTTGCATGAAAAAGGGAGCAGAAGGCTGTGGCTAGGAGGAGAGTTACAGAAAAACATTGTGACCAGGTCATGGCATATGGTGACTTTGCTTTTTAAATAAATAGGTTGGAAAACAGTGTGCAGCCAGTGTCATTTGTTACATAGTAGAAACAGATCTGAACAGTTAAAAGGTTGTGCATGCCACAAGTTAGCTGGATGTTTAGGGCGAATTTTGGGGTCATTAGGAAATAGAGCAGAAGCTCGGCTACAAAGGCACAGTCCACTTAGACATGGCTGCAGCTGAGTAGCAGTCAGAGTTTCATGCAAGTTCAGAAGTAACCTGAAATTGCAGATATGCCTCTGTCTACACCACAGATTGCTTGAGGAATTTGAGAGGCTGACTGACTTTAGGAGATCTTGGATCCAGATGATGACAACACACTAGGAAAGCAGGCTTTGCCAGGTATAGAAAGCATTTGCTGAGAGATGAGAAATAGCTTTGTTAATGACTAGAATGTTAAAAATCCAACAACAACAAACTTTTTCTCCTGTTACTGTGTGAGTCTTCTGTCATTATTGGTTTTCATTATTCCATTATTTGGTATTCTATTTGTTTAACTCTAGTGTACGTAATAAAAAATTGAAAGAGAAATTGTGTGTACAAATACATATACATATGCTTGGGTGTGCACATTTATTATACTTGTGCACTTAAAATACACAAGAAAAGATACAGTATTCATGATGCTAAAAAATAATAAATGTATTTTGTTTCTGTATAGTTGGTGTCCTCTATGTCTATAGATCTGCACTTAGGTTTGTTTTGTTTTTAGAGACCAGAGAAAGAAACTCTTGGTTCTTTCCACATTATTTTTGGTCCTTCATTGCATAGTCAGACAAACATTTCTTCATAGATCTGAATTATGAAAAAAAAAAAGACGCTGTTGCGTGCACACCATGAGACTGTACATCTGCAAGCCTAGATGGTGTAATATACCACACATCTTGCTCTGTCACATGTGTTCACGTGTGTGACCCTCTCCCTGATAGTCTTAAGGTAATTCAGAACAATACATCATTTTCACCAGTTTTATTTAGATGTTTCTGCCTTAAAAGAATTTGAGGTGTGCATAAAAATACACAAAACGTAGGAAGAGACATACCAAAAAAATGGGGTTACTCAGGGGGAGATCAGACAATCTGAAAGTGACCACAAGACAGTCACTGATTTGCTGTCATTGTCCCATAAGCCCAAACTGAGAATTGGGCCAGCTCATTGTTGCAGTTATAGAAGAACACATTGAAATCCTTCTTAAATATAAGAGGCTTAAAATGGGGTCCATGATTTTCTGTTGTCACTATATCAATGAACTTAATGTATTAAGCAGCACAGTTCATTCTCGAAAGTTCTCCAGGTCAGACCACATCACATTGAATCCAGGTGTTTCGTCTGTCTCCTTTTACTGTGTGCCAGTTTTCCCTTTTAAAAACTATCCACTGATTGGACCTACCTAGATACCCTTTCTTTTCTTTAGGTCAGTTAATTAGTAAACTTACTCAGCATGTAATCCAGTACATTCATAGACTCTTGGTTTCAAGACACGGGTGTCTGTGGAGCAGGACATTATTAGATCTTTCACGTAATGTTAACAAGTCAGCTGGTTACCATGGAGCATCTCTGTCTGTACAAGCATAGTTCAGGCAGGTGAACACTGCATACATGTTAGCCATGGAATCCAGGGCACAGTGAGAAAGTGAAGACAGAGGGGAGGAGGAGGAGAAGGAAAGAGGCTGGAAGCAAAACAGCACAAGATTTTACTGCCTTTATGCTCCAGCATTGTGCATTATTTTTCTCACTTTCTGTTCACTAGCACTGAGGCACTAAAGTAAGGCTGTATTCCAGAGAGATTGAGGATAGATGAAGAAGTATCAAAGAATTTGCAGAAATGTTTTAAAACTATCATAGCCAGTAAAGATGTTTGCAGTATCCCTTAAACTTTTTTTCTTGAAGATAACAAGTAAAGCCCCCCCCGATAGGTCTCATAAAAAGACACTGTATGTGATATAAAAGATGATGATCCCAATGATGTCTGTACAAAACTGTAATGATAACATTTATGAAGATGTTTATAACAGAATTTCCAGGTGTTAGCACCACACTACACTTGAGGAAGAAAATGATCTCACAAATTGCTGAAGGCTTTATTTCAAGAATACAGACTTA
Source organism: Psammomys obesus (assembly GCF_907164565.1). NCBI lineage: Eukaryota > Metazoa > Chordata > Mammalia > Rodentia > Muridae > Psammomys > Psammomys obesus. The sequence goes on along the minus strand of NW_026585644.1, from coordinate 3,110,392 downwards.
AGAGAACTCCAGGGAAAATCCTAAAGACTATAGAAAAATTAATGTGCTGTTCATAACATTCATCTGGGTCTCACAAGTATTTCATGATAAAGATGTAAAAGTCTGAAGCCTCAAAGAGATGGAGTATATATTTCTTGACAAAAACCATGAGCAATAATAATTTGTGTGGCTGTAAAGGGTAGATCAGGGACTTTTGAGCTATGTCAGTGTCTACTCCTTCCGTGAAATAAACTGTGTTCTTCTCTACACAGTTACCAGTTCCAGACACAAATAAACACAAAACATTACATAGATGGAACCTCGAAACACATTAACTTAAGAATGGGTATTTTCCATTTTCACTGCTGGAGTGCGCTTAGAAAATGTACAGTTGCTACTCTGTGGCTCCCATCTTTGCAGGTAAAATTATTATGGAAATTGGATTTTCACCGTTAATATTTCTGACAATTTTTAGATCTGGCATGATAGGTTTCTAAAAGATTTGAAATGGGAATCAGCTGAATGAGACCAAGTGTGGGAGTTATCTAAATTAACGCCTATACTGTCTTTTCTAAACTCATGTTATTCTAAGTGATTAGCAATTATTTTTGTTGAGTGTACCCTATTTTTGCTTTCTTTGCACTGTCTACAAAAACAGTTCATTTCTTGTACCCTGAGAATCAGGTTATTCAATCACACATATTCAGCAATTAGTGTACCCATGAGCAGTCTACTCTTTCCTTTGTAATTAAGCAATGCATGATACAGACTGTGAAATGAATGGCTGGAAGATAATTATGAGCATACTTAATAGAAAGCCAAATTCAGTAGCCTTTTAATGTTCTTTTATTTAAGTATCTGTACTTGATTATGTATTGTTTTCCAACTAGTACCTAATAAAACAAGGACGGGATCGCAAAGAACTTTTGAATGCCCTGCCAAAAACCTTTATCTTTTTCCCTCATACATAATGGCAACGGAATACATGCAAAATGAATACAACATGCCTCTGAATAGTGAAGATTTGATGGGGTGGAGGGAGGCCTTTGAAGGGGGTGTTTATTGCTTATTTGTGGCGGGCATAAAGCCTTGGGCTTTGGAACTGCTAGCTGCGTGTTTTCTGCGTGAGCCTCATGCCCAACCCGTCATCTTTAAAGTTGGCTGCAGCTACCTTCTTTATGTCTAGGTGTTCAATATCCTTGTGGGAAGCTGTGCGTTTACAGTTGAAGCAGCAAACCAAAATAGGCAAAGCCTTTTATTTTCTGCTCACATAATCTACTAAAAGTGTAACTAGTTTACATGTTTGGATATCTTTGTACAGAAAATACCTTCTGTTGCTTGTTTACTGTGCCAAGAATCAAATCCAGGCCTCACAGATACTAGGCCAGTGCTGGACCGTGGAGCACATCGCAGCCTCCATGTGAAAATGAAATTTTTCTTTCAGTGTCGTTTCTCTTTTTTTCCTCATGTCTTTATTTCTTTAACTTTTTATTATTACATTTTCATTTATTTGGGTGTGGTTGCATGATTCCATGGTGTACATGAGGAAATTATAGGACAGCTTGCAACATGTGGGGCCCCTGGGTCAAACTCAGGCTGGAAGGATTAAAAGTAAACACCTTTACCCACTGAACCCTTTGGCAAGCCCTCTTTCATACAAGGTTTTATTCCACAAATCTTGGGCTGGTTTGATTTTTTTTAAATCCCCCGCATTCCCCGCCAGCTACACAAATTCTGAAAGATCACCTTTCGCCATCATTTTCTCCTGTATTATCATGTGTAGCCATGATTAATTAAATACTATTAAAATGCACAGTAGATTTTGTTAGCTTTTATTGCAGAGCGTCTGTTACCTGTTCTTGAATTAGGTGTACGAGAGGCAGAGGAGGAGCCTTCAGAAGATTCATCCAAATTAATCAGCTGCATCCTGTTGCACTCAGAGCGATGTAGCACAGGAGGACATGAAAAGTGAAAGTTCAGTGGGTATTTACATATTTCCCTCCACCATGAGAGCCCAGTTTTCCAAGGGAGGAAATTAGTACCTACTGCGTATTTGGACTATTGTGATATTAACTATTTCGAGTAAAACCTCTGAGTACTGGGAGAAGCATGGGGGAAATCCCACCAGGGTACCTGGGGAGGACCTGTGTGACATTTCTAAGTTCCCTTTGCCAAGGGGACTGCTTAATTGGATCCTCCAAAGACTTTCTTATGGAGAAATAAATATAAATAAAACCTGGTCTCTGCTCACATAATTTTGCCTTCCTCCAGAAACACATTTTCATCAGAAATCTCTTCTAGAGTGTGCTTAAAAAAGAATTGAAGACCTTTTCTAGTTCCATCCATTTACCTGCAAATTTCATGATTTCCTTGTTTTAATTGCTGAGTAGTATTCCATTGTGTAAAATGTACCACAATTTCTGCATCCATTCCTCAGCTGAGGGACATCTGGGTTGTTTCCAGATTCTGGCTATTCTGAATAAAGCTGCTATAAACATAGTTAAGCAAATGTCCTTGTTGTATGGTTGAGCATTTTTCAGAAAAATGCCCAGGAGTGGTATAGCTGGGTCTTGAGGTAGTGCTAGCCCTAATTTTCTGAGAAAGTGCCAGATTTATTTTCTGAGTGAGGTAACCCAGAATCAGAAAGACACACATGGAATATACTCACTTATAAGTGAATATTAGCCATAAAATATAAACATACTAGAATTTATAGTCCCAAAGAAACTAAACAGCAAGGAGGACCCTAGGGAAGAGGTTTAATCTTCATTCAGAAAGGCAAACATGATAAACAGCAGAAGTGGAAGAAGACAGGGAAAAGGACAGAAGCCTTCCACAGAGGGCCTCTGATAGACTCAACCTAGCAAGGTATCAAAGCAGACGCTAAGACTCATAGCAAAACTTTGGGCAGAGTGCAGGGAATCTTATAGAAAAGGGGGGAGATAGAAAGACCTGGAGGAGACAGGAGCTCCACAAGGAGACCAACAGAACCAAAACATCTGGGCTGAGGGATCCTACAGAGACTGATGAGTCAACCAAGGACCATGCATGGAGAGGACCTAGACCCCTTGCTCAGATATATCTTATAGGCAGCTCAGTCTCCATGGGAGTGTCCTAATAAGGGGAGCAGAGGCAGTCATTGGCATGAAATCTTACCTGCTCTTTAATCACCTCTCCTGGGCAAGGTGGCTTTACTAGGCCACAGAGGAAGATAATGCAGCCAGTCTAGTTGAGGAGGACCTCTCTCATCAGTGGATTAAGGAAGGGTCTTAGGAGGGGAAGAGGAAGGGAGGGTAAGATTAAGATAAGGGAGGGGGCTACAGCCAGGATACAAAGTGAATAAATTGTAACTAATAATAATAATAATAATAAATTTTTTTTTTAAAAAAGAGAGAGTTGAAACCGTGGGCCCCATATGCAGATGAAGGTTGGCAGTTAGGATATAGCAATGGCTGCCTGTGAAATTACAAAGTGGGGAATGGTGCTGGTTTTGAGGGAGGAGAGACATCTAGATAAGTATGGTATCTGTTCTTTTGTTTCACATTTGACTCAGTTAGATAACCTTGTAAATTAACGGTGAGGGGAGATGCTTAGTTTTTAAAAGTCCTTGAGAGGGGAAACACTTTATTCCTGTGCGCAGACAAGGGAGCTGACCCTTGAGCAAGGATTTGTCTGAGACTCAGTTGTTAAACTAAACATGGCCAGTTCATGAAAACAAAGTATAAAGTCATTGTCCTGCAGCACTTTCTCTCAAGTTTCATGAAGACCTTTCTAATCCACAGTTACATGAAGATGCAGAGAGTAAGCAATACTTTTCTAATTGGTTTTTTTGTTTGTTTGTTTGTTTGTTTCTTGCTTTTTGGGTTTTTTGTTTGTTTGTTTGTTTGTTTGTTTTAAAGACTGAGTATTACCTATAGTACTGGCTTTGGATTCATAGAAACTACCCTGGTCTCTGCCCTCTAAGAGCTGAGATCAAAGGCATGAACCACTATACCCAGCCATTAGATAGTGTGTGTTTTGTCACAATTTATATCAAACTAAAAATGTTAAGATAGTATATTTAGGTTCTAACCAATCTTATTTGTGATTGGCATTTATATAAAAACATTTATAAAGTATACCTTTTATTTTTTCTTTAACAAGGAAAGCTGAAATTGCAAAGAGTTGGTGAGTTCTTTTCTATTTTTCTATTTTATTTACTTACATCTCAAGGACCAGCGCCTCCGTCCCCTACTCCCAGTCTTTCTCCCCCTTCCTCTCCTTTCTCCTCTTTTCCCTCCAGAAAGGGGGAGTCCCTCCCTCCCATATCAACCTTCCCCAGCACATCAAGTCACATCAGGACTGAGCATATCCTCATCCACTGAGGCTAGGAAAGGCAGCCCTGCCAAGAAGTGATCCAAAAGCAGTCTTTCTATGTTATAAAGACACCATCTCTCCTCCCCCATCAGGCAACCCACATGAAGACCAAGCCACTCATAGGCCACATGTGTGCAGGGGCCCCAAGTCCAGATCATGTGTGCTCCTTAGTAGGTGTGTCACTCTGTAAGACCCCGTGGGTCTTGGTGAGTTGTCTCTGTTGGTCTTGTGGGTTTCCTCTCTCCTCCAGGTCCTTCCATCTTCCCCCACCCCCCAACACATACACACACACTTCTGAGTCTCAGCATCTGTCTTGATATGCTACAGGGTGGCATCTCCCAGAGGACAGTCAAGGAAAGCTCCTGTCTGCAAGCACAGCACAGCATCATTATTAGTGTCAGGGCTGGCTTTCTGCTGTGAGTTGGGTTTCAGGTTGGGCCAATCATTAGCCAATTATTCCCTCAGTCTCTGTTCCCTCTTTATCCCTGCACTTCTTATAGGCAGAGTAATTTTTGATCAAAGGTTTTGTGGGTGAGCTGTTGTTCCCCTCCTTCCACTAGGATTCCTGCCTGGCTAGGAGGTGGTCACTGAAGTGGTGAGTTCTTTTATAATGTCATAATAATAAAATAATAGTCTCCCTTAAAGGTAAAATGAGAATGTGTGTATAAACAGGATATTTTCAGAAAATATATGCTATATTCAACAAATTGGCTTTTATTCTTTTATGATGTAGCTTTTTTTTTTTCTTTTAAGAATTCACTCCCTTTTTAAAAATTTTTAGAAATCAATGGCACCAAATGCAGATGTACTTTGTCTTCTGGTGGGAAATAAAGGATATGATGCAGTTTTACATGCTGGGGACCTAACCATGGCCGTGATTACCATAGCAACCACCACAAGTGTGTCTCTTTATGGTAGAAATTTGTAATGGTAAAATCCTTTGAAACAACTAATCTAATTGTTGACTGTGCCATGCAGTAGGACAAATCAGAAAATCAATCAGATCCCTCCAGTTTCTAAACTTTATCTTGTTAGACATAAAATAAAGGTCTTGACAGTCAGTTTGATTGTCTGAAAAATGATGTACTCAGAACTGAGGCAGAAAACCAACAGCTTATTTCTGCTGGACTTCTTAAGCCCAGTGTAGTATTAGTTTCTTTTTCTTTTCTTTCTTTCTTTCTTTCTTTCTTTCTTTCTTTCTTTCTTTCTTTCTTTCTTTCTTTCTTTCTTTCTTTCTTTCTGTTTTTTGTTTTGTTTTGTTTTTGTTTTTGTTTTGAGACAGGGTTTCTCAGTATAGCATTGACTATCTTGGACTTGCTTTGTAGACCAGGCTGGCCTTGAACTCATAGAGATCCTCCTGCCTCTGTCTTCCTGCTAGGGTTACTGGCATGTGCTACCACACCCAACCAGTCTCATTCTCTTAAAAGGCGTGGTGGAAGAAATTTTCATAGTCTGACTGTTATGTAAAATAGGACCACAGCATTGGGTAGTTTTTCTTGTTTCCATGATCTCCCTTAGTTAATCAATCCCATTTGTTAACTAAAGCAAATAAACAAGCAAAACTCCATCAGTTTAAATATTTAAGCAGTCACCATTTGTTTTCTGTATCTTAAATGTTAGAGTTCCTTTATGCGGAAGTGGTTTTGCCAAGTTTAGATTGATTAGTTTAGATTAGATTTTGTTTTTGTTACAAAAACAAAACAAAACAAAAAAACTCTTGTACAATATTATCTCAAAGTATATATATCAAGGTCCAAATTAGTTGGGATTTTATATCTTTTATCTGTGATTCCATTAGTTTTATGTTAATATAATTAATAATTTGATCATCTACTTTGACAACCAATATGCTTCAAACTAAATATGGCAGACAGTTGCCAAGCATTTTAAGGTTTTCATATTCAAGAACCTACTGAAGACAGAGAGGTAGAATTAGATTTAAGCCTGGGTAGCACACTTGCTTGCAATTGATAAGATTTATGTGTCCTCTCTCCAGTTCTAGGCTTTATACTAACCTATTGAATAGAATTACAATTATTTCTTCAGTTGTATAAATTTTAAAGCAAAATGCAATCTTTTCCCTCAGTATCTAGGCCCCAAATGCTGTATGGATGTGATGGAAAACATTAATAGACTGAAGCTTATTCTTATTTAACTGAAAGAAACTGTAGCTGTTGATGGCTTTTGTAGCTAATGAACCAAATCTACAGTAAGGGTACAGATTCCTGCAGCCTCACAAGTGCTTCTCAGTAAGTACATTGAAACTAGACATGCCACACCAGGAAAAGATAATTCTCACTGATGCCAAGGACCCCGGGACAACGTTAAAAGCTTTTCCCTGGCTGGTTATATTGGAATGATCTACTGTGAACTTGTAGAAGAGATGAAGTATCTGCCTTGTGCCAGAACAATCTACACTTCCAGTTCTCACATATATGTCAAAATAATATTCCTTGTGGTGTGCCATGGATAGTTGAGCACATTTGTTATTCTAAGATCCAAGATTTCACATGACTGAATAGATGAATATGTGATGTGATCCTAGCCTGTGTTGCCAGTCTGAATAAAGCAGAGGACAAATAAGCAGGGGAATATCTGCTCACATACCACAACTCTGCTCTCCACCCCTACCTGGTTTTCCAGCGTTCAGACATGTATTTCGATGAGAGCCTCCAATAGGGCTTTCACATCTGATGGTTAGTTAGATACCAAATGCCTCAATGGATGATGAGGGATATGCCATCCAACTCTGACAGTCATTTGTAGAAGACTCCAGATTTTCACGTTCATCCACCTCTCTGTCACAGTGCTTGGAGATGCTGCTGGCTTGGTTTCCCATCACCAAGGTAAAAAACCAAAACAAAACACCTCCCGTTCCGAGTAACAACAAAGTGTTAGGAAGCTCGTTTCTGTGCATCTATAGGATTGCATGTCAGAGTTCACATGAGGCTCAGATATGTAGAGTATAAAACAGCACTGAACGTGCAGAATGAAAATTATTGAATATTCTTTAAGTTTGCAAGAACTTAAAAATTCTACAATGTTCTGCAAATATTCACAATTATTTAAGAAGTTGGCAGTTCTAGTTCCCATCGAATTTGTTTTTTCAAAGAACTGGTTACCCAGTTTATTATTTTAAGCAGAGTCAAGAGCTCAGAAGAAAAAATTGAACATTCCCTGGGAAACTAATGAAATCTGAATGCAGTCTATAGTTTAGTCAATGAAGGTAAGCCAATGTTACTTTCATAGTTCTGGTAATCATACTAAAGTTTTATAAGATGTCCACTAAACACTGGGGAAAGCAGGAGGACAGATGTATGGGAACTTTATTAGTTTTATAATTCCTCAGTAAATGTAAAATTGTCCCATCATGACTTGTTTTTAAATTGTCTCACTAGACAGTGAGAGAAAGAGGAAAGTGTGAAAACTACAACAGAGGGTGCAGTGCAGCCCATGCTGGCTTTTGCTTTCGTAAAACCTTTAAGCATAATAAGATCTAGAAACTAAAGGAAGAATATTAAATACAAAAATGGTATTTAAAAATATGGAGCCCTCAGGACCAGTTTCCAGCATCAAGACACACATATTTATTCGTATCTTGTAGTATTGAACATGATAAAGGGGACACTGAAAGAAGGAAAAACTCATTCTTTCAGATATGTGTTCAACTTTTCAGTAACCTTTTGTCTCAAAGACATCTGTGCTACTTATCTCCAAAAGTAAACTGGTGGTGCTGTCCTTCCCAGGTATCTGGTGGCTCATGGCCACCCATTGGGGAATCAAGCACATACCACTGTCTCCTACCTAAGCAGCATAGATTCACAGTCAAAAGCCAGCTTTTCTCTGTGTTCTCTGCTGCTTAGCTCTGGGTAACAGAACAGGTGAGTACTCTTGGAATTAACTTTTCAAGGAGTCAGTGGACTGATGGTAGAAGATCCTTTGCTCATTGTGAAGCGTTGCCTACATAAGAGCACCGTTGTCTCATTGTCTGTTCCAGAATGCAAGTGAAGGAAACCATGGGAAATGCACTTCCATGTGGCCCTTAGCTACCTCTAGATACTTGAAACCATGTCCTCACTGCTCTCCAGAAAGAAACATAAATGATCCAGAGCACAAGTAGCATCTCAATGGCCACGGCCTCTGATGGGGTACAGTCAGCATATTTGCTGATTCTGTGGGCTCCAACTTCTAGTGATGTTGTCAAATACAGAATCCTGGTTATTTGAAGGGTTATTACTTAGATGTATCTTAATTACAGTTTTATACATTCAGTAGTTTTTGTGACTTCCCACTCATTTTATTAACTCACAAGACAAATAAAAAACACTAGTAAAATTTATGCTTAAAAGCCAGGCATGGTGGTGCACTTATTTAATATCAATGCTTTGGAGGCAGAGATGGGTGGATCTCTGTGATTCCTAGGCCAGTCTTGTCTACAAAGTGAGTTCCAGGACAGCCAGGCCTGTTATACAGAGAAACCCCATCTCAGAAAAACCAAAAACCAATAAATAGGTAGGTAAGTAGATTGAGAGAGTTAGATGGATAGAGAGATGGATAATTGGATGGATAGATGGATGGATGGATGGATAGATACATGGGTAGATGGATAGACAGACAGACAGACAGACAGACAGACAGACAGACAGACAGACAGATAGATAGATAGATAGATAGATAGATAGATAGATAGATAGATAGA
>NW_026585644.1:3094873-3101348 GCF_907164565.1 Psammomys obesus | reverse complement strand
AGATAGATAGATAGATAGATAGATAGATAGATAGATAGATAGATAGATATATGGATGGATAGATGGATAGCTAGATGGATAGATGGATAGATGAATGGATACATGGATGGATAGATAGAGATAAAATAGATATGCCTAAAAGCAATCATACTGCTATTGGAGAGTCATGAAGACGTCACCATATGGAAACAGGCAATCAACAAAAGGCCCTGAATTTCTTTGAACCACATCAAGCCATCTCATTTGGGCTTGGTGTGTTTAGTGTACATAGTAGCTGCTGCTGTTTGAATGTTATTGAATTTGGTCTAGATTTCATTTCTGTTTAATATACTCATTTGTCTTTTGGGTTTTTTTTTTCTTTGCTAAAATTTTATTTTATTTTATTTTTCTTTTCCTTTATTCACTTTGTATCCCCCCATAAGCGTCTCCCTCCTCCCCTCCCGATCTCACCCTCCCTCCCCTTTCTTCCCACATGCCCCTCCCCAAGTCCACTGTTAGGGGAGGTCCTCTTCTCCTTCCTTCTGATCTTAGTCTATCAGATCACATCAGAGTGGCTGCATTGTCATCTTCTGTGGCCTGGTAAGGCTGCTCCCCCCTCAGGGGGAGGTGATCAAAGAGCAGGCCAATCAGATTATGTCAGAGGCAGTCCCTCTTCCCATTACTATGTAACCCACTTGGACACTGAACTGCCATGGGCTACATCTGTGCAGGGGTTCTAGGTTATCTCCATGAATAGTATGTTTCTGGAACACATGAACCACCAACTTCTGTTGGCATCTTGAGTAGTTGTAAAGATTTGATCAAATATTAATAAATAATAATAATAATAAACAGGGCTACTCTTCTATTCTACTTTTAAAGAAGGCTGGTTTACAGTGAAGGTTTTCTATCAGTGGATCACCTTCCTGGGCTCATATAAGATATATTAAAGGTACTAGAATGGAAAGCACTAAAATTTGGATTTGCAGGTTCAGAAATAATTGTCAGAAGTCCTGAGTATTTCCTTCTTTTTAAATTCATTTATTGTTTTATTAATTACAGTTTTTTCACTTTGTACCCAAGCTGTAGCCCCCTCCCTAGTTTGAATGCAAATTCTCCAGAGAGATAAACTACATGTTGTTAAGTAACATCAGCACAATAAGCACTTTTCACTCCCTCGGTGATGATTTTATAATCTGTGTTTTGAGGTTTGTGTCATCCATACTGCCCTAGTATATATTAGCCACCTTCAGTGGCTGCAACAAAGGAAAAAATATGTACTGGCCTCAGGAGCCTTGGTTGCCTTTATGGCCTTCAGTCTTTTTTTTTTTTTTAATAATTTTTATTTTTTATATTAATCACAGGTTATTTACTTTGTATCCCAGCTGCAGCCCCCTCCTCATTCCCTCCAAATCCCACCCTCCTTCCCTCATCTCCTCCCTGCCCCTTTCCAAGTCCACTGATAGAGGAGGTCCTCCTCCCCTTCCATAAAACCCTAGCTTATCACGTATCTTCAGGACTGGCTGTAATGTCCTCCTCTGTGGCCTAGCAAGGCTGCTCCTTCCTTGGTGGGGGGGGGGCAAAGAGCCAGCCATTGAGTTCATGTCAGAAATAGCCCCTGTGCCCCTTACTAGGTGACCCACTTGGATACTGAGGTACCATGGGCTACATCTGAGCAGAGGTTCTAGGTTATATCCATACATTGTCTTTCATTGGAGAAACAGTCTCATAAAAGACCCCTGTGCCCTGATATATTTGGTCCTTGTGGAGTTCCTGTTCTCTCCAGGTCATACTAAAATCCCCTTTCTTTCATATGACTCCTTGCACTCTGCCAAAGGTTTGGTTATGAGTCTTATCATCTGCTTTGATACACTGCTAGGTAGAGTTATTCAGAGGCCCTCTGCTGTAGGCTCCTGTCCAGTTACTTGTTTTCTCCTACTTCCAATGTCCATTCCATTTGTCTTTCTAAGTGAGGACTGATCATCTTACCCCAGGTCCTCTTTCTTGTTTATCTTACTTAGGTGTACAGATTTTAGTATGTTTATCCTATCTTATAGGTCTAGTACCCACTTAAAAGTGAGTATATAACAGGTGTGTGTCTTTCTGCTCCTGGGACACCTCACTCAGGATGATCTTTTCAAGATCCCACCATTTGCTGCAAATTTCATGATTTCCTTGTTTTTAATTGCTGAGTAGTATTCCAATGTTTAAAAGTAACACAATTTCTATATCCATTCCTCCGTTGATGGATATTTGGGGTACAGATTCAATGCATTTCCCATCAAAATACCAACACAATTCTCTATAGACCTTGAAAGAAAAATTATCAACTTCATATGAAGAAACAAAAAACCCAGAATTTCCAAAATGATCCTGTATAACAACAGATCATCTGGAGATATCTACATCTCTGATCTCAAGCTGTATTACAGAGCAATACTAATAAAAACTGCATGGTATTGGCATAGAAGCAGAAAGGTGGATCAATGGAACCAAATAGAAGACCCAGAAATAAACCCACACACCTATGAATACTTGATTTTTGACAAAGAAGCCAAAACCATTCAATGGAAAAACAAAACAAAACAAAACAAAACAAAAAAACCCAGCATCTTCAACAAATGGTGCTGGTCCAACTGGATGTCTACATGCACAAAAATGAAAATAAATCCATATTTATCACTCTGCACAAACTAAAGTGCAAGTGGATCAAAGACCTCAACATAAACCAGATACTCTAAATAGGTTAGAAGAAAAAGTGGGGAACAGCCTTGAACTCATTGGCACAGGAGACAACTTCTTGAACAGAACACCAACAGCACAGGCTCTAAGAGCAACAATCAATAAATGGGACCTCATGAAACTGAAAAACTTCTGTAAAGCAAAGGACACTGTCATCAGAATAAAATGACAGCCTACTGACTGGAAAAGGATCTTCACTAACCCTATATCTGACAGAGGGCTGATATCCAGAATATAAAGAACTAAAGAAGTTAAAAGCAATAAATCAAGTGATCCAATTAAAAAAATAGGGTATGGAGCTAAACAGAGAATTCTACAAAGAATTCTCTGTAGAAGAATATAGAACAGCAGAGAAACACTTAAAGAGATATTCAATGTCCTTAGCTATCAGAGAGATGCATATCAAAACAACCCGAGATTGCATCTTACACCCATCAGAATGGCTAAGATCAAAAATTCAAGTAACAACACATGCTGGAGAGGTTGTGGAGAAAGGGGAACCCTCCTCCATTGCTGGTGGGAATGTAAACTTGTACAGGCACTTTGGAAATCAAAACTGGCACTTTCTCAGACAATTAGGAATAGCACTTCCTCAAGTCCAACTATACCACTCCTAGGCGTATACCCAAAAGATGCTCAAGTACACAACAAGGACATTTGCTCAACCATGTTTGTAGCAGCTTTATTCGTAATACATTCAGTCTTCTGTCAGGAAATGTTCTGAGGGAATAGAAAGTAGTCAAGGCATTTTGTAGCAATGGGCTAACTCAATGGATCACACATTAATAGTCACATAATAATTTATTGATATATTCTTTATGTCTAATATAAATTTAGATTTATACTCAAAATTATTGTTTCTGCCATAATTTTATTAATTTATTGTTTTGGGGGAGTTTTAAACTTCTTAACCTTGCAGTTTATGCTTCATTTTCCAGATCTGTTTTTGAACAGACAACATTTTGACATGGTTTAGAAATTTGGAAGAGGGGGCTGGAGAGATGGCTCAGAAGTTAAGAGCCCTGGCTGCTCTTCCAGAGATCTTGAGTTCAATTCCCAGCAACCACATGGTGGCTGACAACCATTTGTAATGAGAGCTGGTGCCCTCTGCTGGCATGCAGGTGTACATACTGACAGAACATTGTAATAAATAAAAACATAAATGAATAAACAAATAAATCTTTTTAAAAAGCAATTTGGGAGATTTTTATGTAATAGAAGACTTACTCCCTTGCTTGCTTCTCACGGAGCCTGTCTCCTTCCATAGACTTAGTTGAACATCCAAGCAAGGAAAGATTTACTTTGTTTCTGTTTTCCATTCTTTTCTGTTTTTCATGGAGGATCCTAGAATAGATTCAGAATGCTTGATGATTGGACTCTAGTTTACAGTTTCTTCTCTAGGGATAAGAGTTCACAATAAAGTCATTTCATTAGAGTATTAGAAAGGTTAAAAAAGAGAAGACTGAAACATAGCAACATTCTAACATGAAGATAGTATTTAATGAGTATGGTTCCTGTCACAGTTAACGCCTTTGATTGAAAGGAAGGTGCCTCTTCCTCTAGGGTTGTCGTAATAAATGAAACAACTTTGGCACTCTGAAATAGCAGAAATGTGTTCCATGTAGTTGTGCCTGCCAGATGTCTGAAGTGTCCGTGTGCAAAGGTCTGGGGCCCTACCCAGGCTCCTTTCCTTGGCATTCTCCTCTTTCCTGTTGCCCTCTGCACCCTTCATCTCTTTTCAAACTGAACTTTGGCATTAGAATTAGGGTTACTGCACATAATCCAGGGCAGTCAGAGTGGTTATTTCTATAAAATCTCTCTCTGAGTCATATCAATTTTATAGGTTCTGGGGTTTAAAGTATTGTCTAATGTTTTGGTGGGCCACTATTCAACTTAGTATAAATAGTTTGTGTGAATTATTTTATGATAATTGAATCAACAGCAAATTTATTTTTCAAGAATTATTAGTGCTACCATTATATTTTGTAAATGCAAAGTCACTGATTGGCGTTTTACTTTATGACAATCCCACACGTAGTAAATTTCAGTGGTGGTCTGTGAATGTGACATCACTATTTTGATAGTGAACAGAAAAGCAGGGGCACTTTGACTTCGACAGTGACCTAGCTTTTCTTCAGCGCTCTGTGCATACAGTGTGCGGTCTGGAGGGAAAAGGCGAAGACAGGGATTTTGGCTTAATCTCATTTGATAACAGACTTTTTGATTTCTTGCTGTATCATCAAGGATAAATGTTAATACTGTTGTAAATTTCAGTCCTGTGATGTCCTATTTCCTTTCTTTAGTGGTAGTGTGACTTATCCATTCTGTCAAGTGCGAAGGACTTGGATGATATAGCTGCACCAGATGCATTTTCTACGTATGTTTTGGGATAGAAAAAATAGAGAATGCCATATGATCCTTCCTCCAAGAATCATCATTTCTAAGACAGGGAACTCCTTAGCTGCGACACAGGCACTTAGACATAGAAACTTCTTAACTGCAGCACAGGCATTTATTCATGAGAACTTCTTAGCTGTGGCACAGGCATTTAGACATGGGAACTTCTTAGCTGCAGCACAGGCATTTAGACATGGGAACTTCTTAGCTGCGGCACAGGCATTTAGAAGGAGACACTTTATGGCATCAGGAGTGAAGTTATCTGTCAGCCTCCTGACAGGGTGCCACAATTTCAGTATGACTAAATCATGATTTTGATTTTACTTTTGGTAGTTCTTTATTTCTTCTATAAATTAGCCTATGGAAATGGCTCAGTCCCTTCAGGGTAGCAGAATACTACAGCTGTTCAGATATGGCATTAGATTTTTAATAAACTCTTTTTTTTTTTTTTTTTTTTTTTTTTTAGTTTGAAAACTTAAGTGTTGGCTGTGTTAAACAATTAACCCATATCAGCTAGGAAATTCCTCACTAATCTTTCTAATTCTCTCTTTAGGTATTCTGATGCGATGTTGGAGAAGCATGATTTTCATAAATAATCTAGCCTCCAATGTATTATTAAATTTTCATCCTTAAAGCATTTCTAAATCCTTTTCAGAGCTGTGCTTTTTCTCCCTTTCCCACTCTTTTGTAGCATGGCTTTTCATCTCACTTAAAAGGGCCAATTGACAAATAAAATGCATGCATTCAAATTATTACTGTATGTCCACCCTGGATGCTGCTTGCCACAAGCCGACTAGGCAGCACACAGTACCCTTTGCAGTTCCATAAGTGGAGAAGGTTTTGGCACTTAAAATCTAATTTTGTAAAACTTGTTGATTTAACAGAAGCATGTGCTTTACTACTGGGCTACACTGCAGCTTCATATTGAATGAGTGACCACAGTCACCATGCTGTACATCAGGTCTCCAGAATTACTTAGTTTATAGCCGATATAAATAACTGATACATAGACATCAGTTATAGGTATGTATGTATGTATGTATGTATGTATGTATATATATATATATATATATATATACATAATGCATATGTACATCTATGATTTTGCCATTTTCTTCAGTCCCTCAGCACTGGTACAATGACTATTTTACATTCTTCTTGTTTGTTTGTTTGTTTATTATTTTTGAGGCAGTTCTCATGTATCCCTGGTTAGCCTGAAACTGGCTATGTAATTGAGGGTGTCTTTCTGATCATCCTGCCTTCACCTTCCTAAGTTTCACAATTCCGTACAAGCTCCAGTACAACAACAACTTCTTCTTCTTCTTCTTCTTCTTCTTCTTCTTCTTCTTCTTCTTCT
>NW_026585644.1:3023269-3094863 GCF_907164565.1 Psammomys obesus | reverse complement strand
CTTCTTCTTCTTCTTCTTCTTCTTCTTCTTCTTCTTCTTCTTCTTCTTCTTCTTCTTCTTCTTCTTCTTCTTCGAGACAAGGTTTCTCTGTTTAGTCCACACTATCCTGAAACTCACTCTGTATACCAGGCTGGGCTGGAACTCACAGAGATCTGCCTGTCTTTGCCTCCCGGGCACTGGCATTAAAGATGTGTGTCACCACCATGCAGCAAACTTTTATAATTTTTTTTCCTCTGAAAAATTTCTGCCCATTGAAATGCATATATATGTGTGTGTGTGTGTGTGTATATATATATATATATATATATATATATATATATATATATACACACATACATACATACATACATACATACATACATATATACATACATATATAATTAGTTAAAATACATTGCTTGGATTTTCTTTGGCTTATTTTCAGCCTGAGAAGCATTTCAAGTAAAATATACTTGCAAATATACCTCATCATTTGGAACCTCTTCTGGGCATTTTGAAGCTATCATAATCTCGAAGTCATTTACTTACTGTTGAACACATGTTTGCATGCCTTTATTATCACAGACGGTGCTGCAGGGACCCTTCCCTTCACAGACAGTGCAGTAGCTGTGCCGTGGTCTGCTGGATAGCGTCCTCCTTTTGCTAGGCTTTCAGAGTCATGTGGGTATAGACAAATTGCCTGTTGACAAACAGGAGGAGAAAGATAGATGACTCAACCCTCTTTCAATTTCAGCATATGAGAAATTTTTGTCTCTGGTTTGTTTGTTGTTTCTTTTTTTTGGCATTTTCACTACGTTCCAGATGGAATACGTAGTGAAGGCTAGCTGGCTGGCTGCCTGTGGAAGGTGGGTGATGACCCATATTTTTAGCAGTGGGTGTACTATAGAAACTCCTGTGTGTGTACTGTAGGAACTCCTTTCATGTTCCAAGAAAAGGAATCTTGCAACACATTTACTGTGATTTCCATGCAGGAAATTCCTTTGGTATATATTTACTAGCCTATCAAATGCCTGATGAGTACACATTTTCCAGGAATTGTTGAGTAGAAAGTGAAGTGCTGATAGTGCAGACTAAGATGTTTCTTTCTGACGTGATAAATACTGAAAAAACTAAGAAAAAAAATGTGTATTTGTATTGCCAGAAAAAGAGACTAGGGACATTGCTATTAAGATATAAAAGTAAAAACCTTTGCAGTTATGTGGTGGCCTCAGGTTAGTATCGAACCTCTGGAGGAGTTCTGAAAACTGCCCTTTCAAACACTTATGGCCAACTTTATTAGAACCCTTAGCATTAATACAGACAAGCTTGAATTCCTATATTTGCTCAGTGTCTACTCTACTGTTTAAACTGGGATGTGTCATTTATTCTTTGTTTTGTTTCTATGTTCTTGAAGTCTGAATAATTTTCACATAATTGAAATTAAAACATGACTGCTAAATAAAGTTTACTGAATGCTTAAAAACCCTGGGAGGGAAAGGCAATTTTAACATAAATTAATACTTTTTGCTTTACATTTTGTAAGATATTTTTAATTCCATGTTTACAGCTGAATTTGAATTTGTGCATTTTTATAATTTCTTTCAGATTTAAATTCTTTACCATGCAAGACAGCTTAGGGTAAAAGTTTTAGGAAAACATTCCCTTCCTGAGTGATTTACTTATGTGAACATTGTCTATACAGCCAAATTTTAATTTCTAATTGTTAATTAATATCTGTTCCTATGACTTGTCTTAAACAGGATTAAAGTAATTGAAATTACTTTTAAATTTCTATATGGAATTATTAATGGTTTGCTTAGACAGTGTCTAGAAAAATTTCAGCTGACTTTATACTGTGGGATTCTGGAAAAGCTAATCAATATTTCTATATGGAAAAATTCAATATACATGTTATAGATATATCCAAATATACCTTTTTGTGTCTATGTACAGAGTAATATGTATATGATCATGTGTATTCAAAAACACATTCAACACTTTAAACATATTTAAGAATGAATTTAGATGGTTTATTCCTCTGAATATTTTTGGCTTTTTACATATTTCATATCTTTTTTGTGAAGCACCTTTTATGTTAAATCTCGTTAACATAAACATAAAGATAGATTTTTGATAGAAAGTTTTCTCTAGAAACATGCTTCGTTCTCAGTGAGTAGGCCTAATATTGTGTGTCTCAGTGACCAAAGTTTGAGAATTATGCATTGTCAACTAAGAATACGGAGTGGGAAGAAAGTTATGAAGTCTCTTTTAATGAACTCTGCCAGTGATCTCCATCTGCTTGACAAAAACACTTTTGAATTCAAACTCAGAATTTCAAAGATATGCCGTTGTTTTCACAGACATGACCTACTTCTCCTTGGCACCCGTACTCAACTCCTTGAAGGCTTTAAACCGTGGTCAACTTTAATGACTCTCTTTTAACTTCCATGATTAATCTGTGGCAATTTTTTTATCCCCTCTCTCTCTCCCATCTCTTTTATGTGTATGTGTGATTGTCTGTGTGTGGCTCTCATCAGACTTTAACGAATACAGTAATGGACGCTCCCTTACATCCTTCACATTTGGTGCTATACTTATGGGGCATTGTAGGAGTCAAATGAGCTTTTGTTGACTAGGTGGATAATTTCAAGAGTCATTTAAGTAATATTGTTGAAATACAATTCTCATTAAGTTGCTTGGCTATATCCCAATTCCCAGTTAATCTCAGCTATCAAGAGTGGAAAAGCAAACCTTTCACTCTGGTGTTTCAGGTTTCTGCATAACTTGCTCTCTAACTGTATCACTGTTCAGAAACATTCGGGAGCTGATGTCTCCTCCTAGGAAACTGGCCTTACACAATCTGGTGTTTCCTGAGCAAAGGAAGCAGGGGGATTTGGGTGCGGTGCTCTTTAGCTTCTATGCATTTGGAGGTTTCTCAGGTGCCTTTTGGTGAATATCATGTATCTCAATTTCTCTGTACCAGGCATACAGCCTTGTCTCATAAGAAACTTCCTTTCGTGCTGTCAGTAACTGAATTTTGGTGTACATTTAATGTGTGTCTTTGGTGGCCAACAAAAGAATTAGTTCATCTATCTTGACTAAACTTCTTCATGTAGCTCAGCTTAATAAATAAAACTGTGAGACCATGTCACCCAGGTAGGTAGATTCTGGGTGCTCACTGGCCAGTGGAAGTAGCCTAACTGGTGAGTCTCGGGTTCAGTAAGAAACTATCTCCAAAATTAGTTTGTAAGTAATAAAGAACATTTGCTGTTCATCATTGGTGACCACAGGGATATACACTACAGTGGTCTACACACACACACACACACACACACACACACACACAGAATTATAATTTGCAGCTGTAGGTACTTTTTTTCACAGTCCTTAGCACAGTTATAATATATTTTACGTTGATTTATTGGTAAGGCTCACCTCCTCCACTAAGTTGGGTGTTCTTAAACATGATTGACCTATTTTCTCTCATTGTGTGTCCTAGGTATCTGGCACCTACAGGAATAAACCTCAATGTGTGTTTATTCCCCTAAGTGAAATGAAGCTTACCTTTGGATTCACTTATTTCGCTCTCTGCCTTATTCTGTAATGTGCCATCTTTGTCCTGAAAAGAGCTAAGCCTGTATTAAGGCTCTGGAGACCAAGAAATCATGTGACTATAATCATGTGTGGTAAAGACTTTTGTCTTTTACTTGGTGGAATTTGGCTGTTCTCTAGCAGCTCACCACCTTTCTCACACTGTGTGGTTTCTGAACACACGAGGTACATTTTTAGCATCAGTGTATACCCACTTCCAGAAAAGATTACACAGAAAAAAAGTCTGAAATAGCCTCAAAGTCTTTCACGTTTCAATAGCGGGAGCGTAATGATTTTACTAGTTGACTTTGTTGGAGTTTTCTCAGTAGAGTGAACACTAAATCAGTTATCAGGCAAGTTCATAGTAAAGGAAAGATGTTCAAAGAATTGCTTCACGCGGTTTCTCATGCCTGGATCTTCAAAGAACACTTGCATGGTCCAGTGATACCAAAGTATAAATAAGTTTGAGGGAAAAAGAGCAGTTTGATGGCTTAACAAGAAAGGGGTCAGTTTATTCTGGACGCTGAGGCTGCTGGGTCCAGGAATACAGATAATAAAGATAAGCCCCCTCCCCTTGTAGCTGATTTTATGACTCTCTTAGAAATGTGAGCTGTAACTTTCTCCCTGCTGTCCTGACTTGAGCCATAGCCCAACAGCTCCATGGCACCTGAGGGGCAGCCTCACAGATGAAAGGGTCCGCTAGAAAATGCCCTCAGCTCCTCCCCCTCACTCCGGAGCCCCGAAAACCCAGCAGCGCGTGCTGTCAGTTCTGCCTGACCTGGCCTCTCCCTGCCCTGCCCGACTGGTGAACCAGGTCAGCACTTGTAACTTTAGTAGGTGTCCGACCCCCAGACCGTGACCCCTGCCTCAGTGAAGTGAGGTAACCTCTCCCATTGCCTCAGAGCTTCCCACTGTGGAAGCGCTATCCCGTCCGGCCTTCCCCACCAAGACAGGATGAAATCTCACTAACACCTGCCTTAAGTTGAGTTTCTGTCAGGTACTCGGGACATTAAAATGGGAAGGTTCCTAATGCAGGTGACGTGCCAGGCAGCCCCTCTACCTTCCATAAAAAAAAAAAAAAGATTCTTCTTTCATATAGTACGCTGTGACTGCAGCCTCCCCTTTCTGTCCCTGTAGCCCCCACCTCCTCTCTTCCCCACATCCACTTTCCTTCAGAAACAGCAGGCTTCTTAGTGATGTCAGCCAAACACAGCATAAGTTACTAAGACTAGTCATAAGCTCTCATATAACGCCCGGACAAGGCAACCCCTCAGGAAGCGAAGGGTCCCACAAGCAGGCAGAGGAGTCAGAGACAGGCCCACGCCTGTTGTTAGGGATCCCACAAAAACCCCAAGCTTAACAACCATAGCACGTGTGCAGAGGGCCTAGCACAGACCCAGGCAGGCTCTGTGACTGCTTCCTCAGTCTCTGTGAGCCTTGTTTAGTTGATTCCGTGGGCATGTTCTCCTGGTGTCCTG
Organism: Psammomys obesus; assembly: GCF_907164565.1. Lineage (NCBI taxonomy): Eukaryota > Metazoa > Chordata > Mammalia > Rodentia > Muridae > Psammomys > Psammomys obesus. The sequence goes on along the minus strand of NW_026585644.1, from coordinate 3,089,815 downwards.
GATGCTCTGACTCCTGCAATCCTTCCTTCCTGTCTTAAGCAGGGTTTCCTGAGCTCCACTTGATGGTGCTCTGTGTCTCTTCATCTGCTCCTGTCAGTTGCAAATGAAGCCTCTCTGATGACAGCTGGGCTAGGCACCAGTCTATGAGTTTAGCACAATATTACTAGAGACCATTGTATTGACTTCTTTGCCAGTGTGTTTGGCTCTACCCTAGTCTCTTGGCTCCAGCTTTCAGACACTGGCCATCTAGGCTGTGTCTAGCGTGGCCTCCCACCTGTGGCACGATCTTCAATTAGACCAGTCATTGGCTGGCCACTCCCACAAGCTCTAACTCCCACTGCCCCAGGACATCTTCTGGGCAGGAGAGGTTGTAGGTCCAAGATTCTGTTGCTGGGACAGTGTCCCAGTCTCAGGCCGGTTCAGGCTCCATACCGTCTGGTCACCAGGGTCACCCTCACAAGTTCCAGGAGGAACTTATGCCCTAGCTTAGGCATCACCCCCTACATGACATAGGAGTACATTTCATGTTTGTCTTTCTGGGTCTGGGTCACCTCGCCTAACTGGAGGTCTGCATGTAGAAGAATGCAAACAGACCCATATTTATCACTCTGCACAAAACCCAAGTCAAGGGGATCAAAGACCTCAACATAAAACCAGACGCACTGAACGTCACAGAATAGAAAGCAGGGAACAGCCCTCAACGTATCAGCTCAGGAGATGACTTTCTGAATAGAAGGCCAATAGCACAGGCACTAAGATCAATAATTAATTAATAGGACTTCATAAAACTGAAAAAGTTCTGTAAGGCAAAGGACACAACCAATAGCTCAAAATGCCAGCCTATAGAATGGAAAAAGATTTTCACTGACTCCATATCTGACAGAGGGCTAGTATCCAAAATATATAAAGAAGTGAAGAAACTAGATAACATCAAACCAAACAATTCAATTAAAAAATGGTGTACAGACCTAAACAAAGAACTCTCACCGGGTGAATTGAAATGGCTGAGAAACACTTTAAAAAATGCCCAACATCCTTAGCAAACAGGGCAGTGCAAATCAAAACTACTTTGAGACTCCATCTTACACCTGTCAAAATGGCCAAGATCAGTGATAGGTCATGATGGTGAGGATGTGGCACGGCATGAGTGGGTTACTCTTCCATTGCTGGCGGGTGTGTAATCTGTACAGCCTCCATGGAGATCAATATGGCAGTTTCTCAAAAAATTGGCACTTGGTCTACATCAAGATCCAGGGATATTGCTCTTGGCCGTATACCCAAGGAATGCTCTGCCATACCGTAAGGACACTTGTCCAGCTATGTTCACAGCATCTTCAACTATGTGATAGCCAGAAATTGAAAACAACCTAGGTGTCCCTTAACTGAAGAATGGATAAAGAAAATGTGGTACATTTACACAATGGATTATTACTCAGCTGCTAGGAAAAAAAAATGACATCAAGACACTTGCAGGCAAACGTATAGAACCACCTTCCATTTTTTGAAGCTCCACTCTTAGGGACTTTTCGTTAAGCTCCCTAACTGTGTAACTTAGTTTAACATGCACTTTTAGTTCTTCTTTCAATCTTAGGTTAGTTTTCATGAAGGCTGAATATGACCATCTTGTACTTTATTCTGCCACACAGAATTAAACAAATGATTTAAGCTAGATCTTTCATAGGAACTACTTCTATATAACTTGTTTGTTACTTTTGTAAAACATTTGTTTGAGGTTCATGGCCTAGAATGCTCACAGCTAAAAGGTCACTCCCTCATAATACTTTGGTTCTTAACAGTTAAATTTCATGCTTCAAAAAGTCAGTTGTGATTATTCCAGACATGTTTATACTAGCTGTGCTTTTATCATACCATCTAATTTAATTACACATTACACACCTTGATGAAATTCAATTAAGGGGAAAAACAAATCAAATATTTAGAAAGACTAAATTAGAATGAGCTTACTTTCTTAAATGGCTGTCAAATGGGATAAGACAACTGAAAAAGCCCGAGAAAAATGCATAAAGAAAATCTCTCTAGATTTTGGTTCAAATATCTTTAAAGTTTGCTCAAGTGTAAGGAAATTGAAAGTAGGATTTGTAACCAGAATATACAGATGTGCTTTGTAAAATAAAGACTTGCCAGGACTTCAGCTTAGGAATTTTATAATCAAAGAAAACGTCTTCTTAAAGATTGGAAATTAATTACACATTGCACACTTTATAATATTTTATGAAGCATTGTTTGAATGTATTTTAGTGTAGTCCTTTGCCAAATTAAAAAAAAAAACATGACAATTATCAGTCTGAATTGTGTAAATAAGATAATTTGTTTGACTTTGAATATTCCTTTTCTGCACTTGAAACAGCCTAATCCTCTTTTTCCTTTCTGATTGATGTTTATCCCTTTGTTTCAAGTGTCAACAAAGGCAACTGCAGACTCTTTATATGCTCTCCCCAATACATATTAGAAACAACCACCCATACAAAGCTTAGTGCAGTTTAAAAAGGAGGGGAAGAGATTTATCCTTTTTCACTAGGATGGTTTGAATAAATGTTATTTTAGTTATAAGGACGACATTGAACTTTTCTAATCTGGATGTCTCACTCTGTTGGTCTCTAGGCCAGTCTCAGTGATGCAGAGATGGCTAACACTATGTGGATGAAAGACATATCAAAATGGAGTCATGTGTTAATTCGAGAACTGTCAGGTCCCCAAACTTGTTATGCATTAAAGTCAGGCTGATCATTTGGAGCAGAGAAAGCCTGAAAGGCACGTCTCTAAATGAATAACATGGTGGAGTGGGGCAGTAATTGGCAACAAAGGGTCTTATGAGTGTAGAGGTTTCTATGGCAAGCCTGTTTCATCTAATCAACACGCATTTTGCAATCATGGAGAGAATATAATAAGCATTTATTATCTAAGTGGCATGGTTTTTGATAAGGGGGAAACCGGACTGCTTTTGTTAGAATGGGATAGGCATCCAATCAGGGGAGTCGGAGATTATGGTAATTGTGTGTTTCTGGTGCTTCAGAGAGTCACTTTCTGTGACCAGTGACTGTTTACCCACACATGTGTTAGAGATGCAGAGATGAATTACCCTTCATTGCCAACTGATGTATAGCACACTGCTAACAGACGGCAGCGTTGCTTGTGTCCAGTAATAAATAATAAAATACTAATAATAAATACTAAAAGGAGTATGGTGTGGATATAATAGTAGATGTATAGGGTCTGAACTGAAAACAGCGCCCCCTGTAGACAAATCCATGCACACAAATGTCCTTTTACTCTTTTGGGTCTTGGCTCTAAGATGACCAAAACGAGAAGAAACAATTGTCACATCAAAAGGGCCTCAGTCATGTTCACTCAACTGTGTTGTATGAACTGTGCATCCCCCAAGGACAGGCCATTAGGAAGTTCAGCATGTAGAACAATGTAGATGCAAATGCCAACCATTATTCAGGTGGTCAGGAATTGATCTTGGGAAGACTGGAAAGACTACATTCTCATCATGACATAGACCTGCTAGTTCTGACCTACAACCTCTACCAAAATTCGTGTAAAATGCTGGCCTCAGAAGAAAAGAACAGAAGAAAATCATCTGGGGAAAAAAAAAAATGAAAATCATACTTAAGAAAAGAAAAACAAAACAAAACAAAAAAAAACTGACTTTTGAGAAGATTGCTCAGAATAGACAGTCAGGAAAGACCATGTTCTTCAAAACATGGTCTTAGGAAAATCAGGATATGTACATATCAAAATGAAAGAATGAATCCCAACCCTTATCTTGTACCACGCATAGTAACCAACTCAAAGGATTGTAAAGTCTTACTTGCAATCCCCAAGCTCCTAGAAAAGAGGAAGACTAGGGGAAGGACGAGAAACGTCTTATGCCACTGTTTTTGCTAGTGAAATGGGCATGATGCTAAAATCTCAGTCTTCAAAACCAGAAATACACATGTGGAGCACATCAGACTAAATAATAAGTGAAACAATTAGTGAAAAGACAGTCTATGGAATCAGAATAACTACATGCAAACTATGTGTAGCCTACACACACACAGACATGTACACACAAAAGCATACACATGGTTTCTGCTATGGTACTTGTGGTCCTGTTTTTTCCTCCTATTGATATAATAAAATACTCTGACAAAAGCAGCAAGGGGTTTTGTGGGACTCCTTTGACCAATGACTCAAAGAGCTATGACCCATTTGTGGAATTGGGGTTTTATTTGGTAGCATATGATGCCTAGTTGGGATAGTTTCTCTCCTATTATATTATGACTTCATTTACATTCTTTTATCAATGCATATATTTTAGGAAGCGTCAGAGAAGGGGAAGTGGACACAAAGTCTCACCCTAGCCAGGGAGGTCTTCACAAATTACAGCTGCTAGGAGAGTGAGGGCCAGTGTTCTTCAGGGGAATGACACTGGGTAGATGGACCACACAGCAGGACGGGTCCCATGCTCAGAAGGAATCAGCCAACACAAACCAGGACCCATGTTTTCTAGTGTCATTTTTCTTTTTCTTTTGTTTGTTGTGTTTTTGCCTTTTTTCTAAGAGAGAGGAAGAACATAAATTTGGGAGGATAGGATGAGGGGAAGGACCTAGAAGGGACTTCAGGGTAAGAGAGAATATGATAAAACTATACTGTATAACACTCTCAAAGAATAAATTAAGAATAAATTTTAAAAATTTTAGAAGTTTTATTTTAGCTCACAATTCAAGGTATAGGGTGCCGTGTCAGGGCCATGAAGGCAGCAGGAGCTTAAAGCAGCTGGCCACTCAGGACTGCAGTTAGAAAAGGACCATGACTGCATGCATTCCTGTGTTCTGCTCCCTCTGTCCAATTTATATAGAGCCCAAAGGTCCCTAGGCAAGAAATGGTCCCACCCACCTTTAAGACTTCGTTAATGTAGTGTAGATCTTGCCTCACTGGCACGGGCATGCTCAGAAGCTCACCTCCCAGGTAAATCTAGATTCTGGCAGGCAGGCAGTGCTAGCCATCCCACTGCCTGACATTTCCTACCCACGGGTTTAGGATGCTGCGTTAGTTTTCCCCCATAGCTGCAGTATTTATACCCAGTACTTGTACTTAGGTCCATCTCAAATTTCTCTAAACTTTATGACGGTTGCATTGCTATGGATAAAATTCCTACAAAGAAGGATTTGTGTCTTACCATTTCAGCTTTAAAAGCTCGATTTTCACAGTCTAAGACTATCGCTGTTGGCAGTCTACTTAGCTTCACCAGGTCTCACATTTCTTATCTGCAAAATGATTGTGTTATCTGAAGATTTTTAAAATCCTTTTCAATTTGAGATATTGTGCTATAATAAAATGAGAGAAACAGCAACCTCAAATTGCTTATCGTATTTTTAAGAGAGCGACTACCAGAATCCATACTCATTCTTGCTCAATATGTATTTATTGGGTATCCACAGAAAATACCAACAGGCACAGCTTTAGAAATTAGGAAGACAGTGCTACACAAAGTGTTTAAATATGTGCCCTTGTGGAATTTATATTTAGACAAGGTAAACAGAAATAAAGTAAACCAAGAGATTATAAAGCTGACTAAGCGTAGTTTAGAGCTATGGAGCAAAACATGCTGAAGGATAGAGTGTTAGAAGAGGAGCTAGTGGAGATAGACAAGACATATAAACAGGAACACGGCGTACAAACTACGCCAGAAGATGCTCCTGCTGGAGATCATCTCAGGGAGAGAAGAGGGGCATGCCAGGAGGGAGGCAGAGTGGCCCCTGGAGGCCAGTGAGGATGGAAAAGGGCGGCAGGGCAGTGGGGATCATGGAGATGAGGTTGTGTGAGACAGAAATATCCAAATGGAATGGCTTGACACTCCAGGGTGTAACTGGGGGAACTGAGGTCCCCCTTTGGGGTTCTTAGTCTTGTTAATAAAAGGATTTAGAAATGGATCCAAAAGAAAGTGCCTGTGAGTGAGGATTGACAGACCAGCCTCTCCAGAATCAGAACTGCTCTTTAATCAGAACCATCGAAGGATACTGGTTTCTCAGAGGAAGTGGAGACTGTGTCCACATGACTCATGAGGATTGGGGTTCTATAGGGCAGGTAAAGGAAACCTTTGGGATAGAGGATTGCAGCTCCAGTCCAGTTCTGCAGGCCCGAAGTGGTGAGCACCAGTGTGGTTGGTACGTTGAGTGGATCAGAATTTTCCACAGACATTATCAGCCAACTTTCCCATCTAGACTTTCTCAGTCCACCTGTGGGAGGCTTTTAGGTCCTTAATCCTTCACTGCTGGGTCAGTTTTGTTAGGATTTAAGAGAAGAACAAATGGCAGGCAAGGTGGAAGTTCATCAGCCAGGGTGAGGTAAGCAGAAAGGTTTGCTATGGCAGTTGACAAGCAACCACACAGAAAAGGGGGTTTCAGAGAAAGAGCATGCCTGGTGGAAGTCATGGCTGCAGCTGCCAGTGCCTGCACTGACAAGAAGCTTTGGAGGATTAAAGCATGTCATCTAATTAAACGAATAATAACCCCTCCCATCCACTTTTGGGAAACTTGGAATGCTATGTCTCTTCCCAGGCCTGAAGATGAAATTTAGAACAACGCACAAAAGCCTTCAACACTTTAAATGGTAATTTAAGTGTCAAGGAATGGCTGAGCTGACATTTGTATTTCTAATGTTGCCAGAACACACAGAGGGTGTGTACCAGAGTAGTCTGAGGTTACTGTAGCAAGGGGACATTTCAAAGTGGTGACCATTTTGATGGGTGAACACTGCCATGTGGGTGCTTATGACATATGATTCACAAAAGCCAAGGGTACTACCCACACACAGAAAACAGCCACACGTGTAAGCATTATTTGGCTGAAAATGTCCATAGTGTCTGAGGGACAAAAGAGTATCTTGGCTATCAGAGGCCAAGGAATGACATAAAAATCACACCATACAGCAGACCTCACACAAGAGATTCATGGGGAGAGAGGGAGACACAATGCCTCCAAGCCAGATGAAGACTTCAGCAACCAAGTCATGATGAAAGGCTTTCTATTGGGGTATGGAGCATGCGCATAGGGAAAAATCTGGCAGAAGTGGGGATGCGAGAGATGTGTCCCACTGGCCACTAATGATGGTGGGGCCATCGGTACTGAGTCACAGAAGGTGAGGAGCCTGGTTCCAGGATATGGGTGGTTCTTAGTTGACCAACAGTGTCAAGGCTAGCCACAAGCCTAGTTGTTGAGCAGAATAAGAACTTTTATGGCATAAACCAGCACGCAGGAAACTGAAACAGGAGGATTGCCATGAGTTTGAGGGTTCATAGTGGGTGACAAGCTAGTGTGGGGTTCAGTATGAAATCCTGGCTCAAGAAAGAAAATATGAAGGAAGGAAAGTTGTGAGTGTGTGTGCCAGAAACATAAACAGACACATTTGGGCCTTTTTATGATGCTGGAATTTACTGAGCAACAGTAAATCCACAAAGGTTAGCTGTTTCAATGACAGCAGTTCTCATATAATCTGCTTACCTTGCTAGCCTGAGTAAAGCAAACGCCAGTCCTTACATTCCAATCTCAATACCACATATCACATAGTTATTTATGCCTATATGCAGATATACTCATTTCTTGGCAGTAGAGAAAATTGCTCAGCAATTACTTGTGGCTTAGATAATTGATGGGAAATATTTGAAGATAAGCAAGGCATAAAAATCTGCTTGGAAGCTTTAAGGAAACTGTTTTATAGCAATCCACTCGGCATGCAAATACTCTGCCCTTTAATCCCATTCATGCTTGGTGGGCCAGAGGATTCACAGGGAGGAGCCCTACCACCATGTAATAGTATTATCTTGGAGAAGGAAGAAAATCTTCAGACTGGCAATGTATTCATTCTTATATAGACACTCTGTTACCTGGACAGTATAATATAGCTTTACATGTAGATGCACATTAGCTGAAACAATATAGGCTTAAATTAACACTACTCATATTTGACACTTTAGAACATGAATTTTTAAGTATATTTGTATTTCATAAAGACTAATCTGTATGTGTCAAATGTAAAATTGAGTATGGTCATTTTTCTGAGCTGTCATTAAGCTTTGTCCCTCAAAATTAGCTATTGCTTGAGTGAATTGTTAGGTACATACCCATTAGGGAGTACTTTGTTGAAAAAATGCTTGATGATTGATAAATAAGTCTCTGCTGACTCATTAAGAAGCTGAAAGGACCGGAATTCAAACCTAACCAAACTGTAGTTGCTTCATACATACATACATACATACATACATACATACATACATACATACATTTCATACATAGATATGGAGATTGATAAGCGTGATTAAAGGACCCAATGAAAAAAATGTTTCCAAAAATACTACCTCACCTTAAGTTTCAAAGTCCTGATAGTTTTATAGCCATCGCAGGCAGTAATTATCGAGTCCTGTTAACAGAGTATATTGTCACCAAAGTATAACTGTACACTCCCTAAAAGAAAAGATAAAGAAAGTCAGTCGCTTCTTGTGCCTTGATTGAAGATCTTTAGTCCCAGGAGAATTCACCGCCTTGCCTCATTAACACCGGAATCCAAGTACGAAAGCATCTTGAGCATCTGCTCTGGAAGGGAAGAGCTTTGTCCCTGGGAACAAGTGTTGATTTTGGAGCTGTAGTATGACCTCTGATTCTTTGTGAATTGTGGGACGGAAAGAGCCAAATCAGAAATGGCCCATTAGCAAGTAGTCCTGATTGTATTTGCGTGAGTGTGTGATCTATGTGTATGGAGGGGCCAGAAGTTGACGTCCGATATCATCCTCAACCATTCTCTACCTAATAGTTTAAAACAAACTCTCCCACTGACCTGAAGCTCACTGATTTCTCTAGATGGGTTATCTATCCCATGAGCCCCTGGGACTGGAATCATCGTGCCTATGCCACACTCACTGTGTGAACGTGACTACAGGTACATGGCAGGCACTGCCCTCAGTTTATTACAAGGTAGCTAAGACTCAGTGCCATGCGTGTACAGCAGACACTCACAGATTGAGCAGCTTCTCCAGGTCCTACACACTCAAACCTACTCATCTATGATGAGGAACAAGGAATATAGCAAACACGAATTTTTATTGTCTTAGGTTTCAGACTTTATGTTTTCCTTCAGTGAAAGTAAGTGCTGGACTTTTGGCTCACTGTGAAGACATCCAGCATCACTGCCCCAAAAGAACAGCAGTGTCGAAGCATCTGCTGGAGTTTGCTCTTGAAAGATCAGTAAGTAGCTGTTGAGGGTGCCTGGCTTTGGGAAAATGAAGAACCATTCTTTTGATGGCTATTCTTGGTTGTCAATGTGACTACATCTGGAATTAACCCAAGTGTCTGGATATGCCTGTGAGGGTTGTTTTTAAATAATTTGAAGTGGACAAACCCACTTTTAATCCACATCTTTTGAAGTGGAAAGATCCTTCTTTAATCTGGGCCACATCTTTTGATGGCAGCCTATTAAAAGACATGAAAAAAGAAAGGCCACTCCTTGCCTGCTTGTTCTCCCTCTTGCTGGCAAGTTCATTCCTTCCCTGGCATTAGAGCCTGCTTCTTCAGGATTTGAAAGTATACTGAAGACCAGCCGAGACAGCCAGCTTTACTGACTAAACCAACTGCGGGACTCTTGAACTTTCAGTTGGTAGACAGCCATTGTTGGACCAGCTGACCACAGCCTGTAAGCCATTCTAATAAATTATACATATATATTCATACACTTGTTATATACGTATGTGCATATGTATTCATATATATCCGTAAATTCATCCTATAAGTTCTATTTCTCTGGAGAACCTAACTAAGACAGACTCCATTTGTCCTTTTTCCCTGATTACCCCCAACATTTGTTTACTAATTTATCCAATCTAAGAAGACAGAGAGCCAAATGAAGGACTTACGGGAGAAATTGCATTTCTACCTTTATACTGCTAGAATTTATAAAATTGTGCTCATTTCCATATAATTTCACATCTATAAAATTCACTAGCTTTAACATCTTTATGCCTGTGTAAACATATTCACATTATCAGTTCAATGAGATTTCTCCTTGTGTGGATCTCCATGTTACGTACATGAAGGCATAGAAATAGCAATACAGCATTTAACACAGGAGTCATGTCTGCCTTTTTCTCCTTTGGGCCTTACCATTTTTTTTCTCTCATCCTTTGGGTCATTCCACTTCCTTATGTGTGTAACTTTTCTATATTCCCAGGGTTTTCTTTACGCAACTCCCATGTTTCCTCTGACCACATTTAAATGTTTTTGAACGTGTTCTATTCCTTTTCAACCAAAAGAGGGAAATGATATGCATGTTCTGCTTTCATCTCTGATAAGTCTCGTGAGTCATTTGAAATTTCTGCGCTGTAGAACTCTCTGGTATGGACACACAAATGGTATGAACCATTTCCCTGGAGTTTTGCTTCTTATTTCTCATTTGTGTGGTGCTGGGGAATCTCACCAACAGTACTGACTAGACAAATGCCCCAGCGTCAGTGTCCTCTGCCAACCCTCTCTTGTTTTTCTCTCTGCTTCTAGTTTTCTTATCACTAAGAACCATGCCATACACGCAATACATTAACAAAAAGTTAACTTTATATATCTTAAAAACTGTGTGTGTGTGTGTGTGTGTGTGTGCGCGCGCGTGTGTGTGTGCTATTGCCATGTATGCAAAGGTTACAGAAGCCGGAACTTTATACATACTGCTAGGCTGCTTTTAAAAAAATATTGGTTTTCATATGTAGCCACCATCAATATAAGATGTTGCATATTTCCTCAAATGCATCGCAGAAATAGAGCCAGTTACTTATCATTAAGGATTATCTGTATTGGCTGTAATACCTGTCTCCTAAGAACTGGTAAATTTGAGTATACACATATTATACATACACACTCATATAATGTAAATTTCTCTATTTGTTTCTGCCCATAGCTGCTGTTAACCTATTACTTTTAATTTTTAAATACTCGGATATCTTTGTATTTTTCAAAACAGAATGTCTTTTCTTCTCTTAAAGAGGAATTCTTCTATCCTAGTTCATACTACAGCTTCTGGCTACTTTATTATTTTTTAAAAATACTGGCTTCTTAAACTGATTGCAAAATTGTATATATTTTCCTTGATGCTTCATGGATATTTCTATTTTATTCTATTGTGTAGTACACTGGAGCTTCAAAGTTTCAGAGATATTTCAGAGATATGAATACAATGTGTGGGGTGTTTTTCTTTTCTTTTAAACCATACCTGTAGCAATGAGTAGGATATCTCTTGTTCGTTTCTCTACCTCCCGTATTTACACCGTGAGATTGTATTCTTACTATTTTCAATGATGATATCTGTGTAAATTGTCTGCTTAGTCTATGGGTTGTGCCTGGACCACGCTTTTGTCATGTTTATGTTTGTTTCTTTAGAACCTAACAATTATTTATACTCGTGACACTTCATATATATTTGCTAAATTCGTTTAATTTGGAGAATAATTTTCTAGCTATCTTAGGTGACAAAAATATAGCTGGGCTTATTTCATAATTCTGAAAATAATATCTTTCGTGTATGTCATGGAATATAATTTGACAAGCACTATTGAAGATATTTCATGTGGAACAGGTACCGAACCATCCTATTATCCTCCTTTGCAAGGGAGGGAGCTGAAGCCCTGAGGCCTCTGGTCCTCCACGGGGAAGGGGCCAGCACTCACATTCAGTTGTCATCTCTCTGGCTTGGAGCTTTCCCTTTCTTTCCTGTTTCACATTCTTTTCCTGATTCTAAGTTGGACTCCGGAAGAGAGGCTTTGAGTCTCTGCAATGAGATCCCAAAGATCATTAAATGTATAGGAGATAAGACAGCACACATTACTTTTAATATTAAAAAACATACCATTGGACAACAGAGATTGAGCAAGAGGTGGGATACTGCGCTTAGCTCCACAGATTATTTAGACATTATTGGGCCTTACAACAAAAGCACCGAGATGCGTCTTTTCTACATTTATAACTAGCACGTTGAAATGCTCAGCAAATGGAGTAATGAATGATGTATAGAGCCTTGGGAAATTACTTCTAGAGAGGACTCTGGGAACAAATGCAGCAGTCCAAGTTATAACAAATATTGACTTTATTTTGAGAAATAAAACTATGCATTACAAGTTTTATTTGGTTTTATTTAAGTTGGCTTGCTAGGAAATCATGCACAGAATGATAAGACAAGCCATTCTTTCTATTTCCCATTAGGTCCAACTGATCAATAAGTAAACTGACTCTACTATTTGCACCTATGACATCCCAGAGCTGCAGTCATCATTTCAGTAGAAACAAAATTTGAACATTTAAAATTGGATACAGTTTTGAATATGTAGCATGATTTTTTTTTCTGTATTCTGCCAGCTGATACCTGAAATTATAATCATAACACTTTGACCTGTGTAAAAATTTAACTCCAAACACTTCTAGATAAGTTGACATGGGACATAACAGCAAGTGGGATATTTAAGAGAAAAAATAATAATGTCTTTAAAATTAGCTTGTAAGACGGACATCAGAAGAAGGAGAAAACAGGGAACAGGACAGAATCCTATCACAGAGGGCCTCTGAAAGACTCTATCCAGCAGGATATCAAAACAGATGCTGAGACTCATAGCCAAACTTTGGGCAGAGTGCAGGGAAGCTTATGAAAGAAGCAGGAGATAGAAAGACCTGGAGGGGACAGGAGCTCCACAAGGAGAGCAACAGAACCAAAAAATATCTGGGCAAAGGGGTCTTTTCTGAGACTGATACTCCAAACAAGGACCATGCACGGAGATAACTTAGAACGCCTGCATAGATGTAGCCCATGGCAGCTCAGGGTCCAAGAGGGTTCCCCAATAATAGGAACAGGAACCATCTCTGACATGAACTGAGTGGCCTGGTCTTTGATCACCTCCCCTTGAGGAGGAACCAGCCTTACCAGACCACAGAGAAGGACAGTGCAGCCACTCCTGATAAAACCTGATAGATTAGGGTCAGATGGAAGGGGAGGAGGACCTCCCCTATCATTGGACTGGGGGAGGGGCATAGGAGAAGAAGAGGGAAGGAAGGTGGGATTGGGAGGGTGCGGGGGAGGGTCTACAGCTGGAATACAATGTGAATAAACTGCACTTAATAAAAATAAAGTTAAAATTAAAAATATTTAAAAAATCAGCATGTAATTTTATTTTTTTACATTAAATGTTTTCACTGGAAAGTGATTTACAAACCACTTTAATTTTTGATGTTGTTTCTTGAAGTACTTCCTAATAAAAAAACTTTTCACAAATATTAGAATTTCATTCTACCTTTTTATTCTGTTCACATCAGTCAGCTAATTCATATCTTGATTCAAATATCCATAACGCATTTCCTGTTTATGATAGCCTAAAAAAAATCCTCTTTTAAAGATTTGTTCAGCTAGCAATGCTTGATCTTCATTTATTGATTTATTCCTCTATAAATCAATTTTGTAAATGTTTCCAATTTATTGAATCTTGTTATGGCACTTTGGTCTGTCATAGTGTACATTTCACTGATGATTTTCTTTCACCGGTCGTTTTTAAAGGAGTCACGTATTTTATGCTATGTGTATGTGATGCGCCGTGTGGGGGTGTGTGCACCCCATTTATGCAGTGTCCACAGAGGACGGAAGAGAGCAGCAGATGCCCTAGAACTTGAGTTATAGATGGTTGAGAGCTGCCATGTGGGTCCTGGGAATCAAACCCTGTCAGTGCTTTAACCCCTCAGCCATCGCTCCAGACCCTTCCTTTCTTTCTTTCTTTCTTTCTTTCTTTCTTTCTTTCTTTCTTTCTTTCTTTCTTTCTTTCTTTCTTTTTTAATGTGGTTTGTAGGCAGTCAAAAAGACTGGATCATATATCTTATGTTATGTGACTGCATCTTATATCGTTGCTCACATTGTCTATGTAATTTCACATAGTAGTCAGTAAATACTGACTTTTCCCCCAAAGACAATGAACAGACCTGGTTTGTTCACTAAAGTCTGAACCCAGGTTTTATCCATGGCCTGGTGGGGCCTGTGTGGAATCTGATACTAATAATTTGTAATCATTTTCAGGGACAGCCACACATACTTCTTTTTTTTTTATTTTTTTTAAATTTATTTATTTTTCTTTTTTTAAATTTATTTCTGTTTTATGTGCAGTTTGACTGCATGTGTGTCTCTATGAGGGTGTTGGATCCCCTGGAACAGGAGTTAGAGACAGTTGTGAGCTGCTATGTGGGTTACTGGGAATTGAACCTGGGTCCTCTGGAAGAGCAGTCAGTGTTCCTAACCACTGAGCCATCTCTCCAGCCAATTTATTTATTTTTTATGAATTACAATTTATACACTTTATATCCCAGCTGTTGCCCCCTCCCTTATCCCTTCCCAATTCCACCTTCTTCTTCCTGACTCCTCTTCTCCTCCCTGCACATCCCCAAATCCACTGATAGGGGAGGTCCTCCTCCCTTTCCATCTTACCCTAGCTTATCAGGTCTCATCAAGACTGGCTGCATTGTCTTCCTCTTTGACCTGATAAGGCTGCTATCCCCTTAGGGGGAGATGATCAAAGAGCAGGCCAATCAGTTCATGTCAGAGATGGTCCCTGTTCCCCTTACTATGGAACCCACTTAAAGACTGAGCTGCCATGGGCTACATCTGAGCAGGGGTTCTAAGTTATCTCCATGCATGGTCCTTGTTTGGAGTATCAGTCTCAGAAAACACCTCTGTGCCCAGATTTTTTTTGTTTCTGTTGCTCTTCTTGTGGAGCTACTGTCTCCTCTAGGTCTTTCTATCTTCTGCTTCTTTGATAAGATTCTCTGCATCTGCCTAAAGTTTGGCTATGAGTCTCAACATGTTTTGATACCCTGCTGGGTAGAGTCTTTCAGAGGCCCTCTGTGATAGGCTCCTGTTCTGTTCCCTGTTTTCTCCCTCTTCAGATGTCTGACCCATTTCCCCTTCTGAATGAGGATTGATTATCTTACCCAGTGTCCTCCTTGCTTAGCTTCTTTAGGTGTGCAGATTTTATATGATCATCCTGCATCATATGTCTAATATTCACTTATAAGTGAGTATATACCATGTGTGTCTTTCTGTTTCTGGGATACCTCACTCAGGATGATCTTTTCTAGTTCCCACCATTTGACTGCAAATTTCATGATTTTCTTGTTTTTAATTGCTGAGTAGTATTCCATTGTGTAAATGTACCACAATTTCTGTATCCATTCCTCAACTGAGGGACATCTGGGATGTTTCCAGATTCTGACTATTACAAAAAAAGCTGCTACAAACATGGTTGAGCAAATGTGCTTGTTGTATACTTGAAGGTATTTTGGATATATGCCTAGGAGTGGTATAGCTTCTTGAGGAAGCCTAATTGTCTGAGAAAGTGCCAGATTGATTCCAAAGTGGTTGTACAAGCTTACATTCCTACCAGCAATGGAGAAGGGTTCCCCTTTCTCCACATCCTCTCCAGTATGTGTTCTCACTTGAGTTTTTGAGCTTAGTCATTTTGATAGGAATAAGGTGAAATCTCAGGGTCATTTTGATTTGCATTTCCCTGATGGCTAAGGATATTGAACATCTGTTTAAGTGTTTCTCTGCCATTCGATATTCCTCTATTGAGAATTCTCTGTTTAGCTCATTACCCCATTTTTTAATTGGATTACTTGATTTGCTGCTGTTTAACTTCTTGAATTCTTTGTATATTCTGGATAGTAGCCCTCTGTCAGATATAGGGTTAGTGAAGATCCTTTCCCAATCTGTAGGTTGTCATTTTGTTCTGTTGACAGTGGACACAGATACTTCCTTAAGATTTCTTAAGGAGAAATCATTCTCTAAAATAAGATTATCATGTGTCTTCTCTAATTGTTCTGTTTATGCTTCTATATCTAAATTTAGAGAAAAATACATCAAGGATCTTCATTATTAAAATAATTTTGAGCTACACTAAGAGCGTTTGTGTTACATTTGAAAACTTAATTCTGCAACTTATGGTATGTGTTTGCTCCAGTCACCTAGCAAGAGCCTAGCATCTGTGAAGAAAGTAATGTTTCTCTTTTTTTTTCTTTTGAGTAGATGTGAAGACCTGTTCTCTGAATCTTGAGTAGTCCTGATGCAGTGGGAAGGAAATCATGGAGTAAGCTTTCCATAGCCTGCACCTTACAACCAACTAGCTAGATGACGCCTCTTAAAGGCTCTCACCCCCACTTCTTTATCTGTATGAAGGGGAGTCGATAGATCACTTCTAGGATGTTTAGAATTGTGATACAAAAGAACACAATCACTTTAGCCCTGGCAGTCTGGCTTCCTTGGAATACTGTTGCGTTATTTACCTAAAATCACAATCTATTCATTGTGCGTCACTTTTAATTTCACTCATGGGACGAGGGAAGGCATGACAGTCTCACCATGTCAGCACATTTTTTAAAAAGCAGACAGTAAATCTGGGTTAAAGGGTCTTTCCTGAGACTGGTACTCCAACCGAGGACCATGCATGGAGATAACCTAGAACCCCTGCACAGATGTAGCCCATGGCAGCTGAGTGTCCAAGTGGGTTCTCTAGTAATGGGAACAGGGACTGTCTCTGACATGAACTCAGTGGCTGACTCTTTGGTCACCACCCTTGAGGGGGTAGCAGCCTTACCAGGCCACAGAGGAAGACAATGCAGCCACTCCTGATGAGACCTGATAGACTAGGATCAGAACAAAGGAGAGGAAGATCTCCCCTATCAGTGGACTTGGAGAGGGGTATGGGTGGAGAAGGGGAAGGGGGGAAGGGAAGGTGGGATTATGAGGGGAGGAAGGAGGGAGCTACAGGGGGGATACAAAGTGAATAAACTGTAATTAATAAAAAGAAAAAAAGAAAAAGAGAGTACCATCAGGAAAAAAAAAAACATAAAAACAGATCGTAGGCAGAATTTAGTGTTGGGGTTGAAAATGAGTATTCAGAGTGGAAAATGGCTTGCAGTGTTGTGATTGGCAAAAGTTCTTAGGAATTTTTAGAATCCTCTGATCATGTATGTTAAGAATCAAAATTTAACCAGATCCCTCAAAAGCTTTTAGGCTCACTTTTCTCTGTAAAATTCCTTTGTATGGTAAAAAAGACACTAATGATCATTTGTACTTTTAGCCAATAGAAAATCAGATCCCATCTTGGAGACATGATCTCCTTTGGCCTAATATTAATATAGCTACTATTCCCTAACCTACTGTTACACTGTTGTTATTATTATTGTCAAAATTTTTCTCCTTTTATGTATTTCTCTCATAATCAGCCTTTATATAAAACAGTGCAAATTCTATATTCCTTAAAAAATATTATTATTCTCTCATACAATACTTCCTGACTGCAGATTCCCCTCCTTCCGCTCCTTCCAGCTCCCCACCCCACCTGTCTCCTCAAGCTGTATCACCCTCCCACCCCCACCTCCCACCCCTCTGTTTTTCCCCAGAAGAACCGGCCTCCCCGGAACATCACCCGAACTTACACAACAGGACAACATTAATATTAAGACAAGGCACACAAGCTTAGGTGAAGCAACCCAGTAGAAAGAAAATGGTTCCACGAACAGACAAAAGCGACAGTGACACCCCCTCTCCACTGCCAGGAGTCCCCCCAGAACACCAAGCCAACAACCCTAGCATACATGCGCGGGACCACCACACGCCCATGCTGCTTCAGCGAGCCCTGGTCAGTTGATTCTGCGGAGGTCCCTGGACTCTCCGGCCTTTACTTCCTGGTCATCCCAGGCAGTGTCTGGCGTGGGCTGCTTCCCATGGCATGGGCCTCAAATTAATCAAGCCATTGGTTGGCCACGTGTGCAAGTCCTGAGCTACCGTTGCCCCTGCACGTCTTGCAGGCAGGACTGCGGGCCAAAGGTCTCATGGCTGGGTCGGTGCCCCAGTTCTACCACTGCAAACTGCCTGGTTACAGAAGACGGCTAGTTCAGGCTTCATATCCTCCGTTACTAGGAGCCTTCATTCTCATAGAATATTGGGAGTCTCTGCTGTATGAGGTTTCCACATCTCTTTCCCCAAATGCCCTTCAATTTCAGTTGTCTCTCCCTCTATCCCTCCCCTCAGCCCGATTCCTCGTATTCTCATTCCCACCTGACCTTAGTCTACCCACAAAATATATTCTATTTCCCTTCCCAGGGAGATTCATGAGTCCCCCTAGAGGCCTCCTTGTTCCTTAGCCTCCCAGAGTCTGTGGATTGTAGTATGCTTATCATTTACGTAACAGCTAATGTCCACCAAAAAGTGAGAACATTCCAGCTTTGTCTTTCTGGCTCTGCGCTACCTCACTCAGGATGATTTATTTTTCTAGTTCCATCCACTTGCCTGCAAATTTCATGATGTCATTTTTTTTAAGCTGCTGGGTAATATTCAAATGTGTAAATGTATCACATTTCATTTATCTATTTTTTGACTGAGGGACATCTAGGTTGTTTCCAGTTTCTGGCTATTATGAATAAAGTTACTATGAACATAGTTGAGAAAGTGTCCTGTGGTAGGATGGAGCATCCTCTGGTTATATGCCCAAGAATGGTTTATCTGGGTCTTTAGGCAAATCAATTCCCAATTTTCCAAGGAATATCCATATTGATTTCTATAGTGGCTGTACAAGTTATTCTATAATCTGTGTTCTATAAGCTAGATTTTTAATAGGATACTTCTCTATCAATTTCATCAGCTCACTTTATTATGATTACTGATAATAGCTGGATAGCATTTTATATTTTCCATTCCTATATGTTTTTTAATTAGCTAAAATATAAAAGATAAATATCTATTTTTCACTAAGTCAATTAGAAAAATCTTAGCAAAATTTTATGTCAACCACCTATTTTGCATGTCAGTATATAACTAAGATATTCTTTTTCAAAATTAAATATTATTTTTACTCTGCCCAAAGGTTGCCCATGAGTCTCAGCATCTGCATTAATAGTCTGCAGGGCAGAGCTTTTCAGAGGTCCTCTGTGTCAGGCTCCTGACTTGTTCCCTCTTTTCTTCTTTTTCTGATGTCCATCCTCTTTGCCTTTCTGGATAGGAATTGAGCATTTTAGCAAGAGTCCTCCCTCTTGATTAGTTTCTTTAGGTGTACAGATTGTAGTAGGTTTATCCTATGTTATATGTCTATATGATATATTATATGTCTATATATATATATATATCCTATTATATGTCTATACCATGTGCATCTTTCTGCTTCTGGGATAGTTCACTCAGGATGATGAAAGAAGTGGGAAACAGTAAGATCTGGAGAGGACAGGAACTCCACAAGGAGAGCAACAGAACCAAAAGTCTGAGCACAGGGGTCTTTCCTGAGACTGATACTCCAACCAAGGACTATGCATGGAGATAATCTAAGACCCCTGCACAGATGTAGCCCATGGAGTTCAATATCCAAGTGGGTTCCATTGTAATAGGAGCAGGGACTGTCTCTGACATGAACTGATTGGCCTGTTCTTTAATTGGCCTGTTCCCCTGAGGGGGAAGCAGCATTATCAGGCCACAGAAGAAGACACTGTAGCCACTCCTGATGAGACCTAATTGACCAGGATCAGAAGAAAGGAAAAGAAGTCCTCCCTTATCAGTGGACTTGGGGAGGGGAATGCATGCAGAGGGTGGAGGAAGGGAGGGAGGGATTGGGACGGGAGGAGGGGGGAATCACAGGGGGGATACAAAGTGAATAAAGTGTAATTAATAAAGAAAAAATACAACAAACAAACAAACAAACAAACAAAATATTATTTTTATTTCTGCAAATTTCTCTCGTAGGTTCTTTACCTATAAGAATAAAATACATTTTCATACACATGCATACCTGTTCCTGTTTGTGGAATTAGTCTGTTTCTCTGTTGTCGTACAACTCTGATGCAAGACAACTTGAAGAGAAAAGGGTTATTTCATCTTACACTTCCAAGTGTCATTGAGGAAAGCTGTGGTTGGAAGGGAATGGAGTGCAGGGTTAGAGGTAGCGTTGGTAGTAGAACTCAGGTCAGGAACTGAAGCAGAGGTCAGGGAGGGTCCGCAATTACAGGCTTCCCTTAAGGAAGTGGAAACTCAGGGGGCTGGGATTCAGAGAACAGTCAGCCTCACACATCATCACCGCTTTGAACGTGTAGAAAATGCAACAAAATGGCTTTAAAATAATATCCCTAATGAACCATGAATTATAAATACAAATTACTGAGAAGGGGAGAGAGCACATGTGCCTGAGAGAAAGACACAGAGAGAAATGTTTAATACGCACTTAATCTTCTTATACTTCTAAGAATTACATGGACAGTAATTTTATTCAACTGATGATCCTTGGAAGATCCAGAGACTT
Source organism: Psammomys obesus (assembly GCF_907164565.1). Classification (NCBI taxonomy): domain Eukaryota; kingdom Metazoa; phylum Chordata; class Mammalia; order Rodentia; family Muridae; genus Psammomys; species Psammomys obesus. The sequence goes on along the minus strand of NW_026585644.1, from coordinate 3,069,465 downwards.
AAACACATTGTTTTCAAGGTCAAATCAAATTGGAGGCAATCATTCTTCATTCCATTTATAAGGCCTGGGTAACTTGTCTTGGTAAAGCTCATACTAAAAATGTCTCTTTTTAGACAGGTAGTTAAAATACCATACAGAACTCATTTTTGACTGTCGAAACCAGAATTATTTGCAAGCTATAGATACATACAACCTTGTGGGCTGACACCTCACTTACCTGCTCAATCAGCTAAAGGATTATCTTGTCTTTTATGTGAGTTTGGGAGCAAAAAAGCTATTTAAAATTCCTTCTCTAGAGAAATTTTATTAGCAGTATTGTATTTCCTTGGCAGTCCTAAAAGGAAGTAGCCCAATAGTTCACCATCTTATTTTTAAGATACTTTAGGTTACTATTTTTAAAAGTTCGAGGCACTCTGGGAGATTAGGAGATAGAATACGTACTGTCCTTATGGTGTGTTTCCCAGAGTTTTCAAAGTATTTCTCCCAAACCTCTTACCTGTGTAAGCCTCTACATATTAGCATAGTAGCACTGAAATATGCAAGAGAAAGGTAGGTGAAACCACAACTAGATAGATCATTCCTTTACCTGTTACTCTTTGTATATTTGAATATATACAAACAGATTATCCCTTCACATATGAGTTTTAATGTGTCCCTGAAGGGAAAAGAAGAAAGAAAGAAAGAAGAAAAAAATAAAAAGAGCCATTGTACCATTAAAAACAGCCACAGGCACAGCACAACTTGGAGGGAAAAAATATTGAGGTATATCCCCAGTAATTTGAAGAGGCTCACTAGCCAACAGTGAGCCTCAACACATTCTGAATTATAAAATGAAGGAAAATAATGGACAAAAGAAGCCTGGCAATAACCACCACCACTTATTGTATTCCAAAGTACATCAGAACCATACCGAGTGTTTTACTTAAAAGGCCTCAAGTTGAAGATGATACATTTATATGGTGTCTAGTATATGCTACACTCATCCATTCAACAAACTTAGAGCTGATTTCCCTCTGTTTCTCTCCTCTTCTTCCTAGAATTATAAATGAGAAACTTCCCCTTTGAGTTTTATCGAGTTTTCCAAAATTCTATGCACTTGATAGTGTCGGAAAAATAACCAAACCAAGATAAGCTAACTCTACAGGTTAACAGTGTATTCTCCTTGCAATGTTTACACTACTTGGTAATCTTCACCTGAACCAGGTGAATGTCACTAGATAAACCCTATTGTAATGATGCCAAACAATTATAAGGTATAAGCTTGCTTGTAAATCAGAGGATTCAGGTTGAAATGTCTTTAGCCTGTTCTAGAATCACTGTGCTTTCTTTCACATTATTCTGCCTTCAGGCCACTATTTTTCATCAGTTCTAAATTCATTTGTCATTTATTTAACAAATATATGTTTAGTACTTTTTGCTCTACGGACATTCTACAAGAAAGGCATATTTCCATACATCACTTTTTAACAGAGATAGATGCTGCCTTCACCGGTACTCTGATAGTACTATGATTTTCTGTCACATGTATCTTGATTCTTATAGAACCTAAAATTCAGCCTGACTTTTATTTTATTTCATTCATTCTAACTTCTAGAAGAGTATGTTTGGCCTATGATTGTGTTGAATTTATTTTACAATTTTTAACAGAATCAATAGTTCATGTGTTTGGGTCTTAAAGCTGCTTTATACCCATGGCTCTTCTTGATATTATGAATGATCAGAAGACTTTCTTCTAATTACTGTGATAAGTCCATTTCCTTCCAAAACTTGACAACTTATCTGTGTCCCAGCCTACCAAGCCTCTTGGTTTCCTTAGAGTCCTTCTTTTACCCAATGAGTAATCACTACCAAGCGGCAGAAGGTACCATAGTCTTGAGATTCATGTTGGTTCCTTCCCTAGAAACTTTCCTAACAACAAAGACCTGTATGTTGAATAGATGGAGCAAAAAGGTGCAAGCTGTGCCATTCAGAAATGAGTCAAAGGACTGTTTTATTTGGAGGATCTTCACTTCTTTGCCCCAGAGAGATAGCCCAGCGTGCTATCACACATACCATTAATCCCTGGGAAACACACCCCAAGACCTGAAACCCTGAGTAATTAGTAACCCAATGTACTATATAGTGTTTTCTCATACGCACACTTCTGTGGTTGTTAAATGATTATTTGAAGAAAAATCAACTTTCTTCTCTTTCTAAGAATTTATCCTAAATGTTTAGTGTAATATGGAGACAGGTGTTTGCATGTATTAGGTGATGATACCTTTGCAGCAGTTAGCTATGAGTTCTCCTCATGGCTATCATTTGATATGAATATTAGTTATTGGACACTAGCTCACGCAGTGGTGATGTCAAGAACTAATGGAATGACTTTAATTGAACACTTCTATTGCAAAGTATATAAGGGTAAGATGTGTTAAATTTTTTTTTTCTAAAACGCTGAAAGTCTCTTTTCCTATAGTAATTAAAAACAAACAGCAACCCTTAGCTTACTGTGGCGTTCTAATGGCCACAATATTGCTTCCTTGCATGGATGACTTACTGATCTAAAGCAAAGCAATTCAACACTGAAATTATCTTGAAAATTAAAAACCATCCAAGATAATGAATAGTTTCAATTTCTATAGCACCAATTTATGTGCACATTCCTCTTTTAATGCATTCTTCTGTGCGTACACAGCTCGCTGACTAACAGACCAGCCTCAGAGAGATTCCATAGCAAATAATAACATGCCAACCCCTCAATACTTTGGCTTACAGAGTGATTTTCAACTGCTTGTTCACTCATTCATTCAGCAAACCTTTATTGAGAAGCTTGTCTAAGTTGGTGTTGTCTAGAATGTCTTAGGAAGTAAAGGAAATATAAAGCTGTGTGCTCCCAAAAGATTTGTTTTCTGTGGGGTTTGAATCAAGTTTTATTTAAATTTCTCTTTTACTTAGTTGGTTGTCTCATAATGTATTTACCAATACTTTGCTACTAGATATTTCGGTAAACTTCATTTTGGGAGTGGGGCTATAAAAAGTGTCCATTGCACATTCCTTAGAGCAAATATTTGTCCATATTTCTAGTTTCTTAGCAATCGATTTCTACAAGTAGGAGAATCAGACCAGGAGGCATGAATATTTTAGTCTCTCAAAACATCCACAAATGTAGATATAAAAAAAGAAATGGAAACACAAAGTTTGCATCATGGCCATTTGCAATGTGAGGGAGCTTGTCCTAACACTTTTTTCCCCCTGTGTTTAGAGTATGAATATCTGCTAAATGTCATCAGTTATTGACACTTCCTCTTCAGAATTGTTCAAAATTTACTTTTTAAGAAAAATATAGTGCTGGTCTGGTTTCTAGGAATCCTGAGTCTATAAATACCAACATGTCATCAAGACTCTTTTCCTTCCTGTTAATGCTGTTTCCACCTTGTTTGTTTGTTATGTGTGTGAATGCTTTGTCTTCATGTACACATGTAAACCAACATGGGTATATGAAAGAGGTGTCAGATCCTCTGGAACTGACATTACAAACAGTTTTGAGCCACTATGTGGATTCTAGGAATTGAACTTATGTTGTCTAAAGCCAGTGTTCTTAACCTCTGAGCCATCCCTCCAACACTCAGTTTTGAATCTGAATTTCTACAAGTAAATGGAAACAACTGAGCACTAGCATAGATAAAAGTGGAAGAGGACAAATGGGTCTTTATTTCACTGAGACATGTTAAAATGTTAAAGCATTTATTAAGGATATTATGAATTAAAGTAAGTACCAAACACTATAGATGGTTGTGAGCCACCACGTAGTTGCTGGGAATTGAACTCAAGACCTCTGGAAGAGCAGCCCACAGTGCTCTTAACCTCTGAGCCATCTCTCCAGCCCCCTGTACCTTTTGTTTAAGCAAGTTTTTCTTTTCCTTATACAAAAGAAGAACTATATTGCATGCTTATCTGTAGAATATGTAACTATACTGTAAATTCATTAATTTTCTTCACTTTGAGTACATATAGAAATTCTTTGCTTATGAATCTTCTTAGCAACTCATTATGAAAGTGAAGAATTTCTTAGTTAATGCTGAGTTTTTGTTGGTCTGATTTGTTTAAACATGTGTCTTTGCCTGTTTTGTTTTCTCAAAGCTGTACTTCTTAGACACGGTTTTCAAGGACTTCTTAGAGAATGAGCCATATCTTACGTTAGGGGAACTTGCGTCATTTCAGGGTTGTTGGGAGCCTAGCAGGAAGGTCCTTGCACCCAGATCTCCAGAGAAACCAGGAATGTTAAACACACAGGACTGTCTTTCTTTTTCTTTTAATTTATTTTTAATTTATATATCACTTTACATGCCAATTGTAGCCCCCACCCTCCTCTCCTCCTGGCCCTGCCCTCCCACCCCCTCTTCCTCCTGACCCCCTCCTCTTCTCAGAAAAGGGGAGGCCCCATCGACCCACCTCACCACACCAAGTCTCATCAGGACTGAGCTCTTTCTAACGGGAAAGATGGAAAGCCCTGTTTTTCCATCCAGAGAGCTGAAAATTGGAAGTGCTTCACAGACTGCTTTGGTTATCTGCTCTATCTGTTGGGCCAGGCCACATCACGCTCCTACAACCAGGGCCGGAGGTGGTTCTGTACACTCTCTGTAGAGAGCAGAACACACCCACATGCCCTTAAGCTAGTACAGGTAGCCTGTACATCAAACCTTCTTGAAAGAAATGACATGAAACCTGAATTGGGTTTCAATTTAATTATGCTTCCTTGAGCAAAAAGGATTGTGGTACACCAGGAGCCTTTTTCTAAAGCACTCTGGCCTTAAATACATTGGGACTAAGCCACCTGTTGTATGACTCCCCATCAGGTTGGCTGAAGCCAGTCTGTGCTTGGTTTTCATTCCACATCTTCCCTCGACGTGTTTTCCTGCCCATGTTCCTACGGGAACCCCTGTAAGGGTCAGAAACCCTCCTCTTCCCAAAGCTCTTCTGTCCTTCCCGATTCTACAGCGGAGTGGTAACGTCCTGCTCCTGCCCTCATTTCATTGGTCTCTCTGTTTTCAGAACCATTGGACACAAGAACCGGTTGGTCAAAGTCCCCCGTGGCCACATGTGGGTTGAAGGCGACCATCACGGACACAGTTTTGACAGCAATTCTTTTGGACCGGTGAGTCACCTTGAATCTTGTTTCTGAAAATGTTGTGTTACAGATGTGGAGGATGTGGAGGCAAGTGTGACTCAATCGTTTGCTGCGTTCTTTGAGCCAAGACTGGTTGGAGACTTTGGAATGGAACGTGTTATGTTGGAAAATTCCTTTAGACTGTCAAAGTGTGTGTGTGTGTGTGTGTGTGTGTGTGTGTGTGTGTGTGCATGCGCATGTCTGTCTGATCTTCCTTTCCCTAAAAGAAATGCTTTCTACCTGTTTTCCGTTAGTACTTAAGCAATAAGATATGTAAGAAGACGTGTAGGCGCCGACTTTCTAAATCTTTTATTCAATGCAACAGTGGTAGAAATCACAGTAGTAAGTGTGGGAGCGGTGGGCTTCCTCGCTTCTCTCTCGTGGTCCCGTCTCAGTCTGACATGAAATTGTTGTAAAACATGATCAGAGAATGGTCACACACATATAGTATGTTTTAGATGTCATAAAAGCCCTCATAAAGAACCGAAGGGCTTTAAAGATGGTGAGACTTACCTGACTTTGTATTAGATTGCACAAAGACAGGTAATTTTTGACAAGTAACTAAATTATGTGGAGAGGCTAGAGGAAGAGAAGAACGATTTTACCCAGACTGCCTGTGCTGAGTTTTCTCAGCTGTGACTCTCCATGGACTGTCTCTTGTCTTCAGCTACAGGGAGGACTGCCTTCAAATGGGAGTGTTGGTCTCCTGTTCTTCAGCAGAAAGGAGGACAGTAGTGTGCCTGGCTCACTCCTGTTGCTTTCCAAGTTCTCTTAGCTCAAAGTAATTCTCGTGTCAGAGTGGCATGCTTGGAGGTGGCGTGTTCTGCTCCCATTCATAAGGAACATTTTGTTAGCATTCAGCTTTACAGCAGAAACACAGACATGCTCTATTCCATACTCATCCACAAAGTATGTGACTATTCTGACATGTTATGGATTTTCTTCACTTTCAGTGCATATAAAACTTCTCTGTGAATCTTCACAGTAACTCATTGTGAAAGTGAACATTTTCCCAGGCAGTGGGGAACTACAGCTGATTTCTTGTTTGTCTGGTCTGTTTAGAAGCTTCACTTTGCCCTTTTTGTTTTCCCAAAGCTGTATTGGTTGTGCATGTACATGACAAAGCAATTACTTACAATACACATGATTGTGGTCTCTAATAAGAGAATTTCCTATGTGTATTATGAAGAGCCAATGTTTCTACTGCTAAGTGTGCAGACACTCGGACCCAAAGTGGTAAAAGGTGTAAGAGCTGGATTTGAACAAGTATATGGGAGAAATTTTAGCCCATCATTCCTATTTTTTTCTATAGTCATGCAAATGATGTTACAATAAAACAATCCTAAGAATACTAACTATATAAAAATATTATATAAAAATATTAAAAAATATTTGAATACTAATTATATAAAAACATTACTTAATCTAAGTTCCACCAAAGACAAAACAAAAATGAGAAATGTTGGGGATGCTTGTGCTGCTTATAATGCAAGACAATTGTATTGAAGAATGTAAGCAGCAGCTTGGAAGAAAACAAGTCACTTGAATTTAGCTCTATCTCTTTGGCCAATAAGAGTACACGTATCATGTTGTTGGCCAAGTCCACAACAAACGTTAGTTAACTTCACTGAGTTTTAATTAGTTATTGTAGTGATTTTGCAATGAAGTGATTTTTTTTTCTACCAGATGTATGCTAAGTAGTTACTGATAATAAAGTCCTAACACTGATATTTTGTTCTTTATTAAGTTGAAGCTGGTGTAATGTTGCTTATGTAATTATCATGAGTGCCTGTCAGCTGATTTCTCTTTGCTTTCATACTGGAGAAAGGAATGGAGAGCTGGAAATATGGCTCATGGGTAAATGCTTATTATGTAAGCATAAGAACCCAAATTTGATCCCCAGAACTCACATAAAAAGCAAGGCATGCTGGGATATGCCTGTATTCCCAGCACTGGAAAGGAAGACACAGAATGGTCCTGGAGGCTCATTGCAGGCAGCCAGTCTGTGCTAACTGTTGAGCCCCACGTTCAGTTAAGGCGCTCTGGCTCAAAGTGTGACGTGGACAGAGCAAGCCCACAGGAAATTCCACACGCACAAACCAATGCACGTGTGCGTGTTAATAGGTATGGACACACACATTTTTAAAAAGAAAAAGATAAGAATGTTGCAGTAAATCAAAAAAATGAGTGTTTGGCTACATATTATTTATTATCAGTCCTAAGATTATCACAGTTGTATTATCTAACCCACTATCACAAATAATAAGGCACAGACACCTGTTGGATTTTATAACTGCCTTTTTCACCTTGGACAGGGCAGATATTTCACCTCCACCGGCTCACTATCCTCACCATCCACCTCCCAGCCCCCGTCCAATGCCATCCACCTTAATCCTCCTCATCTGAGCTGTCTTCCATCCATAATCCCATAGTACTTGCTTTTATTCTTCATCTGGGCCTCTCTGCGCCATCATTGGAGTCCTTTTTCCAGGCCCGTGTGGATCCTTCTCCATGCTAATCCACCTGGCATCCTCCTTCCTCTGTCTCCTGTGATTCTCCTGTCTGAAGCCAAGGAACCTTAGACACACCTACCCCACTCTGCCTTGCCCAGGTATAGGCTATTAAATCAACCAATTAGGTATGACTTAGGCAGGTTTACACAACAGGCATAGGTTTAACCAGAGCTTGAGGGCCAGCGTCAGAACAACCCCCAACACCAGAATAAAGTTGTGAGTTGTGTGCTGGGAATTTCCTATGTCTGTAGTGTGTTCTGTGACTTGTAAGGCTCTTATTGTGGCTCCTTTCTCTGCCCCTTTCCCTGCCTTACACTTAATAACGGTGTTTGAATCACTGAACTGTGATTATAAAGACCCCACAGAAAGAATAGCAGATGTGGAAGCGTCCTCTTTTTGAGGACGCTTATTACTGCATATGAGTGACAATCTCACAATGTTTAGTTCAATAAGAAACCATATCACAGAAAACTTTGACAAATACATTATATTTATTTCTCAGTACCGTTTGGTTTATATCAATGTCTCAGATAAAATCTAATCAATAATTATCATAGAATCAGTATTAGGTTAAAGCAATATTATTTTGAAATCTAGTGATACCCCCTTTTTGTTAGGTAGAAAATATTTATGCAAAATTTCTTTTGGTTTATCAATTAAACAAAGCTTTTAATTTCTGTTCAGTAACTAGTATTGTTTCCTTTTCCAAAATTAAGCAAAATACTTCTTTAGAAGGTAAAATACATTTCTTACATCATATACTAACCTATTTGTGTATTTGTAAGTTTTAATATTTGTGCTTTTGTTTTTAGAAAGTGCTCTGTGGTTTGCTCCAATAGCATCTTTGATGGGAAAACTTCTTCCTATTCAGTTCCCATCAAGTATTCATAAAAGAAAAAAAAAAAGCACAAAACAGTTAAATCCCAAACAGCCCTAATGAAGCTAATCTATAATGCTTGAGGATAGAAATTTATTTTAGTTGATTATTTGCCTGTTGAGACAGAATATTGCTGTTTATCCCACAATCCTCCTTTGGCTTCCAAAGAGCTGGAATTCCAGGGGCACACCACCGCACCTGGCCTGAATGTAAATGTTGTATAATGCCCTTTGTACTAACCATAAATTATATGACTTGTTTGTTAAGCACTTTAACATTTTTTTATTCTAAAATATTTATACTTTTAAAAATATAGTCTTGAAAATTACATTTTCTGATAAAAATTTTATTGGACAGGTCTCCTTACCTGTTAAGATATTTAAATATTATAGAGAGAGGGCCAGTGAATTTTATGTTTTCAGATATATTCTTGATTCAGTTCCCCCCTTGAATTAGGTAATGTACTTTCCCTGTCATTGACAACTTCCATGAAGGAACCAGACTTGTCTGAAATGCTTCCCTTGTCTGTAAACAGGACCAAGACTTTTCATCCTTATTCGGCTCCGGTTAGCTTCTCCATACATGCTGCTGTTTCTCACATGCTTTGTGTATTTGCATAGCAATCGACCCTGTTATAGACTCTGCTGTGTTTGTTTCATTTGTAGCTAACTGGTAATCAACTATAGGAAGTACAGTTAATTGACTGGAGTCTAGTTACACACATTTAATGTCCTCCCTTTGTTCCTGCACTTCAGGAAACATTCATCTATGATCTTTCAAAGAAGACTCAAGAACATAAATGCCTTGTGCTGATTTTGTGGTTTTTCTTGGTTTTGCTGTGTTTTATTACTTCTTTATACTGTCATTTCTTCTTTGATTTGTTTTCTTGAAACTGTGTAGGCTTAAAATAGGATAGACTGCTATTATGAATAAAAAGTTAGTAATGGCTTATTATTACAAAGGTGTTAACAATAAGCTGTAGGAACAGAAATTTACAGCAGGAAGAGGAATACGTAATGTAACTTGTAGTCCAACATCCATGCTCAGTTTCTTGAGGAAGATGTCATGGAAAGAGACACAAGTCACAAAATCAAACAAGGGTAGTTAATCTTGTTTGAGAACTCTCAGTGTCCCAACTTCTACAGATTTATATTTCACATGATTCAAAAGAAAAGACTCCTTCTCTAAATCAACTGACAAATTGAGAATATTCACATAAAATAAAAATTTTAATGAACAACCTGAGAAAATTAACATAGAACTATAATTAAATGACATGATTTAGCCATAGGGTAAATTTTATGCTCATGCAAATATGCTTATAAACAATTTTAATGATACAATCAGTATTCATAATACTGAGTGAATATATAAAAATAAGGAAGTGACTATACAACATCCTATTGTCTCCAGTGTTAGGCCAACATCTGATTCTTTTCATACCATTGTAACTGCCCACATTTTAATACGGTTGCAAAAATGTTATGACCTTTACAATTATAAACATATAGTTTGTTTCAAAGCTGGTTTAAAAATGACTGAAAGTAGATTACATGAACCGGGCACAGTGGCCCATGCCTAAACTCCCAGCACTAGAGGAGGCGGAGGCAGGGGATCACTGTGAGTTCAAGTGACCAGCCGGTCTACAAAGCAAGTCCATGATAGCCAGGGCTACACAGAGAAACCCTGTCTTAAAAAACAAAAACAAAAACAAAAACAAGCAAACAAAAAAATCCAAACCACTCTAACAACCTCCCCCGAAACACACACACTTAAAGAAGGCAGATGACATGTAAAGCCAAGTCTATCCCTTTGATCTATAAAAATATTTCACAGTGCTCCGATTAGAGGAAAAATATCAGATATGCTTGCTGTGAAAACTTTGGTTTATGGGTAACAGTATCACTATGATCTTTATGCTAAATCTCTTGGATAATTTACACATTAATAGAAAATACCTTTTTCTATATGGACTCTCATTTATTGCTTTAGTTTGGATTTCTAGTGTGAGAAATCACTTTCATAAGTTCCTTTTAAAATTGTTATAATTGGATAAATTCAAAGTTTATGACTATTTGATTGTATTGAATGGTGTAAAGCAGATATCAGATGTAGGTTTATGATTGCTAAGCATTTCTCATAGCAATGAGAATTTCTTCTGCTCTAGCAATGAAATTAGCATCCTTCCCTTGACTGCCCCTACTGTTAGATGACAGTAAGACATTTTCAGAAATAGCCATGTTTTTCTTTGCCCGCACCCAGAAGTAACTGTTCACTCCAAGGGTTTTTGTTATTGTTTTTTTTGGTTTTGTTCTTGTTTTGTGTGTGTGTCTGTGTGTGTGCGCGCACATGCTCTAGTACTGGGGCACATGAAAGGCAAATGTCCTTAAGCTTCCTGCATGTGTGCATTACAGCTGTAATCTTTCAAAGGGCAATTTTAACTACTTCAGGGCAGCGAACTCTTGCATCAATTAAAACACACGCTGCACTTCTCTCTTCCACTTGTTATGAATGTGTATGTCAGCGCTCAAGTTTGAACCATTCTCATAAGCGCTCATTCCTTCTGGTAAAACATAACTCTGGCTCTTTCGATGGCCTCCATTTACCTTACGCATTTTCCATCTTTGAAGTTTTTCTAACACTTTTATCCTGCTATAAGTCCTGAGCCTATGAGATATTAACATTTTTTTTTTGCTGTGCAGTGATTTTTCATAAGAAAATATGCCATAATAGAAATTCTAATATCTTCAGACAAATCAAAACCGGGTAGTTTAGTGCCTAAAATAAATTGTTTTGACTATATTGATCAAAAGGTGTTACGAGAAAACTTTGGTTTTAAGCATTTCAAGGCAGAGTCGTTCTTTCTAAGATGCATAAACACAGTTTGATTTTTAGGTCTGTTGTCCCAGTGTCACCTTGTGAACAACTTGTGGGCAAGGACCATGAAGCACAATGGAACCATTTGGATGCAGAAACTGTTATAATATCGTGTCTCTACTTGAGACAGGAGACTACAAGTTATGAGGAATAAGAATTTTCTTTTGTTCCAAGTCATTTGGAAACTAGCCAATGCAAACTCTTATTTCATTGCTGTGTAATTAAACAAAGCATTAGTCCCCTAGAACACTTTTTCAGTACTATGCCTAATAGGTGATAATAATATTAAAAGTAAGTGAACACTAGAAATATTATTGATAAAAAATACCTGTTTGTACAAGAGAGCTGATATGTAAGGAAGTAGGCCAAATCATAATTGAAATTTCACAGGATTCCCTTTAAATTTCATGAAATTCGAAGAAGTTTTCACTTTTAGAAGCTAGAAGAAAATAAGGTTCATGTTCTCATATTATCCAAAGCCTTCATTTATGCAACGGGGACACATTTTTTAGCCTCTTCTATTTGTAAACATTTTTTTTTAACCTGTGGGCACACACAGTAGAATAGATCAAGAGAAACAACTTTTAGCCAGTAGGTAGAAAATGTGAAAAACATTTGAGAAGAGGACATTCTTGCAAGTTAACCAGTTACAACTTTTGTAAAGTTTTCCCTTGTTATATAATTTTTATTTTCAAAAAGTAGACTGTGAGCAAGGCAGCCAGAATGACATTCTTGGAGTTGTGATAAGGATGGAAGGGATGGAGTTTGTTATTATGAAGACAACCTATCAAATAAGGAATTCGGATGGCATTGGGGAAAATGTTTAAAACATCCAAAGATTTTTCCTTTGTTATTTTTTAATTTAAATTTATTTTTTCTGAATTTATTCACTTGATATTGTGATTATAGCCCCCTCCCTCATCTCCTCCCAGCCCCACATCCCTCTCTCTTCCCCCTATACCTTTCCCCTCATCCTCAGAAAGGGGAAGACTTCCTCCCCTACCAACTAACCCCAGCCTATCAAGTTTAGTCAGGACTGCCTGAATCCTCTTCTTTTGTGACCTGGCAAGACCCCCACTCCCTGCTAGGGGAAAGTGATCTAGGAGCAGGCAACAGAGAGACAGCCCCTGCTCCCATACGAGGGAACACGCTTGGAGACTGAGCTTCCTATAGGCCGCATCTGTGCAGAGGTCCTAGGTCCTCTTCCTGCATGGTCCTTGGTTACATCCAAAGATTTTCAAGAGAAGATATTCAAATCATGGCTAACAGGGATATGCTGAATTTGTCTTTTGGCACCAATGCCAAGTTTGAGTAGACACCAGAAAGAACAGGAGAAAAGGGGTCAGTGGGTGCTGCAATTGCCAGGATATATCCCTGCCTTAGAAGAAAGATGGGATCAAAGGGCAGGCACAATGAGACAGCAACCACACTGTGACAGAGTCCAAGCTGGGGTTATGACAACCATATCAAAAAAGTAGTGCGGCTATTTACAATAACCCTCAACCAGCTGTGAAATCTCCTATAAGAATTTAATTGGCTAGAATACCCTAAAAGCAGTACAAATGGTGACTATTTGGTAAAATCTTGCATTACATAAGGCTCTGCAGCCGTCGTATGTTTTGTGAATGAAGTGGTTTATGCCTGGAATGGTTACTAGCTTTCAATTGTGCTGAAAACGTTTTGCTTATATAATACAGAATAATCTTGTGGACTTAGGGGATGAATTGACATTTTGTTTATCACTGAAGTGCTGCATTTTCTTTGTAAAACTTCCCTGGAGCTGTGAGAGTAGCGTTTATTTACAATCAGCCATTTTTAAATAAAGAAAAAGATCATTAGAATGTGCTGACGGGATGCAAGTGTTGTATTCACACATCTGAAGGATGTTGCTTTGGCTCTAATTGGCTGGATTTTCTTCTTGTTTTACAATACACACTTGCTTGTTAAGAACTTTTGGTTTGCAATAGAAGATATTCTATATTTATAGAATAAATAGTGATGACTTGAAACTATAATGCCTCTCGCTCTGGTGGTTTTCTCATCTTCTTGTAACCCTCTTTCAAGTGTTGGAAACTAGCAACCCATGTATCTTTTAGATGTGATTTTCACTAGACTGATGTACTCAAAGGCATGCATTTTATGAGAACATGAAAATCAATTAAAAGAGATGTGATTATACTGAAAACACCTGTATGAACAAAGACAGCTAAGTCTCCGGGGATATTCCACCTCTGGAGTACTGTACAAAATCAAGTAATCCCCATGTAGCAACAAGAAGCAGAACACCCCTCAGGATTTGCTTCAGTATCAGTTAGATGTTTTTGTCTCTATAATTATAACATCAAAAACAGCTTTTAAAGAGAACATAGACACAGTATATAGAACTATAATAGTTATTGTCCCTCCTTCAAGAACCGGAACAAGCCAGGCTTCCATTTCCAATGAATCATTTTTTTTTTGCTTTATCTTAATTATTCTGTTAGCATAGAAATAGTTTTCCACATGATTTCATTTGCAGATAGGAAAATGTTAGCAGAGTTGTCATTCGACTTCACTGTGGCAAATGTTGCTCCTCGGGGCTGTTTTGTTACAAGACTAAACATGTTTCTTTGTATAATGGCTACATATTTGCTGACAGAAGGGCAAGAGTAAAAACTCAGTGGGGAACAACGCAGGTGTATGAGTAGCACCGTTTTAGAAGTGCTTAGGATTCTGTAAAGTTGTCGGGCTTGTAGTCTTTATCAGATGTCTATGATATATCGGTGTCTATATAAGCGAATTTACGTAGAGAATGGAAAATGAAAGGCCGTAAGAGGAGAGGCTGCTGTTGAATGGACTGTGATTTAAGATTTGTGAGGCTCCTCAAGAGCCTCATTTAACTGGGTAGTTAGTTATAAATTGTTTTCTGGTAAGCCATGTAACTGCCTTCACAAAAACCAAACTATAGAAATACTTCTCTTTTGATTGAGATTCTGAGAGATAGTTGTGCTATAATGGAGAATGAATTCTGGTAGTCTCATGTTAGACACGCCATTAAGCCATTTACTAAGCAAGCAAAAGTGAAAGAACAAAATGCATGTAGCAGTTAGACAATAAAGCACCATCGAATGTGAAGCTCATAACTTCAGTAGAAACTGTGTGTGGGAACACTGCATGACACTCTTGGGCAGAGCCGAGGATGGCTGTGCTCTCCAGAGTGCACTTCCTGCTTCTCATTCCCACTGCAGGCATTTTTATACCTCCGATAGATAACAGGAAGCCCCATACTGGAAATAGTTCACCTTTTGCTGTTCTCAAGGGTACAATGATTTTACTAGCCTGAGGTGTTTCCTTTTCCCTTGTCCCAGTATCAGGAGTCCAGCATGCCACCAGAAGTCCAGCTGGCAACCAGAAAGGGAGTTCTGAAAAAGACTTTAAACACGCTCAAGTCTGCCTTATCTTGTTCTCAGTTCTAAAGAAACAGACGGCACATGACAATTTTCTCATACAATTTATATTAAAATACCTTTCTCTTGACATTTTGAGTTTTCCAAAACTTTTTAGGTAGTCTTTTAGAAAGATCATTCTATGTCCATATCTCAAAATTTATGTGTGCAAGAAAAATGACTTGAAAGAAAAATATAAGGTCGACTTGACTTTAAGTAATTTGGGTAATTTGCTTCTATATAATGGAGACTTGTGTATGCTCTTAGACATTGTCCATAATGGGACCCATGGGACTTTGCAGCTTATTAAAGTTTGACTAGTTTGTGAGTCAACCAAGTAAAATGTCACTATGTCATGGTCAGAGTCAGCACCATGAGATGCCCTTTCTTGACGGAACACCACAGACCCATAGCTTTCTTCCTAAACACAAATGATTCTTGTAATATGAATCTATATGATTCTGTTCTAATTCAGCATCTTGTCATTAAATCCTCCTGTCTGAAGAGTACTCTGATTAGTTTATTTTGCTCCTAAGGCAGTGTCATCAACATGTCTCCTATTGCTAGAAGCCTTACCTTTTAAGTCAAACAAGATAAGAAAGGCTATGCTTGCCTCTCCTGCTTGACCTTCTGCTAAATGCCTTTGCTGGTACAAACAAGATAAGAAAGAATACAAGATGTAGGAATAAAAAATGAAGACTTTAAGCTGATATATTTCATTAATATGTTAAGACAAACATAAATCTGCAAAACTCTTGATAGTTACACAAGTTTATTACTATAATAGCTATGATGTATGATGAAGCTTTTCCAGAAGTCATCAACAATTAGGAATATACTTTTAAGGAGTTCTTACTTAAAATAGCAATCACAAAACAGAGCCGTTTGCTTAGGGCTAAGGGCAGAACAGTTTAGAGGAACTAGCCTGAACTCATTAGTATGATTTTAAAACCATTTCAAAATCCATCTTTCTTCTCTATGCTTGTCTGTGCCAATTCACCATTAGGTTTTGAGTCCTTGTATTCTAGCTTGTGCTGTCACTGCCTCTTCCGACAATGATTTCTTCCAGCTCGCTCTCCCTCAAAAATGATTTCCCAGCGCCTCCTACATGAAACTTTGCTTGTGGCTATATCTGCTACCTTTCATGGAATGTGTGATGTAATCAGCGAGTGATTTCATGTGTGTAGAGAAGATTGTGAGCATTGTCAGGGAACAGAGCTAACTCATCCTGTATCCCTTCTGAGAAACACCACCGGACAGCTGTTTTCAGACCCAATGAATGACCAGTATGTAAGAAATAAGTGACCTACAACAGATTCTGGCTATCTATGGTCCTTTGATAAAATCTATCTCAATGCTTATTTTTATAAAAGGGACGAAGATAATTGTGAGTAAATAAGGTCCTTGTGAGAGGCAGCTACACTCTGCTTTCCATTAAAAGTTCTAAGTTAAACACCTGTGTCAAAAACATGTGGCTTACAAATCCTAAAATACTGTTTCACCTTTTGAGAAAAACTTCATGAGTCTCAATTGTGTGACTAAAAAAACTGTAAAAAGATGAGTTAAAGAATAATTGTGTTTGCTCCTCAATTTTAGGGTTAGAAACTTGAGCATTATGTAGAAGGCCCTGAAAAGCTATTTACGTTTTTGTACAGAATAATGATGAGTTAGAAGAGGCATCCTTAACAAACTGATTGGGGAAAATTTCGAATGAAGGATTAGATTGGACGTACGTAATAGGTAGAGAGCACAATTACTTGATGAGAATATTAGTTCAAGTGGGAGATGATCAGGCCCTAGACTGAGGTGGCGATCACATGAAGAAGTACACTGACGTGAGTCCTCAGGCACCAGCATCTGATGGACTGTGTGATAGTCTTCTGCCTGGAATTAAACGCACTGCCTCTGGAAATCAAGTTCACCAGCTCTGACACTGGACTTCCACCCTTCATGGGCCAAACCTTAAAATTCAGCAAAACTCATATGGATTCTATTGTCGTTTTTGTGGGAAAGGCCAAAAGGTAAATCAACAGAGTAAAGTGTCCAGGGCTCTGTCATCTGCAGAGCACTTGACAAGGCATTTGAGCAAAGGTGTTGGCTGTTGCCTCAAGGGATGGGGTTTACTTCTCTTATCTTCCGTCACATATTCCATGAAAGGAAGTAGATACAGGAAGCAAGTATCATAGTTGATTCAACCCCGATGCAGGTATTTTACATTGGAGTTTCTGGTCTCCTTACGCTTGCCGCTCATGTCATTGTTGATAGCCTGACCACTGCACACTCTTTCACTGCTGTTCGTGAGAGAAGATGATAACCTACCCATTTTACAGACTGCTTCTGCTCTTCTCTAGAACGCTCAAGTTTTTCGAAAGAGGTGGGTGGGCGATGCCTAGACTGTCAGGGATTGTGATAAGGAGAATATTACAGAAAAGCAAATATTGTCTTAGTTTAAACTGGCCCATCAAAAACATACTTCCAATTTTCTTTATGGTTCTTTTAAATTGTTATTTAAAATTTTTGAGAGAACACATTCGATCGTTCAATATTTCTATTTTGAAACAAATTCATTTTCCTTTCCTGTGATTATTGGAGAACTACCATGCATGTCCCTCAACACAAAGAGTAATACCATAGCAGCTAACATTTCAATGAAGTTTTTTATTCCTCTCTCATATATTATATCGTGATCCCAGTTTCCCCTCCCTTTTCTCCCCCAGTGTCTCCTTTTCCCTCCTTCTCCCTCAGATACACCCCACCTGTGCCTCATATCGGAAAAGAGCAGGCCTCCCAGGTACATCAACCAAACAGGGCATAAACAAAATAAGATAAAACCAGGCTCATATCGTCATATCAAGGCTATACAAGGCAATCCATTAGGAGGAAAGGTGTCCCACGAGGCATGGCAGCAGCATTAGGGAGACTGAAGCAGGAGGATCAGACTTTGAACGCTATTCTGTATGATCTACATAAGACCCTGTCTTACAAAAAAAGGAAAAACATAAAACAAACAAGAGAGAACAAATATGTAAATAAATCCATTTCTTGTTTGTATTTTGCAATTAAAATATTTTTAAAAATCTTGCTGAAGAAATAATGTAAAATGTTTATATAAATTTCAGTTAACTCAAATCTCCCTTTTAAGTAAAATTGCCATATGAATATATCATTGATTGAAATTAATATGTGATAGTGGAGAAAGTGGTAAAATTTTAAGGTTTCATAAAGCTATGGTATATTGGAGTTAATTTTGATCACTAGATCTGATTTGCATAAAGCTAACATTGATTTACTGGGATCTGCCTTACTCAACACATCTTATTAGGCTGAAGTATTACTTTTACCTGAGGTGACTTTATTTCTAGAGAAGAGCTGTGACTATGGTATCTTCAAGGCCACTCGCATCCTCTCATGATGAAGTGCATCTGTCTGTCCATCTGCCTAATGTTTGCTGGGACCTGCAGGCGAATGAAACATTCCTTTCCAATTAACCAGGATCATATTTAGGTCATTTATATAAATTACATTTCACTTTTAAAAAATCACTAATGAGATCCTAAGTCATTATGGAATTATGCAGACACTGGTTAAATAGAATTTTTAGTATTAAAATATTTTCACCTAGAGATGTTAAAACAAATTTTATTGTTTCGCTTTGGACATTAAAACAACATAAAAACAAAAGCCAAAATCAGGTATTTTCTCAGTTTTTCAAACAAAGAAAACTTATTTATCAAATAGAGAATGGGAATGCTGTCAAACAACTTAATAATTTACAAGTGAAGGCTGGTTTCATTGATCTGCTGCTTCTAGATTTAATGCATTCTCCAGCCCTGAGTGGAAACTAGCAGACCACAGTGAGCAAGGCTAGATGAGAGGCTGTTTAGGGATGCACGTTAGTTTTAAGGAGCATCATGCCTAGCTGGAGTGTGCTGGTTCTGTTGTTTTTCTCCATGTACTTTATGCTAAGCACAGTGTGTTTTATAAAGAACTTCAGACAATTTCATCAAGAATAACTTCTGATTTGATGTTACTGTTGTCTCGCAGCACTTCTCTTTGCTTTGTTAATAAGATGCACCTTGCTTTTAAGAGAAGTAATTTTCCCTTGGTTGAAAGAACACTATACTGTTAATTATTTGATTGCAGGAAGGCCTTCCTACAGACCTTATGCATTTTCCATGCTAACTTGGTTGTAGTGTGAAATGTATTATACGCTTCTCCCCCCTGTTAGAACCCTTACCTCCTCTTCATCCTAATGGGGTTCATTATCCACAGTACTTATTCTTCTTCTTCTCGCTAAATTTAGTACTTGGCAGTGTATACGATTCTGAATAAGATGTTCCTCTTTTCTGATGAGGATTTAAATAGGACATTCCTGATTGTGAAAACATTATCCTGAATTTATAGGTCAATGCTTATGTTTAGGGTGACCAACCTATTTATGAGGTTACATTCTGTTTTAATTTCTGGAAGGCTCCCAAACAGTCACAGTGACGAATAGCATGATGCTGCATTATGGCGTCCACTCAAACATGGCAATCTCACAAGTAGATCAACTAAAAGCATCATGAATTTTGCAGAGAAGAACCATTTGCTGATGTACAATATCTTAATATTCTGTGTAATATATGTATCTATAGCCTATGCATTTTTCATAGTCGGTAGCATATAAACAGAGCCTAGAGTAAAGTGTAGTGCCCTCAGATCTAATGATATGTTCTGTGGCCCTAGCCCCTGATTTGTTTCACCTAACAGCCCTATGCCTAGCTGGACTGTGCTGGTTCAGTTGTTTTTCTTCATGTACTTTATGTTAAGCACAGTGTGTTTTGCAAAGAACTTCATACACTTTGATCAAGAATAAATTCTGATTTAAGAGAGATTTCTCCTGCCACTATGTTTCTCTAACCACTATTCAAAATAAAGGGGAGGGGGAGGAGTGAAATGGAGATTATGTCTTGTAAGTGGAATTTCCTTTAACCTTTTAAAATGTCCTGTGGACCTCCATCTTCTCATCAGCATCCCCATTAAGAAGGCAGGAAGTGTATCAAGCAGGTAAAGAATCCAGTGTGTGGCATCAGCTACTTCCGTTGATTCTCAGAGAGATGAATGGCATTTACTTGTGTTTTTGAGGGGCTGAGGGGACATGGCTCAGCAGTTCAGAGCACTTGTTGCTCTTGTAGAGGACGGGGTTTGGTTTCAAACACCCACAAGGTGGCTCTCAACATGCATACTTCCAGTTTCTGGGGGTCCTATCCCCTTTTCTACCTCCACATATACAGACATCCATGTATACATACATGAGCTGACTACCTAACATTGGATAACTAATTGTGGGGCTTTTACCTGGGGAAGACTATATTTCTTTCTCTCTCAGCATTCCTTAGTTGCCATTCTCTAGGGTGGAGGCCTCATGAGCTTTCCCCTTCCACATTAGCATGTCTGTTGGTGTTGTTCTTGCTCAGGTCATGTTTAGGCAGTGCTGGTGAGACTTCTGGGCTTAGCTTCTCTGACATTTTTGGAGATGCAAGCTCAAGGCAAGCTTCCTGTTCTTCTGCCTCAGTTACTCTTACCTTGTGCCTTCAATCTTAAGTGAGATTGGAATAGGTTGGGTTTCTTGGGTTCTTAGTAAGACATTCCTTGAATAATTAACCTGCCTAACTACAGGGTGAAGCAGATGACACATTCAGAAAGGAGAGCAGATGCACAATGAAGAGAGAGATGGCCACTCTATCCTGTGTCTGTTGCCCTGCTGGCCCTGAGTAGGATTCCAATGCTTTCTAGCAAAAGAAGTTTCCTAGTGTCTGCTGGAATAGTGGAGGAAACCCTAGACTTTATTGTGTATAAAGGAGCCTACTGGCCCACAAAGACTTGGGGCTTTAAGAAGAGCTGCACTAATAACCAGGTAAATGTGTCCGAGGGTCTGCAGTTTTTTAAAAGCTGATCTTGTGAAGTAATTTAAAGAGCCAGTTAAGAATTATTGAGTGTGAAAGAGTCCCTGTTCACCCTCATGAATTGCTGAGCTTTCAGAGCTCTGGAAGTTAGCCTTGGTCTTAGTGTCATATATTTAAAGTCAAAGCCAAGCATTAGGTTGAAAATACAAGACCTCACTTCCTTCCAAAGTTTACTTGGGCCTGGTTTCATGTGGTGCCATCACTGGAGAAATCAACTGGAAGTCTCACAGCATGGCTCGCCCAGGGAACAGCAGAGTTCTGTGGTTTCTGTTGGGAGCAGGGCCAGCAAAGATTAATGTATTCCGTTTTAAGACCAAGTTTGCCTTCCAGATTCTGCTCTCTACTTGCAACCTATGCACATTCAAGTTTCGTTCAATTTAAATGACAAAGGGTGATTTGCACTGTTTAACAAATGGGCAATTGGTATTAATCATCAGGCTTTTGGCAGTTTTGCTGCAAGAGGAGGATTGATATGTTCCTCCAGGAGCTGCCTGTGAAAGCAGTGCATTTGTAGACTTGGCTTGGGCTAGTCTTTGTTGAATAATTAATTTTAAGTCTTTACAGAAATTCCCTCTTGTCTCCAGAGTCAGTAATAAAATGTCTATCATGTAATGACACATTCTAAGGTCTATGTTTAGATCTGTTTAGATCGATGCATTTGTGAGTGCCAGACAGGTTTTTTGTTTTGTTTTGTTTTTATCTGTGCCATATTGTCTTATGTGTCATACCTGTACATCTGTCCCTCACTGAAAACCATCTTGCAGTAAGACCTGTGACTACTGTGCAGCTGCTGTGAGATTTTCTTCCCATCTTTTCTCCTTTTATTGTTTCTCAGAAGATAAGAGTTACTTATTTGGTTCAAGGCTTGTTAATGTTATGTTCCTATCACCCGAGATGGTGATCTTTTCTTCACCTCCTAGCAACGTGTGATGTGGTTGACCATTTTCTTTTTCAAATAATTTGAGAGCTTTCATTTCTCAGCTTTGTGGAACCAGTATAACCACTCATTTCTCCTATGCTGGTTCCACATTTCCATCTTCCCCAGCCAAGCCTCTCATGTCCCCAGCTTTGTCCTGACCTTTCATTGAAAGCCCTCTTGGAGAAAATTGGCTCCATGTCTTTAAATGCTGTTTTCGTGCATTTAGTGTTCAGGTGCGCAGCTTTAAAACTTTTCATAGTTTGCTAGGTACCTCTTATTTAATATACTGTCTCTGTTCCTTCAGAAAGCTACTGTAGTACCTGAAATTTCCCCATTTCAGCAAATGGCATGTCTAGTCACCTCCCTGTTAAGATAGAGTTCAGTCGGTCTCTTAATGTCTCATTTTTGCATCCCTACCAAATGCAGTCCACCATAAAGGCTAGCTAGAACCTCTACCACAAACACTCTACACTTGTTTTTGTCTTTCTCTCTAAAGCTGCATCCCAAATCCAGCCCACCATTCTTTCAGGATCTTCTTCACTGCCTACAATCTCTGTGTACCTAATTACCCAACTCCAGCAGCTCTGATTAAGTCTCCTTCGTGGTTTCCTGTCATGATCAGAATTCAAAGCACCCTCAAAGTTTTCTCTTATTCACTTGATCTTGGTCTACAGATTTCAGAGTCCTCACACTTCAGGGGTACCTGAAGTTTTCTATCTCTATGCCTATACCTCTTCAGTCCTGTCGGTGCCTAAATATAACCCAAGGTCTGTGATCCAGTGGTTCCTCTCACTTGAATTCTCTTCCTCAGATTCCCCCCTTCTTAAAAGTTATTCCTTTTTAGTTTTGATTTCATGTGTGGGTATTTTGTCTGCATGTCTATGTACCACTGTGTGCCAATGCTCCATGGAGGCTAGAAGACGACCCAGAGTTACAGAAGACTGTTAGCCACAATGTGGGTCTGTGAATTGATCCCATGTCACCTGGCAGAGCAGCCAGTGCTGTTAGCAACTGAACCATTTCTCCAGCCTCATCTTCCTCAGATCTTTGCATACCTCTCAAATAGTTTTCCTTGGTTTTCAGTCTAAAATAGTAACCATGTACATATCACTAGTATCTCTACAAACACTGGCATTGCTTTTTTTATTTTCTTCATTGGTGTTCCCACTGTATTATCTCATTTAAAATTTTTCTTTCTTGTTTTCCAAAAATATTAATCATCAGTGTATAAAGTGACAACATGACCATTTCATGGACATGGGAAGGTGTCATTGTAGATGTGAGAGAAGAACAGCCAGAGGCGTCTGGAAGAGTCCAGAGCAGAGAAAGAAAGAAGTAGACCGAACATGGCCAGCAGATTGGGCATGGCCAAGGCTAGCTGCAAAAGAGCAAAGAATAGCAGGAGAGAGAGAGAGAATAGTGAGACTAGCGGGATCTTGAGCAGGAGCATAGGGAAAGCATAGTGAGACTAGCCGGGTTGTAAGGGTAAGTAGATAGTATAAGAAAGGGCTCCAATTAGGAGTAGCGCTTCAAGACCCAGCTATACCACTCCTGGGCATATACCCAAAATTTGCTCAAGTACACAACAAGGACATTTGCTCAACCTTGTTTGTAGCAGCTTTATTTGTAATAGCCAGAACCCGGAAACAACCCAGATGTCCCTCACTTGAGGAATGGATACAGAAATTGTGGTATTTTTTACACGATGGAATACTACTCAGCAATCAAAAACGAGGAAATCATGAAATTTGCAGGCAAATGGTGGGATCTAGAAAAGATCATTCTGACTGAAGTATCCCAGGAGGAGAAAGACAAACATGGTATATACTCACTTATATAGACCTATAAGATATGATAAACATAATGAAATCTATACACCTAAAGAAGATAAACAAGAAAGCGGACACGGGGTAAGATGATCAATCCTCACTTAGAAAGACAAATGGGATGTGCATTGGACATAGGAGAAAACAAGTAACAGGACAGGAGCCTACCGCAGAGGGCCTCTGAAAGACTCTACCTAGCAGTGAATCAAAGCAGATACTAAGACTCATAACCAAACCTTTGGCAGAATGCAGGGAATCATATGAAAGAAGGGGAGTTAGTATGACGTGGAAAGGATAGGAGCTCTACAAGGACCAAACATATCTGGGCACAGGGTCTTTTCTGAGACTGACATTCCACCAAGGACCATGTACGGATATAACCTAGAACCTCTGTTCGGATGTAGCCCGTGGTATCTCAGTAACCAATTGGTTTCCCATAGTAAGGGGAACAGGGACTATTTCTGACAGGAACTCAATGGCAGGCTCTTTGACCTCCCCACCCCCCAAGGGAGGAACAGTCCTGCTAGGCCACAGAGGAGGAGTTTGCAGCCAGTCCTGAAGATACCTAATAAAACAGGGTCAGATGAAAAGGAAGGAGGTCCTCCCCTATCAGCGGACTTGGAAAGGAGCAGGGAAGAGATGAGGGAGGGAGGGTGGGATTGGGAGGGAATGAGGGAGTGGGATACAGCTGGGACACAGAGTTAATAAAATGTAACTAATAATGAAAAAAATAAAATTAAAAAAAGAAAAATCAGATCACATCTTTAAAGAAAGAAAGAACGAAAGGGCTGTGAGGATGGTGTGGGGACACTGAACTGCATTACAGGGACTTGTGCATAGGGTGTGACGCTGGAGGCAAGCATGGACCTTGATTGTGCAGATGGTGCCACAGTTGAAGGTTAGCTGGACAGCCACACATCCCTTGGGCTGAAAGAAATGAGTCCTTTCAGCAGATACAGAACAGGCTTCACAAGTTCCTGAGGAACACTGGCTTTTATTTAACTGTTAAAGTCCTCCTGTGGCCAAGGTTGAGCTTGGATATTTTGACAATTTTGGAGTTTGGAGAAATGGAGGGTTTTTTTTGTTTTGTTTTGTTTTGTTTTTGACCTAGCAGTCATGAGATTGGGACCTTGTCCTTTTGATTCACTGCCACAGAACACAGATCCTGGTTCACCATGTTTCCTAAATTCTTCATCTGTGATGATCTTAACACCACTAATTTTTCCTGTTTCAGAAATAAGAAGTCAGTAACAAGTGTAAAACAAAAACAAAACAAAATAAAACCCCAAACCATGGGCATTTTACCTTACAGGAAGAAGTGGAGATAAATCCCACCCTAAAAACAACTGGAGATTCAAATAGGACAAGAAGAAACAGGGTAGGGCTTTCAGATTAAAGGCATGGCTTTTCCAATGGTCAGTAGAATCTGGCAGAGAGGCAGAATGGAGATAAAAGCGGTAGGGATTTGGGGGTCAGAGTAATGGCTTTTTCTTGTAGGTGACAACTGGAGATGGGTGCTTTCTGGTTGAAAAGCTAGTCTCATCCAATAAAGGATGATATGGAATCCAAGGGTTAAAACAGTGACTTGAGAAGAGAACTCTCTGGGTAAACAGGATGAAAGACAGACTAAAGCTCCTTATTCTGTTGTCAGGCTCTTAAACAAAGTCCTTGCGACCCACAGCTGAAATGGTACCCGGTGCTTCCCAAGTGTGCCATGAGAACCACAGTGGATGCTTGTAGGAAGATTTCCCCACTTCTCTGAGGTACTGCTTTAGTGGAGCTATGTGGGTTTTGTTCTTCAGTAAGTCTTCCCAAATGAAAAGGATACAGTTCTCAGGCAGAGGCAAGGCATGATTTGAAGCACACTCACTCATGGAACCCCATGATTTTATAACTCGTAGCACTTACAGAGAGTTCAGTATACTGACTGTTTGAAATGTGTGTGTGTGTGTGTGTGTGTGTGTGTGTGTGTGTGTGTGTGTGCAGGTATGATCACTTTAGGTAGAAAGGGTGAATTTCAAAGAGATTTTGTTCTAAAAGTTATATATTCTCAATTGTATTGATTTTTATTTGTAAGTTGTGCACTTAATAAGTTTTATGATTCACATGATTGCCAATAGTACGGATCTGTAGAATAAGATTTTGGCTTTTTTTTGTTTGTTTTGTTTTTCGAGACAGGATTTCTTTGTGTAGCCTTGGATGTCCTGTGAAGTGGAAGTTTCTTTGGAAACTCAGTTGTGTCATATGAATGTTTTTTGTTTTGTTTCCAAGTGTGGGATATGGTAATGTCCTGTCCCCACCCGCCCACCTACCCAGCGGAAGGCACACGATGTTTGTCAGCTGGAAACTACCACATGTGGGGGCTATGACTTTTCCTAGTCTTTTGTGTGGACTCTGAGAAGGGTTAAATAGAAGCTCGCAGGCAGTGAGACAACACTTTTTAAATCTCTACGGTATGGAATGGTTCGGATTGCTTTGCCAGTTTTCACAGAGAGATGCTTCAGAGAACTTTTTTTAACTAATTATTTTTTTTATTCACTTTACATGCTGGTTATAGCCCCATTCCTCCTCCCCTCCCAGTCCTTTCCCTCTCCCCCTTCCCCTTCCTCCCTCTTCTTTTGCTCAGAAAGGAGGAGCTCCCTTTCCTATGCACCCCAGCTCATCAAGTTGCACCAGGACTGAGCATGTCCTCTTCCACTGTGGCCTGGCAAAGCAGTCCCACCAGAGGGAAGTGATCAAAAAGCTGGGAAGTGAGTCCATGTCCGATGCAGTCCCTACTTTCCTTACTAGAGGACCCACATGAGGCCTAAGCTGCCATCTGCTACATCTTTGTAAGGGGCCTAGAACCAGTTCATGCATGGTCCTTGGTTGATGCTTCCATCTTAGGAAGCCCCTCCGGACCGTAGTTAGTTGGTTCTGTTAGTCTTCTTATGGACCTCCTGTCACTTGGGCAAAACACCTATGGTGTTTTGCTGCTCCAGCAGATTCATGCCATTTCGGCAGAGTCTTACTGCTTTTGCTGAGTGGTACCACTACTTTTACAATTTTCTGCTGCTGCTGTGGGTTGCTGCTTTGCTGTTTGACTGGACCATTGGTATACTGACTGAAATTGGTATATCCCCAAAGAACCCAATATCCTAATCAGCAGGAAGTAGCTATATGAGGTCTACAGCCCCTTTGTCTACAAATTCCCTACCTAAACTAGGAGCATGGGAAGGGAGGTAGATGCATCTTAAACAAAGTAGGTGCTTGAAAAACCTAAGCCTATAGGTGGTGCCCCATGCTGGGTGCGTTATTTTTATACAACTGTGTTTATTTCTCTGTTTCTCCTTTAATGTGGCTATCACACAAGTAACTGAGACTCTTTTATATTTGTTTAATAAGCTTCACAACACAATAACTGAGAAGTCATTACTCTGTTAACCTTCTAAGCTAACATGCTTTCCTCCCAGAGGACATGCCAGTGATACTTGCACTTTCTGCTCCAGCTCACTCTCCTGATGTCTCCAGGACCTCTCTGCCCATGGCTGAATCCATTACTTCCTCTCCTAACTTCTCCTTCCCTGGCTGGTAGGAAGTCCATCCCTATTCTCTCCTCCTCTCAGCGATTGGCTGGAGGCTGCTTTATTGACATATCAGGGGACAGTTTGGGAGCAGTGTTTATGCAACATTGAGACAGGAGATTCTTAGAACAAGGATTGGAAGCACGTATGGGGGAATCAGCATTTGTATTACACAATAACCTATCCCTACAGTCCTGGACTCATGTTGTAGATCAGGCTGGCTTCAAACTCACAAAGATCTGCCTGCCTCTGCCTCCTCAAGTGCTGGGATTACCAGTTGTAGAATTAAGTTTTTATTTATAGGCACACACGAGTATCTGTGAGTATGTATGTCCATGAGCATGTGTAGAAGCATGGAGTTGACATCAATGTCTTCCTCAGTCATTCTCCACCTTTGCGGGGGCAGCAGCTCACTGATCACAGAGCTCACCTCTGCCTCGCCAGCTTGTTGGAGGGAGGAGCCACCTTTGCTTCTTGAGTGCGGGCATGACATGAGGTCTCTACACCTGCCCTGCCTTTAGTTCTGAGGATCCAGACTCTGTCCTCCTGCTTGTGTGGTAAGCGCCTGATCCACAGAGCTTTCTTCTCAGCCCTAGAAACAGATTTTTAATTAGGATACTAGAAAGGAGAAAAGAAAGTTCATGTTAATTTTGTATTACTCTAAGTAGAAAATTTCAGTAGCCTTATCTACTGCCGTTTCTGACCGTATGCTTTTCCTGAAATCGAACAACAGAAATTCTCTTTGTCATCTTTAGATATGACCAAGTCAAAGCTGAAGGACTATTTATATTAGAAGGATGGACACCATAGTGAAAATGATAACATCCTTACAAGGAAACATTTTTGCCTTAGGAAAGTTTACAGCTTTCTTTTATAGCTGAGGTTCCCCAACCCTGTTTTTGGCACTTTTATTAAAAAAAAAAAAAAAGTCGACTTTTGCAGAGGTTCTGGAGCTGCTAAACTTGGCTCTTTTCCAAAACAAGAAATTGATTAGACTGTAGTAAAAATAATGGAGATGGGGTCAGCGGTCCAGGGGAGTTCTGTGTAGAAAGGCACCAAGTACAATGGTTACTGGATGTTCTCTTGTTGCAGTTACTCATTTAAACAGTTCCTGGTGGACGCTTGTGTAAACAGAGTGGTTTGATGCAGGTTTTTTTTTTTTTTCTATATTTGGGGTTTTCTGAAGATGGAAGTTGTCTTAGAATCTTTGCACCTGTTTCTTTTGCCTAGCCAGAGTCAAAGGTTGAATGAATATCTAGATAAGACTGGAACAGTTTGAAATATTTATGTATGGGATGTACTGTGAATTTAACCCTTCTCAGGTCATAGTGAGGCCCATGTAGCCTGCTCTATGGTTTACTTGAGGTGGAAAATGTTGATTGTTTTGGCTAACCTCTCACATAACTACTAGTGCTAGAATTAATGAATCTTTAAGTTTTATTTTTTGCAAGCAGAAAAATAGAATAAGAAAGTAAGAAAAATGAGGGGAAAAGTTAGCCAAAACAATATCCTTCAGGTGATATTTTTTTCATAGCTGGACTTGGCTAATCTTCCACACCCAACGGCCCGTGCTTGTTTCTTCCTGTCACAGTAACACATTAGGTAAAATCTTGCAAGAAGTTCACATTCAAAATAGAACAAGTTCCAAACAGAAAACTGTTGTGCCTCCTTGAATTCCTGTGCAACCACTCCTGTTTGAGTGCTCCATGTGTTGATAATTTTCATATGGAGTCCTCTGGATCCCTAGGAGGCTCCTGGGGGGACAGCACCCGTGATGGAGCAGTTCATGTGGAGGGCTAGACACACCAGTGAGGGAAGCTGATGTGCTGATGATGAGTTCTGGCATCTCAGAAACCAGCTAGCATCAGAGAATGGCACTTGAATGTCATTACGCATAGCTTTGAAATGGAAGAGCTTGAGGCTCACTGACTGGAATGGCCAGTGTTCCCATACTGGCCCAGAGGGGCCTTGGTGAATGGCTGCCTGCACATGGGGGCCAGTGGCATTGTCATTCAGCTTGATCCAATGTGAAGTGTAGACACAGGAGAGCACAGAAGAGAGATCCTCAGAGAGTGGTGAAAATGCAGAAACTTCTTATGGGGAAAAC
Organism: Psammomys obesus; assembly: GCF_907164565.1. Taxonomy (NCBI): domain Eukaryota; kingdom Metazoa; phylum Chordata; class Mammalia; order Rodentia; family Muridae; genus Psammomys; species Psammomys obesus. The sequence continues at coordinate 3,040,261 of NW_026585644.1, read as the reverse complement.
ACATGAGTCTGTTTTGGATCACCATTTCATTCCTTATAAATAAAGGCATTATTTTATGGCTCATACATTGAACATTTACGTTTTTAAATATTTGTCTCAAACATTTATTTTATTGAGGAAATGTTTCAGGAAATGTCTTAGGAATGATGTCCTTCTCATTGATGGGGACTGGATTGTGTCCTTCCAATCTTGTATGTTGAAACTGTGAAACCCAATGACATGATACTTGGAAACATAGCCTTTAGGAGAATTATTTGGATGATATTATGGAAGTAGCACCCCATGCAAGAATTACAGGAGGAAGAAACCCTAGATTTCTTGCTGCTGTATCACAAAGCAGCTGTCTTCAAGGTAGAAGAAAGCCATCATTAGAACCCAACTATGTTGGAAACCATGTCTACATTTCAGAACAAAGGGGATAATTACATCATTTTTACTTTTCTCAAACGCCTGGTATTTTATTGTAGCAGTGTGTACTAGTCATCAATCCTTCACTACAATAAAGCACCAGAGGCAATTAACATATTTTGCGTCATGGTCCTAGATGTTCCACTACCAGATCAATTGATTCTATTATTGCGGAGCTATGATGAGCAAAACACGGAATGCTAGGAGTGGTCAACAGAGAAATGCATATCCATAACTAGAAAACAGAGAAATAGAAAGGGATGCGACCCGTACAGCCCCCTTGAGGGCATACCCACAGGGATTTCCCACTAGGCCCCTCCTCCTGTGCCACTTCCTAATAGTGTCACCCTAGGAGCTTAGCCTTTGGTACCTTTACTTTTGGAGGACATTGATCTATACCTCAGCAGAGCACAAGCAGATTAATACATTACCACAATAACAATGAATAAGATAGTAAGGACTGAATGGACAAGTGTGAGTCTCCCTTTGACCCACACTACAAAGAGGCCTTGTTCACAACTAATAATTATATCTACTGGTTCTTTTGATGCATTTTTGTTTGTTTTTTGAACATGTGAACCACTTGCATGTCTGGTGTGCAGCTAGCAGCCAGCTACGTGGTTTCAGGAAACACGGGAATCACTCGCACTAAATAGGACATGTCCAGAATTCTATATTCCTTCCAGCAGGCTCAGAGCTCTGTGTCTCTAGAAGGCAGTTGTGCCAATGTAAGTACAGCAGAGTAATTTACGTAAACACTACTTTTGATTTTGTCAGCACAGACTGTTTTGTTTTGTTTTTTAATTGGCAAATTACAAACTTTAGAAAAGAGAGTTAAGGTTCTGAAGAACAGGGTATTCTAACAGGAAGGTTTATAGTGAAGAGTATGTTCCCTGACAGGCCCTCGAGCCGCAGAAAGCTCTGGTAGCTTGGGAGAATGCTACTTGGTCCAGCATACCTGGCATAGGCCAGCAGAAGATTCTTTTTCCCTCATCTCTATTCCCCAAAGTCTCCTTTCTCCCTGTTCTGAAAGCTCTCAACCACTGCCTTCCTGCTATTTTGGAACTTGTTCCCATCTGTATAATTAACCAGTTGCCAAGTAGTTACAGTACTTTTTACCTTTCTCCTTTCTCATTTCTTATCTGCACCTTGCCACACATAAATGATTTCTTAAAAATTAATTCTGGTTTATATCAATTTCTTGCCAATTCTCAAGTACATGAAAGTTCACAATCTCCTTGAAAATAAAAATAGTTTGGAGAATAAATCCAGGGTTCTCACTTGATTCCCCTCATTAAAAATGGGGCAAAAATCACATAAAATACTATAAATGGGAAATTGCTTCAACCCTAGTTATTTAATGACTAGAAAAAATAAATAGATCCTCTGTCTAAGATGACTCTTTCCTTGGGGTCATCAGTTCAGCCTCGCTGACTGTTTTTGAAAGAGGACATCTTTTGGGAAGACATTGCTTGTCAGATCCGCTCTGATATGCAGACAGGCCCCACCATCTGTTGCTGACTGCTTCCAGTAGGAAGTTCGGGAAAATAGTATTTGCATAGTAAAAATACATCAGCGTAGACAGAGGTACAGACATCTGCTTATCATCCCGAAACAGGACTGAGGGTGAAAGCTGCCTGCATGCAGCGATAGGAATGCAGTGAAGGATAACCTGGAGAGTGGAAGCTAAAGGAGAGAAGATGAAGGACTGAAAGAATATTGCAATTTCCTTGGGAAAAAGAAATCTTAATTGTAAGAATAGGGTTAAATCCGACATGGTGGCAGAGACCTGTAATCCCAACTACTCAGAGAGGAGAAGAGAAAATTGTACAGAGTGAGATGCTTGCTACACATGAGTTCAAGGCCAACACAGGAAGACTATTAAAAAAAATACAATTTAAACAGCCTGGGATGCAGCTTTCTGGTGGAATGCACACCTAGTGTTTATCTGGGCGGTGCCCTGCATTTAGTTGCCTACACCACAGAAGTAAAAAAAGAATGATTAATATTTAATGTTTGTCTGCCTGGATGGCCAGAGGCTGATAGACCAGAGACCTAGAATTGAACCAAACACAACTAAAACAAACAGAGTCAATGAAATGGTTCCCAATGATACTCTGCTATACTCTGGAGCATAATCGTCATCAGAGAGGCTTCATCAGCAACTGATGGGAGCAGATGCAGAGACCCACAGCCAGGGAAGCCCACAGACGAGGGGTTGAAGACATCATAAGAACATGGACCACAGAATCAACTGAGCAGAGGCCATAGGGGCTCCCAGAGACTTAAATGCCCGTCAGGAAGCCATTTGGGACTGACTTAGGTCCTCTGCACATACCTATGGTGGTTAGCTTGGTGTTCTTGTGAGACTCCTAACAGTGGGAATGGGGTTGTCTCTGCTTTTGGAACCCTTTTCCTCCTACTGAGTTGCCTTGTCCAGCCTCATATGATGATTTTTGCCTAGTCTTATTGTAAATTGTTTATGACATGTTCTCTTGACATCCTTGGGAGGGAGGAAGTAAAATGGAGGAGGAGTGGATCCAGGGAAGAAGGAAGGTTTGGAGGAGGGACTGGGAGGAGAGGAGGAAAGAGAAACTGCTACCAAGATGTAAGATGACAGAAGAATAAATAATTTAGTGTTTGTCTGAATTAACTTTTTCACCCACTCACACTTTCCGAACCCAACAACGAGTGAGTGAATAAACACAATTAAAGCGTGTGTGTGCAAGTATACGCGCTGCTTCTCCCTCTGCCCTTATACAGACAGAGAATGCTTAAGATTTGTCAGTTTTGAACTATGTAAACTTCAAATAAGAAAGGAAAAGAATTTATGTCAAGTTGGGTAAGAATAAATATTGGAAGGTCCTAAAAGTATGGGATACCCATCCTGACAACAGATGAGTACTTAGATAAACTCCGTGAAACACAGACACTTACAGAGAATGGAGGTCAGCAAGAGCAGACCAGAGCACGTGAAAACTGTTGAAATGAGGAGAAAAAGGCTCAAAGACCTTTTAGAATGAAGGTGATCTCCCTAATGACTATAATCTGAAAATTTTGATTTCCGATTTGAAATTAGGTTTTAAGAGTAAGTAGCATTTTTGGCTGTCTCAGTGGTTTCAAAGTAAAACATGCTTATTTCACATTGAGCCAAAGTCTGGTGTGTGTCCTGCACGGCTAACAGTTCAAAGAGATTCCTGTTGAAAAGCCTGCTTAGAGAATGATTATATCTGCCACAATGCAGAGGCAAAGTCTCAAAAACCCCACATGCCCCCCTATTTCTCATGATGATTTTGAGAAAGGCAACAGAGAAACTTCAGGATCAAAGCAATGGTAGATAATTGTATTCATTACGGCCTCTAAGAACCTGAGTTGTAATTATAAAATGCAGATTTTTTCACAACTTTGCCCTAATTGTATATAAATTGCTATTAAAGTGATGTTATTTCTCTTTATTCATCTTGAAGGACCGTCTTTCATGTTTGTGTCCCTTTATGCAATGGTTTGAATTAAAATGGCCCCCACAGGCTCATAGATTTGAACGTTGGGACCATAGCTATTGGAACTGTTTAGGAGGTATTAGGAGCTGTGACTTTGTTTGAGGAGGTGTGTCACTAGGGTGGCCTTTGAGGTTCAAAAGCTCAAGCTGGGTGCAGGCTTCTCTTTCTGCCTTCTGCTTGTGAATCCAATGCCAGCTCTGGATTCCCTGGCTGCTGACATGCTACTCGCCATGATCATCACAGATTCTGAAACTGTAAGCAAGCCCCAGTTGAATCCTTTCTTTCATAAGTTGCCTTGGTCATGGTGTCTCTTCACAGCAATGTAAAGTAACCAAGATGCTTCGTATACTTTCATGTCTCCATACACAGCAACAGGACTTAGGTTAACTATATAACCATAACGAGCCCACTTCTGTCAACGTTTGGAATGAAAACTGTTGAAGTAAGTATATTCTCTTCACGATCAGAATAGAAAGTAAAATGTAGAAACAGTTTTATAACATGGAGGGGATATTTCATTTTTAAAAATGTTTTTTAATTGAAATAGGCTTACATCTCTTTCCCTTCCCCCTTTTCTCCCTGCAGCATCTCCCAGCTGTCCTCCCCCAACCCTCTCCCATGTACCCACTCTCAGGTTGATAGCCTCTTTTTCTTTGATTATTAGTACTACATGCATTTATGTGTGTGTGCGTGTGTGTGCACGCAAGCACATGTGCATTCCTGTAAAACTTACAGAATCTATTTTTATTATTTTGTGCATATGGTTTCAGGACTGAGCATCTACATTGGACAGCCTAGATGAGCTCATCCCCAGAAGAGGTTAATTCTCTTTCTCCCAGCAGTCAAGAACTGTCTGTAGTTCTTTGTCTAGGTGGGTCCCTACAAAACTTCTGTCCTTCTATGTTAACAAGTCCATTGGTATTAGCATTTTCTAGCCTTGTTTATGCAGCTGTTTCTAGGAGAGACTGTTTCAGGGCAAACTTCCTGATACTTTAGCTCTTTCAATCTTTCTTCCTCCTCTTCCAAGATGTTCCCTGAGCTGTAGGTGTTGGAGCTGTGCTGTAGAAGTATTCACTGGGGCTGGGATTGCTGTGATCAGTTGATCTTTGCATTACTTTAATATGGATAACAAGAACATGAAGATGTGTCCATGGCAATATGGCCAGCCAGGTGAAATCCAGACACATAGCAGATACCCCAAGCTGCTGAGAATCAGAGTCCTCTATAAGGCCATACAAGTGTGGCAGCTTTCTGTGCTGAGAGGCCACTCCAGCTTCTAAGGCTGAAGCAAGCCAAGCTTTTGCTCAGGAAGGAGGGTATATCTTTATCTTCCCAGTACACTCACACTGTGTAAATGTCCTCAAGAGAGAGCCCAGAAGAGATATGGTGTGTCTGGGCCCAAGGAGTTAATTAGAAGTTGATGGCTACTAAGGGAGGAAGGGTCAGCTGGGAGTAAGGCTGCTGGTAGGTAGCTCAAAGCCCAATAGAGGGCCACACACTTACGTATGTATGAGCAACACTAATTGAATTCAGGGTTATCAATAGCAAACAGTACAATGAAAAGGAGATATGAAGCTGAGAAGAAGATGAAGTAGGGGCACTAGGGGACTTGGAAAGAGGTAGCAGAAGATGGGTAAGGTCAATATGCATTGTTCAAATATATAGCACTTTAAAAATACATAAAATAAAATAATAAAACAAGTGTATGAGAAAATCTGTGGAGAAGCACCTCAGCTTTTCTTTCAGCATATCCCATCAGAAGGTCGGGAGAACAGCATGAATGGTGTGTGAAGCACCACACTGAAAGCTAACCTCCCACTATTTCTCATCTGTGAAGATCTTTAATTATTGGAGGAATAACAGCAATTATTCAGTTATTGTAAGTTATTATACAAATGCACTGAAGAGCACTAGGAATGTATCCCTCTCAAACATTGTTACTTTGTCATTCTATGTTGTAATCATATTTGTATATCATATAAAAAAAGATTAAACTTCAAAGGGATTAAACAGTTTGTATATGACCATGATAGTATTAACTGTAGGAGCCAGGGTTTAAAGTTTGGTCTCGAGGACACCAAAGCATAGGTCTCCTAAACCATTCATTCTCACTGTTGTTTAAAATTAGACAAGCTTCTTGACAGATCTTTAATGATCACACTAAAGAGTGGATATTGTCAAAGAGGATAACTTTCTTCATTCATCAATAAATACGCTCTATGTGTTTAGGTTTAATAGCAGGAATCAAACCATCACATTTACATCTCTGTTGGATATTGTGAAGGATTTTGATGGTGCTATCCAGATTTACCATAGAGGGACACTCCCATAAGACAGGATGTCTGCTCAGAGACAGGCCTGTTCTAATTAAACGTAATCTGATCCCACTGTCTTTCTTCTAAGTGCTTATAATTGCTTATAGTTTCTAGCATCTACTTTTGCTTACCTGTTACAAGCTTTGGTGAGTTCAATGTGGAACTTGCAAATTGTTTACAGTTTACAATCTGTTTGAGGAAATGTCACTGATTAGTATTGGATGCAGAGCAAACAAGTGAAGGCATACGTGTTTATCACAGCACTGTAGCAACCTTTGAATCTATTTTGAGGAGAAAATAAACTTCTAAGTGTACAAAAAACATGTTGAAGTTAGAATAACCCATATGTATATGTGTATATGTGAGTTAAATACATTTGTATACATGTATGTGTGTATATATATATACATATACACACATACATATATATGTATACATATATATGTATATATATGTATGTATTTATACATACATGAAGATGGCACATAGATAATAAAAGACATTGTATTTGAGTATATGGTCAAAATAACTGGATGAGCAATATTCTCTCCTGTGTTTCCGAAGGGGCAGCCTGATGGCTGTTTCTTTGCTGTCTCAGGGGTTTCCCTATCCTTAATTGTGGCCTGAAGTTTGTTTTGCCTTCATTCTGACTTCTTGTTCAATGCAAATGAGCATTGATACAGAACAAACTCTGCTCAGAAAGAGCATGTTCAAGATCATTGCACTTTCGTGAAAACAGTGGGTGTATGTCATTGCTTCCCTCATTTCCATCTATAAGACTGAATCTCTGCCCTTTCCTGAGAACCAGGCTATTTATCTAAAGTAAATTAATGTGTTAAGAAAACAGAATTGTTTTTACAGGCTTTTGAATAATGGGGAAGGTTTTCTTATTTTGGGAATCCAAAAGTCAAGTGTTTTGTTTTCTATTGACTTTCACTTCAAACAGCGAGCTTCTTAAAAGAAATTTCTCACCCCAACAGGAAATACAGGGCTGAAGCAGTGCACTCATAGGCACATCGATGTGAGTGATACATGTTCTTTTTATGTATGTACATGCAGTTGCACTTTGTTTAAAGAAGGCACTTATCACACTAGGTATGCCAACACTTTCTGATATGAAAATTAATGTACTTATAACTTCAGTACATACTTTAGAAGTAGATCATGCTGGTCACATGAACTTCATTTATATTTGATATAGGATAAACAGTGCTACCTAAATTTCAATTTTTCATATGTTCTGAATTGTCTAGATATTGAGATGTTATAAGGACTTACATTATCACATTTATTCAACCTTGTACTACTCATTATATTTGCCAAGCACATCAGAGTAATTTTTTACCTCTTATTTGTCTAAGTGAATTATTTATACATTCATAATTGTAATTCTGTACTTTTAAAAATATTTGAAAAATTTATATTGCTCTTTGTCTTTTCTTGTGTATGGGAATTAACAAAGTTTGGGGACCTTTGTTGTATTTCCACAAGAAATATAAAAATGAAAGTCTTAATAATTAGAAAGAGAAATTCAGGGATAAAATATTGTTGCTGTTTGCTTTCTGTGTTATTACAAAATGCCTGAGACAAGGCAATTTATGTAAAGTAAAAGTTTATTTTTTTCATAGTTTGGGAATCAAGAGATCCATCAGCATGGTGCTGACTTACAGTGAGGGCCTCCTCACGACTTCTCACCATGGTGGATAGTCTCTTGGCAACACACAGCAATCACATTAACATGGTCTTTTTTCTTTTTTGAAAAGCTGCTAGTATACCATGGAGTCTTATCTTCATGAGCTTCATGAGGTGTTTATTCTTAATCACCTTCAAAAGACCTCGTTTCCAAACACTGTTAACATATATGGGGGTTGAGTTTCTAAAACATGGTTTGGAGAAATATTTTCAAACCACAACACATTGTTTTCCCAGCATTTGCAAAGAGGAAGAAGAAAAAAAGAAAGTGTAAAGGTTGTTGTTTTCCTCAGATGAGGAGATAAGAAGATGAGATGAGAGCTACTCCCAAGGCTTTTTAGCTCCTTCTGAACTCTCCCTGGCTGGTTCAACTCAACTGTTCTGACTTGAACTCCTCTCCAAGCTGACTGATTCAAACTGGCTTCTCTTGCTTCTAACGAAATTTCTCTGTCCAACCTCAAACTAATTCTGGCAATATATTCTAATTTTCTGGCTTCTTCTCATTTGATGGCTTGTTCTATCTTCACCTATTTCTGGCTTGTTTTCTCTGCAATCTGTTTCTGTAAAACTTTCCTGGTTAAAAACAAAACAAAACAAAACAAAAAAACCAAAACACTCTTCTTTTTCTCTGTACTGCTTTTAAGAAGTCTCTCTTTCCTTTCCTGTTCTCATGAGTTTGTCATATCCTATGATTCATTCTGTCAACTCTTCCTCTGATTCATCACTTTGCCTGTCCATCAACCAAATGTCACTTTCAAACATGGCAGCTTCCTTCTACAAACTAGCCTTGCCTTCATCGTTTGAGGTTAATGTTGTATACTGAGGGTGTGTCAGTATTCCAGCTAGATCACATTTTAATGCAGGGCATGTCTGCCAGCCAGATCACAAAGGCCTAGAAGGTCTTTGGATGTGATCCCTTGCCAGCGCAGCCATGTTGCTGGATAGAAATTTCTCTACAAGAAAGAAAAACACAAAAAAACAAACCAAAAATTATAATGAAAATATACATTATCTTCTTTTTAAATTATTATACTAATCAGCTATTAAAAACAAGGAAATCATGAAATTTGCAGGCAAATGCATGAAACTAGATCATCCTGAGTGAGGTATCCCAGAAGCAGAGAGACAACTATGGTATATACTCATTATATGTGGATATTAGCCATATTATATAGGATAAACATACTAAAATCTAAAGAAGATAAACAACAAGGAGGACTCTATGGAAGATGCTTAATTCTCATTCAGAAGGGATAATAGGATAGACACTGCAAGTAGGAGAAGACGGGGAACAGGGCATGAGCCTGCCAAAGATGTCCGATGAAAGACTCCAACCATCAGGGGGTTTGAAGCAGATGCAGAGACTCACAGCCAAACTTTAGACAGAGTGAAGGGAGTCTTATGGAAGACAGGGGATATGAAAGGACAGGAGCCACACAAGGAGACCAACAAAGCCAAAAAAAAAAAAAAAAAAAAGAAGGACCTGGGGGACTGCTGAGACTGATGCATCAACCAAAGACCACACATAGACAGAGCCTAGACCCCTGCTCAGATGGAGCCTATAGACAGCTCAGTCTCCATGTGGGTTCCCTAGCTAGGAGAGAAGAGACAGTCTCTGACATGAACTCTGTTGCCTGCTCCTTGATCACTTCTCCCTGGTGGGGCGACCTAGCCAGCCCGGAGAGGAAGAGGATGTGGGCTATCCTGATGAGATCTGATAATAGGGGAGGAGGACCTTCTCTTATCAGTGGACTAGGAGGAGGGATGGGGAGGAGAAAGGGGGACAGGGGACTGGGAGGAGATGAGGGAAGGGGCTACAACTAGGATACCAAATGAATTAATTGTAAATATATTATATTCTTATATTGATAAAAATTAAACTAGCAATAGTGATTTTAGCTCATTTTTCTTCCAATGATCTCAGGCTATGATTTAGGGACTGACATTATCAATCCCTTCCACCTTTGCTGTAAGCTAAACAAATCCCTTCAAATAACTGCAATCTTTATGTTATCAGAAACCATTGATATCAGTAGGTTTGCATAGTTGAAAGTACATTCTTATTCATTGATATCAGTTAATCAATTCTTTTTGTGATTATTTATGAATTCAAAAATTAAAACATTTCTCTAGTTTTAGTTATTGATAAAAAAGTCCAAATTTCTATTTTAGTTTTTTTGTTGTGTTTTGTTATTTTTCCAAAATGGCTTTGAGATATACATAGCCAGGGGTCAAGTTCACTTACCAACTGTGTTTAGAAGGGCGCTATTGATAACGGATACAGAGTTACTGTTAACTTAGTCTCCACATTGGTGAACTGTTCTACACCATTGTAACATCAATGTAAGATACATTATTTGCTTTGGTTGTATATAAAATGACACTAGCACTAATCTAGTTCAGTGAATTTCAAAGGCAAGCTTTTGGTAACACCTTAATTTTACTAACTCAGTACTGACAGACATGCTTTCAGGGAATAAGAAAAATTTCCTTTCAGCTTCCAGAAAGAGCATTTTTTAAATTCTTTAAGTGCATCTGTCATTGTTCAATTTGCCAATAAAAGGTATTATCTTCAAGCTGTCATTACTTTTTACTTTCTCTCAGGGACTCATAGAGCATGGTGTGAACACACATACCTCTTTGTGGGAAACTATTTTCTACAAAATTTATAGTTCTAGTTGTACTGTATTTAGACGACTTGGATATTCTTAAGAGTGAGAATACATGGATTCTGTCTGTAAGTGAGATGATTGAACTCTGTTGCATCTCTTGTATCCCCCAGTCTAATTTGTGGATTTGTGCACTCAGTAAAACAGAGTGCAATTCTTCCCAGTGGTGACTTCATTTGCTCTACCATCCAAACTCTTGATGCCCATCTCTACTTAATTAGTTCGGAATAAACCTGTTGGTTTTAACAATGGCAAAACTTAGCAGTAATGCATGGTGCAAAATGACTCCTGAAGTCCTACTTTAATGTTAGCCTAATGATTTTAGGCTAACCCTAAAGCGCAATTTAATTCCATAGCAGCTCACATCAATGTCTAAATATATAATTAATAATTTTGATGAGTTTGATTATGAATTATACCCTCTTCCAAGTTTTGAGATAAAAATCTACACTTTGGGACTGGAGAGATGGCTTACAAGTTAACATCATGCTATTCTTCTAAAGAACCCAAGTTTGGTTTCCAACACTCAAGCTGGGTAACTCACAACCACCGGTAACACTAGCTCTCGCACAGCCTCAACATGCCCTAGCACACATGTGGCATAGACATCATAAACATAAGTAACAATAATATTAGTTTTTAAAAACTGTGTACTTTATCCCTGACAAAAATTAATAGATTTAAAAATTATATTTGTATAACATTACTCCTATAAGGACTACTGGATTATATTTGATGAAAGTTACCATTTGAACCAAACTTTTTAATCCCCAGATTTTCTCTAAGATATCTAAAAACCATTTTCATTGCTTTTTCAAACACTTTTTATTTTCAGGTTTTCCTATAAAGCCAAAGATACCAGTTTGCCACAGTCAGACTCAAGGAAATGTTCTAACATCTCTAGTAATACCATTTCTGAGTAAAACACATTTGGAAGATCAAGAGACCCTCAGATTTTTTTTTTCTAAGATGTGTATTCTGTTTTGCCCAGTAATTGCCACTTGAGCCTACAGGATTCACACACTTGATCTTAGCGCCTACAGGATTTTATAGCTCCCTTATACATGAATCAAAACATAACTGTCCTAGTTTGCTTTGTGACCTGTGATAAAGTCCATAACCAAAAGCTACCGTGGAGGAAAGGGTTTGTTTCATCTGCCTTTTTATAGCCAGTCATGAAGGGAGGTCAGGGCAGAAACTTGAGGGCAGGAACTGAAGCAAAAACTAGTGGGGAGGGAAGCTTACTGGCTGGCACACCTTGCTTTCTTATACCATTCATGATCCCCTGGCCCAGGAGTGGCACATCCCATAGTGGGCTGGGCCCTTCCACACCAAATGCTTACCCCCAGTCTTATGGGGGTAATCCCTTAGTTAATGTTCTCCCTTCCTAGATGATTACAGCTTCTGTGGAGGTGACAAGAAACCAAGCGTCACACTCACCCATCAGTTATTTACACTGAGAGGTAGAAGAAAGAGCAGTCTTGTAAGGGCTAATGTTCAGTTACATGCAAATTAGATGGCTCGGCGTAGGAAGCTGTGCTCAGGAAACAGAAAGAAAGGTGTATGGAAGAGTTCTTCCAACTCATGTCCTCTTCCAGGGTAACTCCAGCCAAAGCTGCACTTTCTGGATCTTTCCATCTGCAGAGCTGACATCTGTGTCACTGTTCAGATTGACAGTGCACTAAAGGTCTCTTGCTGGTCCAAGGTTGTTTTTAATCTCCATCATCTCTGCTATATGAGGAATTTTAATCAGTGATCCAAAACTTTTAGTCTTCAACTAATATTTCTGTTGTTCTTAGGGACTTTATATGTCTCGTGACTGGAATAAGCCTTAGGACACGTGTGTCTGACAAGGGAATGTAGGAACACAGCCAGAGGACTATGGATTACTGTCTAAATGGTGGCACATGGATGTTGTAAAACTATTGTGACTTTTAGATACTTTTTTCATAACTTGCTTTTTCCTAAGAGAACTTTGATAGTTTATTTTCTCTTTCAATTTACAAAAAGTGATTAATCCAAGTGTAATTCACAGGAAGAAACATCACAAAGAAGGACAGAAAGAATTATGCTTACTGTGAGGGTTAAAATAATTGCTGCAGTTACAAACTAGTTTGGTTTTGACTTTCCTGGCAGCTTAAGGGAAAGAGAAGAAATGTCTGACACTGGTTTTGACAACACAAAAAGAAACTTCATGCTCTTTCATGAAAGCAGATAAAGCCAATGTGAAGATTATCTTAGCTGTATCCTTCCTAACAACTCCCTGGCAAAGACTGACACCATAATCAGAATAAAAGCTGATGTTTTCACATTGAAGAACACATGTTAATGAAGCTGATCCTTCAAGTGGTGACCTTGGACTGAGTATCTACCAGACTAAATGCATCACAAAGACAGAAGTGCCTCTGGCACCACAGGGCTACATGAATTCCTTCTCAGTCCCTTATTCTGGGGCTTTCAATTGGAGTACTCATAAAAGCTAGATGGAGTGAGTCCTCATTAAAAATACCAACTGTTGAGCTCTATTCTTGGAATTTTTCAATGTAGGTAGTTCTCTGAGAGCTGGGTGTCTCTGTGCTAACCAGCACCTGATCTGATACGAATACAACTAATCGCAGCAGCATTTGACTACTCTCATGAGTTCTGTTTTGCAAATTTCTTTCATGTCAGTCATATTTGTGATAGGAATCAGTCAAGTTCAATTCTAAAGACATTCTGGAAAACAGATATTTTATGGTCCTAATTAGGTGTCCATACATACCGGATGACACAAATGATCAGGTTTTCTTGTTTGTTTGTTTGTTTGTTTGTTTGTTTTGTTTTATCCCATTATGAAAATTTTAGAGCCTAGACCTCCATATTCTAGTCTGGATGAATAGCTCCCGGGGCCATCCTCTCTTCAAGTTAGATATTCTTCAAAATGTAGTTTTGAGTTTGCCTCAGTATTTGGGTCACTGATGAATTCAACCATCAATTTAGAGCAACTCAGAGGTAGTTCTGAGCTGGAAATCTTCAGAGAAATGTTCTTTATGGCACAAAAATGCTCTCTGGAAAGCCTTAATGATGACCTTGCACGGGTCTCCAGATGTGGGCTGGTGAGCGAATGGCTAGACGTTATCCCTGACAATAGAACACGGTGGCCTGGTACACAGTGATATTTACTATCGATCAGAGGAATGGCAGGGACTGTCTGCCAGAGCCAGCGCTTTTGTTTCATCAGTGTTAATGATGAGTCATTCTTCCAAGCAGCTGGATGAACCCAGGACTCCTTGTCCCTTTAGACCACTCCTAAGTAATGCACATCAAGCCATTTCATCCACATGTAAGACTCCAGCAGCCCTGAGTTTTTATTTCTTATTAAAGTAGGTCACTGATCCCAGCCTTCGCTGGTTAATTGGCAACATCCCAAAGCCTATCTTGATGCTCATTCACCATAACTACAGGTATTTCTGTGGCAGGAAGAAAGATAAAGCGGACATTATTCTTCTGCAAAGTCAGTTTCTCTCAAGTAACAGATTGATTTGACATGTCAGATCTTCCCAGCTTCTCAAGACACTTACGTAATTTTTGAGCTTTTGTAAGAAGAGAGCTTGGTTTTTCTTCTTCATGAATTTGTATCAAGTAAAGTAATGCTACCTCCTTTCTACAGCATCAGGCTCAGTGAAGCCTGCTTTTGTCTTGCCTCACTTCTAGGTGGTATAGTTGACTTACATACATGAATTAAAACCATTTCTTTCAACAGATCTTGGCAACTTTATCCTTCTGCCTTATCCAAGTATGCTTGTAACAATTCAAAATCTGTACATACATTGTAACTCGATATTTTAACTCTGGTAGAAAAAGGACTCCTTACCTCAACAGAAATAGGTTAAGTCTTTTGAACTACTTTCCCCCACAATCTCACTTTAACAGATTGAGGATGAATCTACTTACCTGCTAGTTTTGATATAGTTCTTGCTGGTTTTTATTTTACCTTTTTGTTGCCTAGAAGGACTACAAATTTGGTTATTTTGGAAGACTTAGGGGACATTGCTTTTGTTGGTGAACAGTTCAAATCTTATAATAACACTAGTAAATGGAAAGTGTATTTTCAAGAATTGTCATGAAATGTTTTCATACACGCAATCTGTTTTTATTGTTGACCCAGCACATTATTTTATGAGTAGACTGATTAGCAATGTTCCTATATTAAGTATATCTTATTCAGAGATTACCAGATAGGTGCCCACATAAAAATGAAGTTATAGACTGAAGAGTACATACCTAATTTTCCCTTTACAGAGCGACTTATCTAATTGAAGTATTGTGGGACTGATTATAGTGATCAAATAAAGGCAAGATATGTTTAGCAAGAAATGATGAATCTTGGCAGAGTTTTAAAAGAAAGAGGAGGGATGAAGTTGGATTAGGTGAATAGACGTGTCATTCCTGTTGATAAACTGACAGATGACTAAGGGATACTAAATATCACTTGTAAAGATTATGAAAAATTGGGTATGCTTCTGCCTAGAATGTTTTTTTTTTAAGGTTTTTATTGCTGTGATAAAACACCATGACCAAAAGCAGCTTGGGGAGGAAATGTTTATTTCATCTTACAGCTTGTGGTCTGTTGTCCGGGAAAGTAAGGCAGGAATGCAGGCAGGAACCTAGAGGCAGGTACTGCTTTCTGGTTTGCTCCCAGAGCTGCTTGCTCAGCTTACTTTCGTATACAGTTAGGACTACCTGCCGCAAGGAGCTGGACCCTCTGCATCAATCATTAATCCATGTGGTTTCCCTCAGGCCAGTCTGGTGTGCACACTTTCTCAATTGCAGTTTCTTCTTCCCAGATGACTCTTTTTAATTTTAATTTTTTATATTAATTATGGTTTATTCACTTTGTATCCCAGCTGTAGCCCCTTCCCTCATTCCCTCCCAATCCCATCCTCCCTCATCTCCTCCCATGTCCCTCTCCTAGTCCACTGATAGGGAAGGTACTCCTCCCCTTCCATCTGACCCTAGCCTATCAGGTCTCATCAGGACTGGCTGTATTGTCTTCCTCTGTGGCCTGGTGAAGCTGCTCCTCCCTCAGGGGGAGGTGACCAAAGAGCCAGCCACTGAATTCATGTCAGAGACAGCCCCTGTTCCCATCACTAGGGAATCCACTTGGATACTGAGTTGCCATGGGCTACATCTGTGCAGGGGTTCTAGGTTATCTCCGTGCATGGTCCTTGGTTGGAGTATCAGTCTCAGATAAGACCCCTGTGCCCAGATATTTTGGTTCTGTTGCTTTCCTTGTGGAGCTCCTGTTCCCTCCAGTTCTTTTTATTTCCCCTTCTTTAATAGGATTCCCTGCACTCTGCCCAAAGTTTGGCTATGAGCCTCAGCATCTACTTTGATACACTGCTCACTGCTCGATAGAGTCTTTCAGAGGCCCTCTGTGGTAGGCTCCTGTCCTGTTTCCTGTTTTCTCCATCTTCTGACTTCCATCCTGTTTGCCCTTCTGAATGAGGATTGTTTATCTTACCCAGGGTCTGCCTTCTTCCTTAGCTTCTGTAGGTGTACAGATTTTAGTATGTTTAGCCTTTATTATATGCCTGATATCCACTTATAAATGAATATATAGCATATGTATCTTTCTGCTTCTGGGGTACCTGACTCTTAGCTGGTGTCAAACTGATGAAAGATGAGCCAGCACAGGTCCTTAAAGACATGGTCAGTTCATCCTGCCTGTTGTACTACATGAGAAGTAAGCTGACTTCTGTAGGGTCAAGCAATTGGCACTGGAATGGAAGTCAAAATGCTCAGTTTCTAATATAGAGTTCATGTCATATCACACCACCATACATTACTATCTAAGTTATGTTTCTATTGCTGTCATAAATACCAAAACCAAAAGCAGCTCAGGGAAGAAAGAGTCTATTTAAGCTTACAGCATACAGTTTTTCATCAAGGGAAGCGAGGACAGGAACTCAGTGAAGGATCAGAGGCCACGGAGGAATGCTACTCACTGGCAAGCTCCTCACAGGCTTGCTCAGGCTCCTTCTCGGACTACCCGGGACCGTCCTGCACAGGGGTGGCACTGCCCCCAGTGAGCCGGGCCGTCCACATCGATCCTTAACCAAGTTATAGACATGCCTGCTGGCAATTTGATGGAGGCGTTTTCTCAAAGGAGACTCCTTTTTCCTGGGCCTGAACTACTTGAAAAACAACAATAACAGAACCACTGCTGTGTCACCTCATAGTGACATGATCTCTAGTGCCCTAAACACTTTAGTCCCACAGAGCAGGAAAACTATAATATCTAAGACCTTAGGTCATATAACGTTGGTTAGCTATTACTTTTAATTTTCTAGCAGAAGCTGTTTTTGACACCACCACCCCAACACACACACACACACACACACACACACACACACACACACACACACA
>NW_026585644.1:3011465-3023259 GCF_907164565.1 Psammomys obesus | reverse complement strand
ACACACACACACACACACACACACACACACACACACACACACACACAGTTGAAATTTTGGTAATCATTTAAGATTTGATTTATTTTTACACTCTTTTTGCTCTTGATTCTCTGCTGTACTAGGTCTGTTATCATTTTAATGCATATTTTCTCAGTTGACTAAATGTTTTTGTATAGTTACATTTTAGCTTAGGTTTTACTTACACAGCCTGTTGATCATGGGTATAATCCCTGTAACTTCATGGTCTTCACTGCTGATATGGGTTTAGGAAAAAAAATGAGCAAAACCCATACAGCTCTAGAACCTCCTTGTTTCCCTTTGACCAAGGGTGGTGTTCATTTTATACTGGCTTCCTGTTAGGTACATTCTAGCATATTCTAGTAGGCAGTGGGGCTGCAAAGCAGCCTGTAGTTGCTGACTTTCAGACCTTTCAGACGGGCTTGAGACGGAGCTGAGCAAGCAGAAAGCATTCAGGAAGAACCAACCATCTGACTTCAAGGCACCAAAAGTGATGCAATCCAGTCACATGATGAACACTTTTCACTGACTTCTGTATTTTTATTTCCAGATGATGTGAGTTGGATGTGTTTTGAAATGTTTATTAATTTTGAAATCTTAGTAGACTCAGTTGTCATTATTATTGCCTTTTTTTTTGTTTGTTTGTTTTTACTATCCACTATCACTCATTGACATGTTTAGATAGCATCCAGAGTCTTTCAATTCAAATGCTCTGGACAGTGGAAAGTTGTCTTCATGACAAAATCCTAACAAGTGCTGTTTAGTATTTAACCTTTTTCTTTTCTAAGCAAACATGTTCATGGTACAGTTCCATGGCTCATAAAGCCATTTTCATTTGGGGACATGATGTACTTTCATCACATTCACCTCCTCTTTCTTAATTTTCCTATTCCATGCTCCCAGATTCTATTTTTAATATTTTTGATATTTTAATAGTTTTGATATTTTATATAATTACATTTCTCTCTTATAATTCCTCCCTCAAGGCCTCCCATGTACTCCTCCCACTCCCCTTCAAATGAATGGCATCTGTTTCCATCAAGTGCTATTGAATACATACATTTATTTTTGCTTACGTATGTACTTCTAAAAATAAACTGTTGAGTTCATATAATGTTATGTGCATTTTCAGGCTTTACCGTTTGCCACTTGACAACCACTTGGTGCACTCTCGCCTGGGGAGCAGACTCTCCTACCCCCACCTTACTCATTGCTCATCATTCTTTGTGCAGCATTGCCTTTTTCTTTTCTTTTCTTTCCTCTCTCTCTCTCTCTCTCTCTTGAGATATGGGTTTCAGTAATCCAAAATTATTCAGTAAGGCCTTAGGTATATGTTTTTAAGTTACAACATTATGACGAATATAGAGACAAAACTACAATTATATCCACAATTTTTCACAGACTGATTCTTAGTGAAGAACAACTTAATAGACAGACATTTAAATTGAAAAAAATTCAACTACATAGCTTTTTCCTGTGAGCTTTCAGTATTATTTATAATACGTATTTACAGTACCATTTCACAGGCTTCTTTACAGAAGGATTGGTAAAAAACACACACACACACACATGATATTCAAATGTATTCCTTATGTTAGTTTCCAACTGATAGATAACAGTGGTCAACATATTTTAGCTATCTTATTACTTTTTATTTACTTTGTGTGCCTGTGGGGGTGGGGTTATGTATGTCAAGGTGTACAGGAAGAGGTCAGGGGATAACTTGCAGGTGTAGGGTTTGTCTTTCTCCCAAGTGGGTCCTCAAAATAGAGTTCAGTTCATCAGGTCTTGGCGCAGCAGCATCTTCCTGGCACTAGAAATAAATAAAGAAGGAAGGAAGGAAGGAAGGAAGGAAGGAAGGAAGGAAGGAAGGAAGGTAGAGAGGGAGGGATGGGGATGGAGGGAGGAAAGGAGAAAAGAAGGGAAGGAGGGAGGAAGGAAGATATAAGCAAGCCAAGTGGACAAGTAGGCAGTATTTTTTTTCTTAGAATTCCTACAGGGAGCTGGAAATGTAGTTCAGCGCTCACGTGTCCTGAATGAAATACCAAATATCACAAAACATCCTAAAGTACACATGCATCCACATGAGTCTCACTGATTAGTTTGCGATTCAGGGACTGTTTATTTCTGGTGATAAGATTTCTCCTATGTGGTTCATAATAGACAATATTTTACAAAGAATGGCTACCACACACACACACACACACACACACACACACACACACACACACTAAAACAAAGCAAAACCTCTCAAAAGTCACTATGGAAGTTCAAGAGTAGTTATGTCATGTGTGGGACAGCACTTCCCCAATGCGTTGATAGCCCCTGCATCTCCCACGGTAACACAGGCTGCTATTTCGTTGGCTGCCACTTCTACTGTAAAGGAAAGCAAATTCCAATACCCGAAAGTGTCACCACTGTTACACAAATCACCTCATATCACCACACATCTGCTCAGTACCTGCTCCACAGAAAACTGCTTGGGAAAGAAAAGCAGAAGAAAAAACCCATACTATATACTCCAGAGTTTAAGATATCCAAAATTCTGCAAAAGAAACACAGGTTCTATTTCCAGATTAGCAAAATAGTAGCATTTTAAGAAATATATCTGAACATACAAAAATAATGAAGAAATTTGAAACCTACCAGAACAGACATATTTATATAATGTAATATTTGTGTGTGTGTGCAAATGGAATCAAATTATACATTTCAATCTCCAACTGCTTGTTTAATTTATCAAAGACATCTTCACCATATTGTTGTAGTAATCTACTGTAAATTGCGCTGATTGAGGGTACCAGCTTCTTCAGTCTTGGGCATGGCTCTCCATGGATGGAGCCTCTCTGCTTCACCTTAGCCTCAGCTGTCTGACTCAGAATCTGGGGGTTGGAATCCTGCAGACTTGTTCACCCGTGTAGCCGATGATTGATGCTGGATTTGGCTTAGATCTTGGCTTGGCCTCTTGGTTGGACACTCTCCACCTGGGCTCTTGTATGGCTGTGGTTTCTGTTGGGAGATAATTCCCCATGAATATTTCATGCCTCTGTATGGTCCAGGTTCTCTGAAGAAAGGAATTTACAGCCTGTCTAAAAATGGTTTTACAAGTAGACATTCCAGGGCAGTCGAGCCCAGGGACATCTCTTTTTCTAGATATGGTCTAGAATACTAAAATATAAAAATTACATCCTTTTCCTCTCCACATTTTTTTATGTCCCCAAAGAAATATGTTTCTCTGTTTCCCAAAGGAAGGATTAGCATATTGATGAGAACTTCAAACATGGTCAGAATTTTCTAACATTGTGCTTCCCCACCTCTTCTGTGCCCCCACCGTATGCTCAGATACCAACATGACATTGACCTGCAGGCACAGGGCTTGGGAAAAACACACAAGATAAATTTCTGCGGTTGCTGTCATAGTCTGTCATGTGTCTGACACAGAGACCTCGTGTTTTCAGACACTATCCACCATAGTATGTGATTGTGTGTATGCTTGTCCACTGTCATCTATCTCTCTGCCATCTGTATATTGGCCATATAAATTATCTTCTTGAAGATGAGGCAAAATTTCAAACTCTTGGGTGTTCTTGATATAATTGTTATGATAGAATTAGTTTCCTCATGAAATGCTGGTTGTATATACTCTCTTTTGAAAGAGAGGGCCAGTTAGAAGCTTCATCACCCTTTATATGGTCCTCAGAAGTCATGTTAATAGTCTTTCTAGACTTACGGATTTTATGAATCCATCATGTTCAAAGCGCTGCCCAGGTTCAAGGGTAGAGGAGGTAGACTTTAACTTGAGTTGAGTAGTAAAAAAAATCTTGGAAACGTATGTGAGGTCAAAATTATTTCTAGACCATTAAAACAAATTCAAGCTGCTAAGGAAACCAACATAAATGAATCTATTTCAAATGTTTTGCCTTCTCCATTGTTTAAATGAACCATGGACACTGCATTCTCCCTTTGTCTTAACCTGAAATTCCAAGGGAACCATAAAGTAAATAAATGCCTTTGTGTTATACATTTAAGTGTTAGAGTTAATACCAGTGACTAGGGGAGTAAGGCAGGGATGAGAGCAGAGCTCAAAGAGAGTGATTTAGACCCGACCAACTGTGCTACTCAGTTGTCATCATAATTGATGGCTCTGTCTTATAGAATAGTGTTATAAATAGCAACATAAACATTGTCTCAAGACAAGGAAGGGAAGGAGAGAGAGTCATTTCTCTACCTACTACTGTTCACCATTGGCTACAGTCTCTTCATGGGACAGTAATTCCTCCATGCATATTGTACCTGCCTAGATGGGGCCCCTTGGTGTTCAGAATGTTCTAAGTATGAAGTAGCTTATTAGACGTGTCTACTGCAATACATTTTTAATAGCATGAATTTTGATATAAAGATCATCGCTCTACATAATTCTTGTGTACTTGCCAAATTGTATTCTTTAAATAAGTTATTAAATTGAGACCTCAAGAATATGCACATTCACATAGGCATCTACTACAAATATTTCTGGTGTGTGTGTGTGTTTGTGTGTGTGAGGAGTAACACATTTTCACAGTTAGTACCATTTTCATTTAGTAAATTAATTTTTCTGACTTTTGTTTTTCCTATTGATGAATTTTCCCTTTTCCTATTGATATTAAACTTGCTATATAGTTTATGGTTAGCAAGTCTTTGTTTCCAAATATGTTTTTGCATTGTAATTTACCTTTTATATTAATTTATTTCTTTTGTCAAATAAATATTCATCAGTCCTTTGTTTTATACTTTCTGACTATCGAGCATAAATAAATGCTTGTGTTTTACTTTTCTTAAAATTTTCAATTTGTTATAGCAGATACACATTTTTTTTTCTAAAACTGTTTATAGGTTTAAGACCTAACTACGAGTTTTCCTATTGATTCTCTTTCAATTTTTAGATAGATAACTGCAGCTGGTGTTAGCTACTTTGTGGGGTCTTCTTTCTTCCACCGTCCTCTATCCTTTTTCTTCCACTCTTTCAACCCTCTACCACCAGATACGAGAGAAGAAAGGATAGAGAGGAAGGGATAGATATCCTTGAATAAAGTCAGGGGTCAGAAAGAAGACGTCATAATTGCTAGACTACTTCCTTGGAGGAAGCCTGATCTTCACCATCAGGATATCTACTTTTTTTTTCTTCTTGTTATTTCTTCTTTGTGCTGACTATTTATCAAAGCTCAACCAACAACCAACTTTCAGGGCTCTAGCATTTATATACCCTCTGAAAATTCCCCAGAATTCCAAATGTCACACAGTCTCAGAAGCTATCTGCAACTGGCAAAATCACACCCTAGACAGAGGACGAGGCAAATCATAGTCAGCTGCTGCTAAGCAGACCCATATCTCATACCTGGGATTCAAATGAAAACATGTTCTTATAGTATTTCTGCGTTTTTAACAGAAACCAAAATTCTAAAATTCTTACTACAGATAAGTCTTTAATCTTTGCATATCCCTTCAATTCTATATGTCTGTCTCTATGTCTCCTATACCAATTATTATATTTCTATTTATACTTTGAGTTTTATTTACCATAAAATATTCTTCAGGATATTGTCCTTTGACTATTTCAACTGGCTACTAGAAACTATTAAACTACATATGTAGGTATTGTAACTTTGCATTTCTAATATTTATAAATACTTATATTATCTAATTGTAACAAGTCTTATGTATATGTAAGTAGTTCTGACATAAATCAGATTTCTAGAGATAGAATTGGTGGGTTCAATATGAGGACATTTTTAAGACTCACCATACATCTTGTTCTATCATTAAATCACTTTTCCTCACATGTTGATTGCTGTATAATCCCAATGGCAATGTGTGAGAACATCCATCTTACTTGCTGCTGTCCCTTATTTCAGTCATTTATTATCTTAATAAATGACATCATTTTAATTTACATTTCTGTTTGAGCATCCTTACATATTTATTAAGTGACTTATTTCAACTATCAGTTTTTCTTTCTGAAACTTTAGAAGTTGGATTTTTTTTTCAATTATAACAAGTATTTTAACAGATTATTAAGAGACATTTGGGGAAATTTTTTTCTACACTGTAGTTTTATTTTTAATGTCATGTGCATATATTTTAGCATACTCAAATCCCTTGGTTGTTTTACTTTTGAGATTTCTTTTTTTTTCTTTCCATTTTTTATTTTAATTTTTATTAATTACACTTTATTCACTTTGTATCCCCCCGTGGCCCCCTCCCTCCTCCCCTCCCAATCTCACCCTTCCTCTCCCTTCTTCACACATGCCCCTCCCCAAGTCCACTGATAGGGGAGGTCCTCCTCTCCTTCCTTCTGATCCTAGTCTAACAGGTCTCATCAGGAGTAGCTTCACTGTCTCTCTGTGGCCAAGTAAGGTTGCTCCCCATCAGGGGGAGGTGATCACAGAGCAGACCAATCAGTTCATGTCAGATACAGTTCCTGTTCCCATTACTATGGAACCCATTTGGACTCTGAACTGCCATGGGCAACATCTGTGCAGGGGTTCTAGTTTATCTCCATCAATGGTCCTTGGTTGGAGTATCAGTCTCAGAAAAGACCCTTCTGCCCAGAATTTTTGGTTCTGTTGCTCTACTTGTGGAGCTCCTGTTCTATCCAGGTCTTATTATTTCTTACTTCTTTCATGAAATTCCCTGCACTCTTCCCAAAGGTTGGCCATAAGTCTCAGCATCTGCTTTGATACCTTGCAGGGTAGAGCCTTTCAGAGATTTCTTCTTCATTGGTGGTTAAGTTATTTCCCACCAAGAAGTCAGATAAACACTGATATTCTTCAACTAATAACCTTCATTAAGCTTATAGCCTTAAGCAATGAGTTCAGAATTTTCATATACTGTTTGTCCCTTTATGTTTTAACCACCAATTCTTCACATTCTATATCAGATGAGACATTTGGTGGGTATGCAGGCATACATTATTATTAGTCAAAGTCATAGTTCGCATTAGGTTCACTCTTGGTGCTGTGCATTTTGTGGGTCTGAGAAGCGCCCACCATGTATCCATGATTGAAGTATCAGCTACCTACCACAATGCCTTCAAAACCAGGACCACATGGAGCATCTTCCACATTACTAACTTCAGTTGTTAGCATGAGGTACAACTTTGGCAATCTCCAAAACACAGCTTCTATGTGTTGAACCTGAGCTTGCACTTCCAAAAAGACAGCATCAGTGATGCTGGTCTCTTCTTAAGAATTTCTAATATCTGATCCCCAGCTAACCAGCATTCATTGTCCCAGTAAAGCAAAGGTTTCACTTCAGTGATATCATTTTCTTGTTAATCACAACTCGTTCTTCAGCCCCAGCCAGTCAGAACCTAAGATTCTTCATTCAAAAACAGCAAATAGCCCCAGTAGTGTCTTTAAATTTTCCTCTAAAATTCACAAGCCAGGTATCTACTATCCATCTGTTCTCAGCATTATCTTCCATGCTTCTAAAGAACAGGCTGCTTGAGCTCACAACACCCAATGACTTTTCTAGCCAAAGTAGGAAAGTCCTTCTGCCATCCTCCCCAGAACAACACAGGTCCATCCCAGCAAGATCCTGTTTTTGTTAAGTTTGCTATGGTGGAGAGGAATCCAAGAGGAAAGGGTTTATTTTGCTTACATTTTCATTTTTTATCATCAGAGGAAGTTGGGGCAGGAACTCAAGCAGTTCAGGAACCTGGAGGCAGGAGCTGATGCAGAGGCCATGGTAAAAGGCTGCTTACTTACTGGCTTGCTCCTCATGGCCTGCTCAACCTGCTTTCTTACAGCACCCTGGGCAACCAGCCCATGGAGGGTAGCACTGCCCACAGTGAGCTGGCCCCCTCCCACATCAATCACTAATTAAGAAAAGGCCCTACCCCCTACCGGCTTGTCTACAACCAGATCTTATGGAGGCAGTTTATCAACTGAGGCTCCTTCTTTCCAGGTGACACCAGCTTGTGTCAAGTTGACATAAAACTCATCTGCACAGAGACCATTGCATGTGTTGTCTTGTCATTTATATTTTTTTTATTGAGGAGGTTTCTGTTGCTTTTTTGCTTATGTTTAAGCAGGTAATTTGTTTTCTTAATATAGAGTTTTACTAGTTTCTTTGTGTTTTCTGGAAAATAATACTTATCCGACATTTCTTTTGCAAATACTTTCCCCAAGTGTGTACTTCATGTTTTCATTCCCTCCACGTTAACGTGCAGAGCAGAAGTTTTAAATTTTAATAAATTCCAACGCATCAATTACTTCATTCTTTAATGGCAACTTTGATTTTTTTTTTAAGCCATCACCACTTCCAAGGCCATTTACATTTTTTTCTGTTACCTTTCAGGACTTTATAATGTTGAGGTGCTTCTTGAAGGCCTTGACAAATGTGTCTCATATTTTTAAGGATGTCTCATTGTTCTACAACCGTTTCTGTTTACTGTCTCTGTCCTCAACCCTGCTCCACCGTTCTAAAGAACCCTGTCCTCTCTCCACTGAATTAATGTCCTTTGTCAGAGACCAGCTGACTATTTATATGTGGACCTATTTATGGCCTGCTCTACCTGCTCTGCCTCGTTGATCGATTTGTCTGTTTTTGCCAATAACCACTCTATCCTGATTACTAAAGTCCTGTAGTAAGTCTTGAAGTGAGCCAGTGTTAGCCCTTTGCCCTTCTCCTTCAGCATTGACTAGTTCTGGTTCTTTTGATTCTCCATACAAGCCTGAGAATCACTTTATCAATAGCCATCAAGCAGCTTGTGGTGTTCCGTTTGCGAGCATGTTAAATCTGCACATCGCGTTATAATCAGTGATTAGCCAGACAAAGGCAAGGTATTCCGTTTTACTTTACATGCTTTCTATGTTACCTTTTTTCAAATAAGTATGTATTACACTCAGGCTAAAATAAATATATTTAAAACAGAACATAAAATGAAAAATAAAAGAGCAAGCTGGTTTCCCTGTATGAACAATTCCACAGCTTTTTTTTCTATCCACTTTGTGTGTTTTAAAATGTTTTTCAATAAATCTTTCTATTATGTGAGTCTTAAGATTTTCTAAATTTTAATGACACAGTCCTGAAAATTTAGCTTATCAGACTGGGTCTAAGTTTATTTAAAAATAATGATAATTCAACCAATATTTCTTGAATATTAATGACATATGGCCTGTTTTGGTACCTATGTTATAAATGTGAGAGTAATACAGTATTTGAGGGTGTGACTCATTTAAGAGGTTTTTTCTTCTTTTTTTAGATCTTAATAAAGATGAAGGGTTAAATAAAGGGGACATTGGAAACATACTGAATGGACTTTGGCTCTAGACACATGGCTGAATGGCTGAGGAGATCTTCAGCTCAACTTTTAACAGTGGTGGAATTGAAGACATAAATCTCAAAGACTAGCAGAACTTGGTGACTCAGCAATTTTAATTGTATGATTTGGTTATTTCAGCTGGTAGCTGGTGACATTGGATAGTAACAGAAATGTAATTTTGGTCACAGGGGTTTGAGCAATAGTTTATATATTACAAGTTTCCGTGTGCTTACTGATTTAAGTAAGAAATGAGTAAAATTTTCCAATAAACAGAAAGGAATATAATTATCAAAAAAAATTAGAGTTTGTGAGAAGCTATGAAGCAAAACAGGAAGGATCTTGATATTAGCTCCAGAGACACAATATATCATGAAATAACTACCTACATCATCTGAGACAGATCCCATTGCTCTTTTGAGTATTCAGAGTTCCTGACATTAAAAGATTAGAGTGGAAGATTGTATATTTTTAACTCCAAGACTGTGTTACTAGCTGGTTAAATTATGATCACAAATCACCTCATTATAGTACTGATTAGCAGAAAGTTTACCCCAAGACAATGTTTTTGTTCAGGCCGCTCTCATGGAATAGTAAAACCTGGATGGTTTAGAAATGACCAAAGCTATCCCTCACAGTTGTTGAGGCAGGGGAATCTTAAGTTAAGCTGCCTGCTGGCAGTGCTTGCTGTTTCACTGTGTCCTCACATGATGGGAAGGAATAAGGTAGGGCTCAGAGGTCTCTGTTGTGATGATCATGCCCCTCACGAGACAGTAGAGCCTCATAATCCAGCCACCTGCTCAATGTTTCATGTGATAACATTCTTCTATTAGTGATTATGTTTCAATGTATGAATTTGAAGTATGAATAAAGGGACATCACCACTCAGAGCATAGAAACACAGAATCATGAAGAAAGAGAGAACTCTGGGATAAGTACTTGATACTTGTGTCAAGCTCCAGTGTTCTCAATAGAGACAGGGCCTGGTGAGTAGAAATTATGGGAATTAATGGAAAAACATCAACAACCGCAGCAGCAAAACTCTACATGCACAGAAAAAACAAATAGAAATTAGATCATAAAATACAGTAGTTTGAAGAAGGTTAAAAGTTATATTATGTATGCCAGGTCCCTGAGGCACTACCAGTCGGGCTGTAGTTCCCTAGAGTAGAACTTCCTGGGAGATATTTTAGGAATATCTGTGACTGAGCTGCAGTCACAAACTGAAAAATGGCGATGGAGCTGATACTTTTCAAAACTCTTTCCAAAGCTAACAAACACAAATAGCTAACATGTATTCTCATTCACCCTTTACCTTTCTTGGAACTGAACATTAAATTCATCTTAGCTCAACATTAAATTCAACATCTTAATTTAAGCACTGTGATAGATGCTGACAAAGAGAGATGTGAAAGTAAATAATAGAGACAGGGAGTGAACAGCAGGGAGGAAAAGGTTGGGTGGAGGTGGGCGATGGGTGAGGAGGGGACCATGGACTAAGTGGCTAGCTTCTTGCATCAAGCTCCTTGCTCTCAGACTGAGAGACCATAGTTAAAGGGAGTGTTTCCCATCCTTCCCAGGTAGTGGGGACCGAGAGCAAAGGGCCGGCATCTTCTTCCCAGACAAAAGAGGAAGTTGAACAAATGGTGCGTGTGCTTCCACGGCTTCTTCTCTGGGGCGAGTTTTAATCGTCTAAGCACAGGGCCTCCTGCGATGTCTTTGGTCAGCATGTAATGGAACTCTTAGTTCCCAGAAAGCTTCCTGCCCATGGGACTCCCTAGTAAGAACTCAGCCCACAGTGTGCTCCCGCCCAATTGTCACAGCCTACCTTTCCTCTTTCCTGCTTTCCACTCTGAGAATAACCATGCTTCCTCTGTTTCTCTCCCATTCTATGTTCCTCTGGTCCTGCAGTATTTTTTTAATTGCTGCTGCCTGGGACATTTTTCTTTGCAGGGCCAATTTCACCGTTTACCTCGTGAAGTTTCTGCCTCATCTCCTTTAGCAGTTGCACATACCTACAAACAAACATTTGCTTCTGATAAATTATATTTATTTACTAATGTGTTACATTTCTTGAAAGCAAACTTTAAGCCTTATTGATCTTTGCATTTTTTTCTTGCACAGTGAAACTGGCAAACAAGAGATGCTGACAAATGTTTCCCAACATGAATACTAAATGAACACAACACTCACCAAGCACTGGGGATCCAAAGGCTTCTCTTTGCAGAGCTTATCTCCACAGTGAGAGTGATCCTTTTAAAATATCAGTCGAGACAGCTTCACAGGCAACAGGGCTTGCTTTCACCACCTGAGCATGATCCCTGGAAACCTGTCGGAAGGACAGAACTGACTTCTGGAAGCTCTCATCACCCAAGTGTGCCATGGCATCTGTCTCTGCCCTTCCTTCCTCCTCCTCCCTACACCCCCGACACACACACACACACACACACACACACACACACACACACACACACA
>NW_026585644.1:2994509-3011455 GCF_907164565.1 Psammomys obesus | reverse complement strand
CACACACACACACACACACACACACACACACACACACACACACACACTAATAGCAATCAAACAATTAAAACAAATGTTAGCTACTCATGTCACTTTGCTTCTTAATTCTCCTCAAGGACTGTATACTCCACTAACCTCCTAGGTCTTAGTGTAGAATCAATAGTCTTTGCTGGTCTAATGAGCTAGTGACCTTTTATTAGTGCGGGCATCTGTCTCCACCTTCTCTTCCTCTCCCATGTATGATGTCCTTGACTAGGGCAACATACTGAAGCTTAGGCTGCTTCCTCAGCCTGGAAGATTCTCTCCTTACCACTAACTGGCTGCTCCTGCTTGAAGCTTCAGATCTCAGGTTAGATATCACTTCCTCCACAACCCCCCCTGCAAATCTCATGTCCCTGATGTCATCGCTGGTGGCTTTAGACTTTTTACAGTGCTTGTTGCAATGTATAATTTCCATTTTGAGACCTTTTTTTTTCTTGTTTTCTGTTCATTTATCTTGATTCTATTATACAGTATACAGGAGATCTTGTACACGGCATGTCTATTACTTATGACTGACAAGAGGCAGGCTTTAGGGTGGCACTTCCTGAGGTATTTTACTCTTCCTCCCTTTATTCTTAACTCTAATACTCACACTCATCTTGTAAATTCAATCATGTGCTGACTGCCTGACTGGCTGTCTCCTTAACAGTGTTATCATCGCTTGGAATCACAACCATTTCATGTAAATTTCTAACTCTTAGATGAAAAATAAATGGGAGTCTTTGTTTTGTTTCTTTTTTTTTTCTTTCCAACAAAACTGAAATTAATCTTCTCTTTGCTGATCTCTTTTTGCATTTTTTAAGACACTTGGCAGGACTGCAGTTGTTCAAGCATCTTACTGTAAGATTAGGAATAAAAGCAATAGTATTAGAAGGTCCTGCTAACAATCTCCTTTGTCTTTCTGCTGTAACTCCTTGTAAAGGTCGGGTTTAGAACTATGAGTACACACCCACACTGACTACCTAGAGTAATCCAATAATAACTATGCATTTTATCTAAGATTTTTTTTAAAAAATCTTATTTGATAGAGCTAATTTAGTTTCTCTAAGCTCTGGTTTTAAATCTAATTAAGACATCTTAAATGGCTCAATTTCCATTTGGGTAGCTGGCTTTGCCTATAATTTTCAAGTTTTAAGCCTTCTCTAATGAATTTCTTCCATTGCTTTTCTGCAATTAAGCTTTTCTTCCATTAAGTTCCATCAGGCATAGTCATAAGGCAGATTGTGAACCAGTCAGTCTCATTAATTAAGAACAAAGGAAGTTTTCAGATAAGATGCCTTTATATACAAGGTGTTTTAGGGGATAGCTCTATCTTTTTGCACAGCCAAATACAAATAATTTGGAGAGAATTTTCTATGCTTCCTTACATGTTTTGGGTTTTCTCTCTCATAGCCACTTCTCCTCATGTCCTAAAGAGGTTAAAAGCAGAGTCAGTCGCCATATACTTCAGCAGAGCCTCAGGCTTCAGGAAGATGGCATTGGCTTGCCCTTTGGCAAAAAGCAGAGCAGCGATCGCCAGCCCAGGGTCTTAGAGTTGAATGTATCACTTTCACTGTGCAATCTGCCTCTGTTGTCCTGTGGCCTGCAGACCTGAACTCCAGCCTCTATTTCAAATGCATTATATCACGCTGCACCATCTGGTCAGTGGGTCCTGCATCCAAGAGATTTGGAATCCTAGTCTAGAGGAGCTAATTAGGTTCCGTGAAGGTTTCATGATTTGCTATTCTAGCCCAACAAACAAAAATAAATTATTGAAACATTTTTGTTCTCCCTATTTAACATATTCAAAAATATAAGGATAAACTATTCCCCAAATAGTAGGAAATTATTGGAGACATTGTTAAGTCCATTTTGTATGACTGATTGTGCATATGTTCTAAGTTGTAATCCATTTGGACTTTGAGTGGATAAGAATGTTTAATGTATTTCTGCTCCATTTTACACGGGTAGTTTTCATGCTAAGTGCATTAATGTATGTCTATACTGACAATCTATCACTTGAGGCTGTCCAGTTCAAAGCTTTGTGTGTACGTTATGAATTCAGATTTATCGACACAACACTTATTTCAACTGAGACTTATTTATGTTTGTGCCCTTTCCAAGCCAAGCCATTGAGACAAGCAACATTCAGATCTTACATCTGTTCTTAGACAATTAGGCAATCTACTTATTGATTTTCAGAATAACTAATGCAAATGTTGAAGCAGACACCATCTAGCTTGTTCTAAGGAAGGCTTGCCCCAAACTGAGCTTTCCCCGAAAGACTCAATCCCATAAACAAAAAAGGCTTCCAGTAATGCAATTTAAATATTTGATAATGCACACTGTATCTTTATAAGTCATATCAAATTGCACTGAAATGTAGTGGGAAGGACACATCTATTATGATAAAAGAAAGCTGGGAGGCTCTGAAGCAAGCATGAAGATATTTCTATGGAAATATCCGTTAAACTTGAATTAAACTAAACAATTCTAGATAGCCTCACTAGTAATCTAAAACTCTGTATCTACAGAGAAATGATCCTATTTTGTAATCTATCTTTAATTTCCACACATAGATTTTCTCTTATACCATATGAGGGTAGGTGCTATCTTCTTTTATTATATCATATGTTGTTTATATGTTAACAAGATTCATTAATTTCTATTTTATAGGGACTGGTGTTTTCCTTGCATCTATGTCTGTGCACTGCATTCATGTGTTCCCTGAGGGGTATTAGATCCCCTGCAAGGGTTGTTAGCTGCCATGAAGATTCTGGAAACTGAATTTGGGTATACTGTAAGAGCATAAAATGCTCTCAACTACAGAGACATTTGTCTCAGCAAGACCTAAGTGCTGACTGGGGTTTTCACATTTTGAAAGTCTCCATTAAGGACAGGCCCCTGTGAGATGATGAGCATGTCGAGTCGTTTGCTCTTAGTAATTATTTCTCTTTATAGATAGGCATTAAAAAAATCACATTCTACACCACTTATAAATAAAAAGATAGGATTAAAGTGTGTGTTGTACATTTGCTAATGCATATGGCATTTGAAAATTAAAATCTGTTTGTGTGACGTTACCTTTTCAAGTTTATTGAATAGACCCTGAAATTAAATAAGCACAGTTGTGTAGTATCCATTTTACATTAAGACCTATTGCTAAAACCTAGCCATTGTTATAATTAAATTGTTGCTCAAATCTTGTTTATCCCCATCAAATGGTTAAGATGTGACTTTAATGGTTCCATTAAACACTAGCTTTAAATATCCTATGGGAGAAAGCTTTAATTTTTGTAGGATTTGTATGTAGAAACTTAGAAGAAAAACAAGAATTTTTCCTACAACTTACATGTCTGTGAAATAATTATTAGGTTTGTGTGCACATAATCTTTAATTACCCTTTTGGATATCACCCTTTGTGTACATAAATTGCAGCAAGGTAGACAGTTTAGAAGTTGTGTTACAATGTTTCTGAATACAATTTCATTTTCTGAATACAATGTTTCTGAATACAATTTCATTTTCTGAATACAATGTTTCTGAATACAATTTACCATCTATGAACAAATTACTTCAAAGCAGTATGTAGAAAACAAGTCATCTTGTGGAATTTTCTACCTCTTCCTACCCCTGCCTTCCTGTGACAGTATTGCTATTTCTCAATTATATCTAAGCAGGCATTAGTCAACCAATGGTGTCTGATGAACCTCAGTTATCTTCTTCACCAGATTGTAAGTTGTTTTGAGAGCATAATCAATTTCTAATTTATTTTTACATGTTCTCTGGCCCTTAATAGATTCTCTACAAATAAATGTGTAGGTCGGGATTCCAGAAGGAAATTGATGACACCCAACTGGCAGAGTTGTAAAGACTAGAACAGGGGGATTGTTTATAATAGAATGAGTAGGGATAAGGCAGAGTAGAAATGGTGATGTGTCTTGGCTCTTGGCTGGCAACAGCAAGAGCTGTCAACCACTCAGAGGTCTGAGGGGCAAAAGTGTGGAGAAAAGAGCCTTAGCTGAGGCTTTTCTATAAGGGAACTGAGTGCTGGCAGGAGAAAGGGTTTGTTTTCTGGGGCTCTTCCAGTGCTGCTCATTGTGCTTTTCCTTGACAAACTGGAATAAAAGCCAGAGAATAGACAAGACTCCCAGTATGGTCTGCCAAGGACTCTTTCTGAGCATAAGGAAAGATGGAGAGAAGCAGTGACTAGCAGATCACAGGAGGAAATAATGCATGCTAGCAGAGTCTCCAGCTTGGATGGTTCCACTGAGGGAGTGGGAACGAGAAAGTCTTCTAATGTCTCAACTCACTAAAATATAGTTGCTTAATTTAGCTGAGTTTTTATGATTTTAATCGACATTTAATGACTGTACCTGTTTACATAGTACTGTGTGATATTTTAAGATTTGTATTCATCACGTCATAATATTTATCTCCTTACGCATTTTTAAAATTTATTTAGGGTAGAATTATTAGAAATTTTTTTTAAAGTGCTGTAAGAGATTTTTTTTTTCTATGTGGTACTGGGGGTGCAACCCAAGGGCTCAGACATTCTAAGCACATGCTCTGCCATGGAGCTGTACTATGGCCTTTCACTGACTTTTTTTTTATCTTCAATGTTTTAAGCACTGTTTATATTTCTAGTGTGCGTCAGTCTCCATTTGATGTTTCATTGGCTTTTTCTCCTCCTCTTCCTCTTTTTACTCCTCTTCCTTCTCTTCATTTTCCTCCTTTTCCTTCTCGGCCTCCTCCTCCTCTTCTTCTTCTCCAGTTGTATTTGGGTCTAGGTCTTCGAGCCATCTAGCTTCCAGTTCCTAGCTATCCAGGCAGTGTGAGGCATGGGCTCCCTCTCGTGGATTAGGCCTCATGTTAGATGAGTCACTGCCTGCCCACCCCCTCAAACTCTGAGCCACTGTGGGCCAGCACATAGTGCAGGCAGAACAGGTTGTTGGTTGAAGGTTTGGTGACTAAGTTGATGTCCCATTCCCGACACTGGATCTTCGGCTACTTTGGCTCTCATCCTCCATTACTAGGGGCTCTCAATAGGCTCACCCGATAGGTTCGAGAAAGTTTCCACTGCAATGTTTTCTTTGTTTTTGTTTTAGAATATGGGTACCCTTTCATATGATGTATGGTTGATACTCCCCTGATGTCATTATCCACAGACCAAATTCATTCATTCTAGTAGCTGCCAAAGTTCCCTGCACTGTGTTTTATTTAACCATTATTCTAATACTGAATAGTCAAGTCATTTCAGTTTTGTGCCATGACTGTCAGTAACAACTTTGTGCAAATAACCTTAGGTATTTATATTTAATTTATACAAAAATCTCTGAACCTGTGCTTGTTGATATCACATTTATATTGAAGTGACATCGCCATATTCCTCTTTAGAAAGGCAGCGGCAGTGAGGGTTTTCCTGTACTTTGAGCATCTCTCTAGTGCTGGCTGATCCATGGCATGTTTTTACAAAGAAATTGGAAGATATAATGAAATTCATCACTGCTTTATGTTCATTATGCCACACCAGTCACCTGAAGTGCAAGGCCAATAAACAGGTTTTAAGGGAATTCTTTAATAATTTAAGGTACATAACAGGATTTTGCTATGTGTTCCTGAATATATCCTTTCTTCTTAAATTACAGTGATTGTAAATTTAGGTTTTACTATGAAAATCACCAGCAGGAATGTGTAAATTAAGTTGGTTGAAAAAAACAACAAGAATACAGGAACTGACATTAACTCATTCCTATCATTTCTGAACAGCTTTGCAGAAATTGCACCCACTCAGTCTCATGTTTACAAAGAGTTCAGCTCCACTCCTCTTTCAACTTACACAATGCTGACCAAGATTTGTTGTTGTTGTTTTTTTTTTTTACTTTTTTTCTTTATTAATTACACTTTATTCACTTTGTATCCCCCCTGTGGTTCTCTCCCTCCTCCCATCCCAATCCTTCCCTTCCTCCACCCTCTGCATGCATGCCCCTCCCCAAGTCCACTGATAGGGGAGGACTTCTTTTCCTTCCTTCTGATCCTAGTCAATTAGGTCTCATCAGGAGTGGCTGTGTTGTCTTCTTCTCTGGCCTGGTAATACTGCTTCCCCCTCAGGGAGAGTTAATTAAAGAGCAGGGCAATCAGTTCATGTCAGAGACAGTCCCTGTTCTCATTACAATGGAACCCACTTGGATACTGAACTGCCATGGGCTACATCTGTGCAGGGGTCTTAGGTTATCTCCATGCATAGTCCTTGGTTGGAATAGCAGTCTCAGGAAAGACCCTGGTGCCCAGATTTTTTGGTTCTGTTGCTCTCCTTGTGGAGTTCCTGTCATTTCCAGATCTTATTGTTTCCTACTTCTTTCATAAGATTCCCTGCACTCTGCCCAAAGTTTGCCCATAATTCTCAGCATCTGCATTGATAATCTGCAGGGCAGACCTTTTCAGAGGTCCTCTGTGTCAGGCTCCTGACTTGTTCTCTCTTTTCTCCTTCTTCTGATGTCCAGCCTCTTTGCCTTTCTGGATAGGAATTGAGCATGTTAGCAAGAGTCCCCCCCTCTTGATTAGTTTCTTTAGGTGTACAGATTTTAGTAGGTTTATCCTATATTATATGTCTATATGAGTGAGTATATACCGTGTGCATCTTTCTGCTTCTGGGATAGCTCACTCAGGATGATCTTTTCCAGATCCCACCAGTTACCTGCAAATTTCATGATTTCCTTGTTTTTTTTATTGCTGAGTAATACTCCATTGTGTAGATATACCACAATTTGTGCATCCATTCCTCCACTGAGGGGCATCTGGGCTGTTTCCAGCTTCTAGCTATTACAAATAAGGCTGCTACAAACATGGTTGAGCAAATGTCCTTATTGTGTACTTGAGCCACTTTTGGATATATGCCTAGGAGTGGTATAGCTGGATCTTGTGGAAGCGCTATTCCTAGTTGTCTGAGAAAGCGCCAGATTGTTTTCCAGAGTGGTTGTACAAGTTTACATTCCCACCAGCAGTGGAGGAGGGTTCCCCTTTCTCCACAACCTCTCCAGCATGTGTCGTCTCTTGAGTTTTTGATCTTAGCCATTCTGATGGGTGTAAGGTGAAATCTTAGGGTCGTTTTGATTTGCATTTCCCTGATGGCTAATGAGGTTGAGCATTTCTTTAAGTGTTTCTCTGCCATTTGATATTCCTCTATTGAGAATTCTCTGTTTAGCTCTGTGCTACATTTTTTAATTGGATTACTTGATTTTTTGCTGTTTAACTTCTTTAGTTCTTTATATATACTGGATATTAGCCCTCTGTCAGATGCAGGGTTGGTGAAGATCCTTTCCCAATCTGTAGGCTGTCGTTTTGTTCTGAGGACAGTGTCCTTTGCTTTACAGAAGGTTTTCAGTTTCATGAGGTCCTATTTATTGATTGTTGATCTTAGAGCCTGTGCTGCTGGTGTTCTCTTCAGGAAGTTGTCTTACATGCCAATGAGCTCAAGGCTCTTCCCCACTTTTTCTTCTAAGGGGGTTAGTGTGTCTGGTTTTATGTTGAGGTCTTTGATCCAGTTGGACTTTAGTTTTGTGTAGGGTGATAAGTATGAATCTATTTGCATTTTTCTACATGTAGACTTCCAGTTAGTTCATATGAACACACCATGGAAGCATAACTCATTAACATATGTCGGGTTTGGATGCTTCCAGCTACAAGTGAGTGTGAGCACTTAGATGTCACCCTGGGTCTGCATATAGTTTGAATGATCATGCCAGTGTGTGCCATGCCCTGCCAACTCAGGGCCCCCCTGCGTAAAAAGTGACTCCCACTGAGATGTAGTGTAAGGAAAGTGTGTTAAATGAGGAGGATGCCAAAAAGGAGCATTTTAAATATCACTATTAAAAGTTTTCTAATCTATTATTTGCCATTTAGTGAATACAGTCTCATTTGTGCAACAGAATAGATCTCATCTCTACTCAGTGAAGTTACAAAAAAAAGGCAAATGATTTTGGGAAAAAAAATACAACTACTTCACTTACAAAGAATACCTAGGGAGACGCAGTGGGTAATACCGGCAATCCTAGCACTCAGGGAAGCAGGGGCAGGCAGATGTCGGTGAGTTTGAGACCAGCCTGGGCTACACAGAGAAATCTGTCTCAAAAAAAAGAAAGAAAGAACAACAGAGAGAGAGAAAGAGAGAAAAGAAAGAAGAAAGAAAGAAAGAAAGAAAGAAAGAAAGAAAGAAAGAAAGAGAAAGAAAGAAAGAAAGAAAAAAAAAGAAAAAGAACCCAATACCTTAAAGGAATAATTTCAGGTATTTCAGTTTGGAAAATAATTTGAAATATATAAACAATTTGTAATTCTACTTGTTTTGCTTCACTTGAGCATCTTCTCTACTTTGTGGTTGACTTTGGTTGGCAGCTTTAAGATTGTTTACAAGACCATGTGATGATCCAGTCCCTTCTGGATATCGTCCTTTAAATTTTCTAGTAACCTGAGGTATTTAAGGAGCAGAGTTTCTGAGCTCAGAAAAAGCCTTATCATACCCCATGTTAATCAGGTGCATCCAACTTTTGGTCTTAGTGAAGAAATCCTTATTCTCTAGCATATACGGACAGAGTCCAACTATCTGTCCTACTGATCACCAATGCCAACGGAGATACACTTTTCTAAATGATTCTTTAAAAATTTGTCCTAGACCTTTCATACACAACCCTAAACTGAAGGAACCCCTAAGCCAGATCTCACTCGAGGATATTCAGCAAGATTTGTTGTTGTTTTGGTTTTGTCATTGTCATCTTTTCCTGCTATGAGTGATGAAGTCATTTAGAGCTACCTCTTTAAATGTGGGACATGCTTAGCACTGACAGTATAACCCAGATGTAACTATCATGCCCATTTTCTGGAACTGACATTGTGAACCAGATTGCACAGTTGACATGGCCATCTCCTGGAACAGAGTTCTGGGTAAGTTCTCCCTGGTGCTGCTCCTGCTGATGGTTCTTTGTGGCCTGCTGTCAGGGGTTCAGCTTATACCATAAGAAACCAGTTTTGCTTTGCTTCATCAGGCTCAGCTCTCTAGATCATTTCTGGATGTTCTGTAAGTCCTTTTCCCTTTTCTTTGTACCATAGGACAGCTGCCAGTCTCAGAATGCTTTCATAATCTGTACTTTATAGACTGTGTAGAGAATTATAACCAGGTGTTTGTTGCTTTCCATCTTGGTATACACATACACAGAAACATACATTCATGCATACATACACACATAAGTACACATAGACATAGACCAACACACACACACAGACACACATACACATACAGACACATAGATGTACACACATGCCCAACACACAGACAAACACACACACATACAGACAGACAACACACAAACACACAGACATGTAGCCAGACTTTTGTCTACTTTAATGGGTTTTTTTTCCTTCATCCCTGTACCACCGCTCTCTCTTCCAATCTCACAATACTAGGTAGGAGAGAAAGAAGGTTAGAGGGGAAAGGGGGCCCTGATATTGTTAGACTACTTCCTGCTGATTGGGGCATCGACTTCCTCGGGGAAAGCTTGATCTTTGTCACCAGGATATCTCCCACAAGCAACAGCCACAGCAACAGTAGGAGCAGCGGGATCAGTAGCAGCCGGGGGAACAGCAGGTGCCACCTCTCTTGGGGTTCTGGAATTATATACCCTGTGAGAGTCCTTAGAGCTCCAAATGTAAACTATCTGGCAAAATCACACCCCTGCCAGAGCACAAGACAAACCACAGCCCCATGTCCCACACCTGGGAGTAAAACAAAAACATATTCATTATACCATTTCTATGTTTTTAAAGAAACCAAAATTCTCCCTGTAATGTTATTATTTTGCTTTGGTGAATATGCCGGTTCTACATCTTTATATTCAACCAGCTATGGAGTGAGAACCGGGGAAAAGTGATCTGTGTACTAACGTGTAGACTTCTTGTTACTACTACACAAGTATAGCCTTACTCCACAAAACATTTACATTGCGCTCTATATCGCAAATGGTATAGCAATGATTTAAAATGTTCAGAAGGTTATATGTTGGTTATATGCATCTATTATAGAATTTTAATATAAAGGACTTGCCCAGCCACAGAGTCTGATGGGCAGGGGAGGTTCTCAAAACAGCCACTCACTAGGACAGATTCATATATGTGGTCTCTAGCTACCCTAAATGTTTTAGCAGTACCCCTATGTGACAGAACACAGCCATCATGCAGTTTAGTGACTGAAGCTCTTCTACAAGGCCCCTGTATTCTGGAATACCCATCTTCTGTGGTTGCTGGTCAGCACTGCAGTGTGCTCCCTGTGGTCCTTTCACAGCGTGAGGTACTGTTAAGAGTGTGGCGATACCCTCAGTGTGAGGTAGGAGCAGCAGAACATCGTCAGTCACCTACACAGTCCCCATAGGGAAACAGGTGTGGAGACCGACTGGCAGAGACAATGTAGCCTCCCCTGGTCCTTTGCATACCATAGGTCAGCTCTCAGACATTTAGGGAAAGCATCCCAGCTTCTGTGCCTCGGTCACATATATTCAGATCATTTGAAAGGTCAAAGATAGCCTCCCTCCTGTGGTCTTACACCCTGGAACACCCTCTTGGATCTCTGTGAGATTTGGATTGTCTTGGTGGAACTTGGAGTACAAACAAACTGTTGGTGGTTATCAGTTTCAGGAGTCGGGTGCCTCTCCCTGTAATAAAAATTCAGACCTGAGGAGGTTTGGGTGGTGGATATGCAGGAGTGCACTTCACAGTGTTCTTAGTTGAGCAGCGACCACCAAATAAAGCTACCATGAAAGAAAAAAAAGAATCAAGGAAGCTCGTCCTGTGCAAGCTGTCTGGGTTATGAACGGTTGAGACAGGTGAGCTTCCCAGCTGTAGAGCAAAGTCTCTGATCACAGGCAAGAAAGGAAGAAACGTATCGCCTACTGGTAATTCCTGAACTGTAGCATGACTTACCTTGCTCAGATGTTATTTAGCAGAACCCAGGGCTGTACCAGTACAAAGACTGTCCATTGCAAATGCCGGCTGAAAGCAGAATGACAGCAGTTTTGAAGTCAAATCAGTTTAGATGTCTGTTTCTCCAAGCCCAGCTGGGATCTTTAGATTCAATTAGGGACTTTCACCTAGGCCTTCGACGTTTGTTTCAGAGCACTAAGCACTTTAGACTTTACTTGGCAAAAAGTAACTCCTGGGCACCTCTAGATAAACCAGTGACCCCAAATGTCTGGAGAACAAATAAAACCCCAGCAGGCCCTTCCCCACCGTGTTGAGGCAGGCCAGTACTTGTTTTTATAAATGCTCTTAATACTCTTTGTAGTTTTATTCAGATATTTGTAACCTCTCCTAACAGTCTTCTTTGATAAGCTTTCATTTGGATCTTTGTTTTACAGATAAGACCTCATTGGTCAATTTGACTGCTTGTTTGACTATTTGCACAAGACATTTTAGGATCAGTAAGAAATAAAATTGATACTTTAATCATTTTTGACCATATGGTAGGAAGAATATTAAAGACGTGATGGGGCAGAATTAAGATCATGTGCCACTCTTCCGGAGAGCCCACCTTTAACAGCTTATAAATAACTTTGACTCCAACTCCAGAGCATCCAAAACCCTCTGTGGCCTCTACACTCAGATGCACAAACCCCCACACAGATTCACATATGGACATATAGTAAAAATAAACAAGAAACAAAGATGTCTTTCCAAAGACTACCATCTCCAAGCTCCTCAATCTAACACTGGTTTAGAAACTGCTGTAAAAGGACTTTGTTAATAAAATTAGGGTTAATAATCAGCTGCCTTGAGAATATGGTAAGAGACTGAGTTCTTCCAGGTAGGTTCAATATAATCATAAAAACCCTAAAAATGAAAAAGAGAAAAAAAAAAGATGACAAAAGTGTTACTGAGACAGCTGAAGAAGAAGGCAGGAGAAAGATGAGACATAGGGGTAGGTAGTAACACCAAAATACTAGTTAAAAGGAGCACGAAGAAGCATCAGCCACCACCGCTAGGCTGCTGTGAATACACAGTAAAGGGGGGCACCTGGCAGCTGAGTACAACTCCAGGGAACACAGAAAGTGAACCTTACCCTGTGGGTGATGTGAGCTAGAAAGTCAGTTCTCTCCCTGCATTCAGTAAGCGAGCACTACTTGTGGCTTTAGGAAAGGTAGTGGCTAATCTTGGTTACTGATGTCCGCAGACCCATGATGGAGTCTTCTGCTATCTGAAGCCTGTGTTTAATTTAAACTTCTTTACTGTGGCAACAAGGAAAAAGTAGTCTATAGGATCAAACTCAGAATGGTGTGTCTCTGCATGGCCAGGATTAACTGACATTTTTGTTGATTTGTGATAATTTCTTGCCATGTAACCCAGCTTTACCTTATCTTCTTACCCCTCCTTGAGCCCTGAGATTACAGGTAGGTGCCGCCTAGCTTGGTTGTTGGCATTTGACTATATCTGGGCAGGAAGAAAGATGGGTGAAAGGAGAAGAAGTGTTAATGAGTAGAAAACAAAGAGAAAGGGCCTGGTATCAAAGACAGTGGGGACACAAGGGCTGGAGAGATGGTTCAGTAGTTAAAGCTCTTGATGGTTTTGCCAAGGACCCAAATTTTGTTAGCCATGCATACAAGA
This sequence comes from Psammomys obesus, assembly GCF_907164565.1. NCBI lineage: Eukaryota > Metazoa > Chordata > Mammalia > Rodentia > Muridae > Psammomys > Psammomys obesus. The sequence continues at coordinate 2,998,792 of NW_026585644.1, read as the reverse complement.
TGATTCACGGCTATTTATAATTCTAGTCCCAGGGGTTCTGACATTCTCCTCTGACTTGTGCTGGCAACAGGGGTGCATGTCATACGCATTTATATATGTGGGCAAAACAGTCATGCACAGAAAAGATCAATAAATAATAAAAACCCATGTGGATATGTTAACCCCCCTTTGTCTTAAGAACAGAGTGTATCTGGAGATGCTACTTTTGTATGTTTAAGTAACAGCATCTCATTATGCCATTTGAATAGCATGTGGCCCATTTTTGTTATGAACTATGTACTATGGACTACATTATATGTCTGTGGATTTGTTGGGTTATTGTATATGTAAAAACATACCTACTGTAAATTTTGGAAAATGCGAGAAGTCTTCAAATGTTTTCAAATCTGAGGTTATTTTCACCTTTTAGACTGAATCTTTAGAAATTAACCCCTCATGGTTATCAGCACCCAGGTGTAGGAGGCCCTTTCTCCAGCCAGAGCATATAAGGAACTGAACTTCTTGAAGGAAGTCGTTCATAGAGGTGAAGGAGCCTCACTCACTGAAGAGGCAAGAGATGCATGAGTGTTCTCTGGGCCCATAAATTCCCCTGCTTCTCTGCAGGAGAACAGGGCATTCCTTTCTCCTTCCCAAGGACACTGCAAATTGTTTCCCAGTGCCACCATCCTTACAAGGTAACTTGTATGCAATGAATGGGATTAAATCAACGAAAGTTTGGAGGGTGAGGGAAGGGAAAACCACTAATTGCTTATTGGAATCAGAAGTCCATTTCCTCATGAAGTGGGCAGGGCCAGAGGACATGAATGATGCCAAGGAAGCAGCATCTTCCAGACACAGCAGGACCTATGCACGTATGAATGTCATGGAGACTAAGACAGTGTGCACACGACCTGCACAACTTCAGACCAGATCAGGCCCCAGCACTGAGAGGGTCGAGTGGACACAGAGTCTCCCCGGCCTAAACAAGAAGTTATTTGCAATTGATACCTGTTGGCAATGGGGAAATCAGTTTTCTCTAGTGGATATGTCACTCAGGGTACCGATTGTACTCCAGGCTAGGTCCCATGCCCAGGAACAGTTGGCCAACACAAAATGAATTAGGCTTTTGTTTGTTTTTGTGTGTGTGTGCTTTTTATTGATTAGTTAGTTAAATAATTAATTTGTGAGAGAGAGAAAAAGAGAGTTTGTGTATGTGTGTTTAAAGAGAGAGTGGGATCATGAAGTTGGTTAAGTAGGACAACAGGAGGACCTGGGAATAGTTGGGGAAGGGAAAACATGATCAGAATAGATTTTATGAAGATAGTTAAAAAAAAAAAAGAGGCTCTATAGTGTCCATCCTTATGGGTAATGTGACTTGGGTATGGATGATTACTGCAGTGTCTGTGAAGTATTCTGTGAAAGGAATGGCAGCAGCTTCTCACAGATGGAGCCATTTCAATAGTATGCACATCCTCTGTCCTCTATAACCTTCAGGAACCTTCAAAGATGAAGTTAATTGCACACATTAAAAATATGAAAACCTCTGAATCTTGAAGACTTCTATTCTAAGCCACATTTATTATGTTCAAAGTTGTGTCTGGATAAAAGACATGTAGAACATTAAAATATTAATCTATTTGTGCCATTTAGTGGTTTAAATTATTCACAAATGCTTGGGGATTTTTAAGTTATCTGATTTTTTTCCTTAGTAAGAATGAGGTGTTTATGATGAGAACAGTAAAGATGGAAAAAATATCTTAAGCTCTCCAAATCCTTCCCAGTTGGGCTTGTCTTTACTATGCAAGACCCTGCCCTCTGGAATTTGTATGAGCTAGATTCATAAAGCATTCACATTTGGCTGGAGCAGTTAACAGAACAACTAGGTAAATGTGTACCAACAGCTAAGGGAGAATGCTAAGCAACTGTTTTCCCAATGGAAAGTGCTCTAAGCTGTCAAATCCTGCTCCCCTGGGTCTTGCTCTTAAAATTAGGCAAGAGATGTTGTAATGTGTGATGACTGTGTCGTGTTCAGTCTGCATTTTCTTGGCTGAGGGGAGAGTTTAGCTTCAGTCCCACCCATATTAAGTTACTTAGCCAAGACTGTTTTAGCTACAGAAAATTGTATGAATTTCTTCTCTTGGATAGGCAGAAAGGCAATGCCAACTCATATTTTCCAAGTTCATAGGGACAAGGTGATTGGCCAATACAATAATGATATCAGTAGTTAGAATCATAAAAGGATAAGCTGTTAGCAGTGTGGTATTTCTGGAATTATTATTAGTGTTATCTTTGTAGACTCAAGATACTGTGAAAACCCAAAGGACACAGAACTTAAACCCCATAAGGGCCTAAGACTTACAATATATCTTAAGCCTCACAACAGTTATTTAAGTTCAATGTGTGTTTCTTTCCTAGTATTTTAAAAAATAATATTTGCTTATTAAATTTCTACTTCCTCTTTTTGTTCAGTTCTTTCATTGGCCAAAATATAATTGTTTAAAAGTTCTTGGCTGTATTATTCTGCAAAGTTCATTAGTATCTTCCTTAGAATCAAATATTACTCATGCTATAACCTACAAAGAGTAGACCAGGCCTACTCCATGTTATGTGAGATGAAAATTTCTGTTAGTATCACCAATAGCTAATTTATTCTTATTCTGCCTCTCATACTATTTTGCCGGTGATGGAATAATTTAAGAACATTAGTGAAAAGAGTTATTTTTCACTGTTTTTTCTTTGAAGAGTTGTTATTGATTTAATTTAAATGTCCTTGATTTGACAGGAGAAATGTAATGCTAGAGTAGTAAAGCTGTTTGTCTAAAATCCTGTAGCTGTGTTTAGGAAAGGGAGAAAGAAGAGACAGTAATGGTGTTGGGCAGACTACTTTCTGGTTAAAGATGTGAATGTGAGCATCAGATGCCCAGGACCCCCTTAAACATCTGGTGACTATGACAGCCAAGTGTAATCCCAGTATCAGAAGGCAGAAAGAGGTGATCCCCCTAACAAGCTGAACGGCAGAACTAGCTGTATTCTTGAGCTCTGAGTTTGATCCCAATTCCAAGAATAAGGTGGAAGAATGAGGGAGGATGATTCCAGACACTAACTTCAGGTGTATGCACTCACACACTTGCAGCTGTAGATGCAAACGCACCTGCACACATACACACCACAGTGTGAATGAAGTGTTACTAGGGTGTTGAAGACGGTCATGTTGATTGCAGATCTAGTGTTCTTTCTACTTTGCAGCGAATGTGGGGATGTCCCAAGAAGAGAGGCAGCTTAGGACAAAAGTTAGCCATGAACCTGTGAACCTGATCAGTCTGCCGCCTGTTTCTGTAGATAAAGTCCTTGGTTTGTTTTTAATACTCCTGACAATTTACATATTATCTTTAACCGTTTGCACAATGCATGGTCCAGGGTAGAAAAGTTGTCAGACTGTCTGGCCTCCAAAGCTTACCATACTTAGTCTTTGTTCCTCTACAGAAAAAAAATTGCTGACCTCTTGCTTAGAGAAAAGATGAAAGAAAAATATAGAGGAGGCACTTTTAAACAGTTTCTTGAGTTTTATGTTTGTTTCTGGTAGTTTGGAATAAGCAGTTTGAATATTAAGCAAAACTCTTTACCACTCTCAAGATTAATTGCACATTGTTGGTAACAAATGTGCAGATATATTTGGAGAAGATCAATACTTATTTTCTGAAAGTGTTTTCTATAATGTGGGATTTGTTTTCCAGATTCATCTTCATAACATATTCTTGAGGGCATAGAGGATAGTTAATTCAAAGTCATAGAAATATATGCAGTATAAGATACACAGTACCTGTCTCCTAGTATTTAAAGGATGACCCTGTAATTAAAGGGATTAGATGTATTTGTCCTTAAAGTCCAACTAACATACGTATACCTTACTGCTAAGTCACTGCACCCTCTTCCTCTCTTCTCTGCACAATTAATCACTCTCTACTCTGCTTCTGAAAGGTTTGGTGCAAAATACTATTACAGCATTTATCACAGGGCACTGAAGTGGTTTGTTTGTACATCTGTCTCCCACATCAAGCGTGACAACTTTGGAAACCTTGGCATCCCCAACCTGGGGCTCAGCCCCCAACTCACAATAGAAGCAATCTAAATGCTTGATGAATGAATGCACACTGCAGTCCCAGAGGGCGAAGCAAGGGCCCTCGTGAGATCTAGGTAACAAGAGCATTGCGAAAGTATTAGCAATCAATAGAAAGGTCTTCAAGGTGTGCATGATAAAAGGAAGGAAGGAAGGAAGGAAGGAAGGAAGGAAGGAAGGAAGGAAG
>NW_026585644.1:2992975-2994499 GCF_907164565.1 Psammomys obesus | reverse complement strand
AAGGAAGGAAGGAAGGAAGGAAGGAAGGAAGGAAGGAAGGAAGGAAGGAAGGAAGGGAAGTTGTTGAATGTCAGGCTATTTAATAACCACCTTTGGGGAAGTTACCTAAATCTAAATGTCCTTAGCTTTGAAATGGAAATAATAAAAGGCAGCAGCTTCTTTGTGTGATCTGTAGTTGTGACTTTCCCTAAAATACCTTCAAGGAGTTTATGAGGTTAACATGCTTTCTAAGCATACTAAGACACCATTTGCCATTGTCACTGTTGATTTGGACACTGAAGGTACAAAAGCAAGGGAAGACTACTTGTGCCCTAGGGCAAACCAAAGCCATAGGAGCAGGCTGAACTTGTCTTCATCTTTTCGTTTTTCATATGTGTTTATGCTTATCTGTTTGTGCATTAAGTGTGTGCAGATACCCACGGAGGCAAGAAGAGGGCACCAGATCCTCTGGAGCTGGAGTAACTGGCAGTTGTGAGCTGTCCATTGTGAATGATGGGAATGGATTGCTGGTCCTCTACAAGAGCCGCAAATGTTCTTAACTGCTGAGCCGTCTCTCCAGCTCCGTCTTCATATTTTTAATACTCTGTCAAGCAAAAGGATAACAGAAAAGAAAAAAAATAACATCATAGATCACTGATTCATGCTCCTTTATACTTTCATTAAATGTCCCCAGTGGAAGTATAAAACAATCAATTTTATTAAATTTCTTTTTGAGTACAATGTTCTTTTTAGTATTTTGTGTGAAAAAAAATCAGAAGTTTTCATAAATTGTCTCTGATACATTTTAAAGGAAAAGTTGCTGTCTTAAGGAAAAGCATTTGTGTTATTGAGTTGCCTGGTGGATTTTTTTCTAGCCTCATTTTTCATTAGAAAGAATAACTGACCAAAACAATTATACTGGCTCAGACTTTGTCTATTTAGCAAACATTTTACTAAGCATTAAAAAATAGAGCCTGTGCGGTGAGGAGATAGCGTTTTCCATAAAGTCATTACTAGGCAAGTATGAAGACCATGTTTGACCTGCAGAGCCCATGTGAGATAGGATAGCCATGGTACACACTCATAATTCCAGTACTGTGAAGGCAGAGGCAGGAGAATCCCAGGAGTTCATTGGCCAGCCAGCTAATCCTAATTGGAGACATCCTTCCCCCCAGGCCCCAGTGAGAGACCTTGTCTCCAAGAACAAGGTGGATAGCTGTCCTAAGGAAGTCCTGAGAATAACCTCTGACTTCTACATACACATTAAGTCTCATTCACCCTCACACAGGACTATGCCCACACAAGTGCAAGTACACACTGTGATGGTTTGAATAAGAACAGCCTCCCTATGTGAAGGATTGGGTATCAGGGTTCAGGACATGGTACTGTTTGAGAAGGTTTAGACCAAGTAGAAGTGTGGCCTTGAAGAATGTCCTTGGAGGTGGGCTTCCAGGTTTCAAAAACCCATGCCAGATCCTCTTCTTCCTCCTTTCCCCTTCTTTCTCTCTCTCTCTCTCTCTCTCTCTCTCTCTCTCTCTCTCTCTC
>NW_026585644.1:2948783-2992965 GCF_907164565.1 Psammomys obesus | reverse complement strand
TCTCTCTCTCTCTCTCTCTCTCTCTCTCTCTCTCTCTCTCTCTCCTCCACATCAGAACCTAGCACACAGCAACTGTTTCAGCTCCATGCTTGGCTGTTGTGATGGTAATGGACTGACTCTCTGAAAGCGTAAGCAAGACTGCGGTTAAATATTTTTGTAAGAATTGCCATAGTCATGTTTTCTCTCCACACCAATAAACAGTGACTATGATGCACATGATGATCAAAAATGGTGGAGACACACAGGCAAGCCAGCAACAAAATAGAAAAAACTGGCTGTGTGCAGTGCCAATGTTGGAATTAAGTGTACAACAATATTTTGAGTTTGGGAAAAACTGTGTCCTCCATAGTTTGCTTGAATGCGCTTAATACTAAACGTTTGTGAGAGGATTAGAAGTGACTGGAATGTAAGTTTTAATTATTTCAGGACAGATGACTTGGTGAAGAGATCATTTCAAAGTGACCAATTCATGCATGTATTATAAAATTCTTCACAGGCAAAAGTACATCAAAGTTCCATATGGATATGATAAGACTGCACTGTAATAGACATAACAATAATTCCATCAATAAAGCTTCAAAGTCTACATATATATTTTTAAAGAATTTATTACTGTCAAATTTTGGTGTGATATCAATGAATATCTATATTTTTGGGAAAGGGCTATTAAATCGCATCTCTTTTGTCTGCCATTTGGTCATATTTCATCATATACAGAAACTCACAGAATTCAGTTTTCTCTATCATATGTGTCCCAGGTATTGAACTCAGGTTACCAGGCTTGAAGGGGAATGCAATCTGACCCATTTTGCCACCCATAATACACTTTTTGAAGAACCAAGAAATGTGATTGTGTAAACATATGTAAACTCATGTCAAGTGTATACACAAATATATTTTATAAAATAGACTTACGTCACTATGTAAAAAACAGATGGCCATTGGAAGAAAAGAAATTTTCTCCAAGCATCATTTTGAAAGGAAAAAGCCAATTCAATTTGAATAATGTTGGGAGATAAAGTATGCCAGTATCATTTCTTTTATTAATGAGTAGGGATACAAAAAAACTCAATAAAAATTACATTAAAAACTCATAAACATTGTTCAAATCTTCTTTTCCCATCAGTCTTATTCATAAAGCTGGCATTTCTATTTAAATGGTAAGTAATAAAATAGAATTTTATTTAGTGAGTCAAAAAACTCGGGGGCATTTGTTGAGGCCTTGGGCTGGGCTAGACTGGGAGTTAGGCCCGAGGCTGAAGTAAACAGGGAATTAAACATTCCTCTTCCTTCTGGAGTTTGATGGTTAGCAGAACACGCTGATACATAGATAAGCACTGTGAAAGGACAAACATACGAGGGAGCTTAGGTCAGAAAATTATGAATCCGGGCTTCTTCTCTCCTGAGTTATGTATTCTTCTAATCTTTTTATGCATCAGGAACTGCTGATGAATAAGGATATATTTATTATGAGGCCTTTTAAGGATTAGAGAAACTGTTAAGAGCACAAAGGCTGGAACTAAATGTCATCAGGTAAAATGTGCTTACCCTTAAACCTCACAAATGCAGAACACAGGGCAGGCCCTGGGAACTGGTGAGGCAACTTTCCTTAGAGCAGCCAGAGCTTATGGGAGGAGTTCCTGAGAGCAGGAGAGCTGCCTCTTTGTAGGCAGAGAAATTCTGACACATACACATTGGAAGAACTTGATGAACTATGGGGCTCTGTATATAATGTGTTCTATTAGTTAATTTTCCCATTGCAGTGACAATATGTGACAGAAACAACTGAAAGCAGGGTTTACCTGGCTAACCCTTTGATGATGCTGTGTCCTGGCAAGGAAGGTGGTGTGACAGAAACACGACTCATCCGAAGAGGAGGACTCTTCAGTCAGGAAGCAGAGAGCAGCACAGGCTGGTCTTAGCTGTGTTTCTCCTGTTTTGTAGGCTGGGATTCTATTTAGGATGGATCTTCCCAAGGCAGTAAGAGCAGTCTAGAAACCCCCCACAGAGTAGGGGGTTCTAGATCCTGTCAAGTTGACAGTCAATACTCATTATCACATTTGGCAAGACTGTGGCCTCAGGTTAAAAAAAAAAAAAAAAAACAAACAGTTGGAGTTACTTAATAGTCGTCAGTTAGGTAAGACCTTATGTATGCTTCAAATGATTAAAATCCTTAAGCATCAACTATATGAATGAAGATAAGTAGATCTGAACTTTGTTTTGGAGGTAGAACATACTAATTGTGTGAACATCTGGAACTAAGTGAGGGAAGAAAAAGAAACAGACTTTGAGATTTCTGCTTCAGGAAAGTGATTATTTGTATCGACGTGAGAAAAGTTAGACAAACCATTTCATTTGGATATTTTAAATCTGATGTGTCAGAACCTGAGCGAGGAGCTGTGGCCTTGAGAAAAGGTTTGAGAGTGCTAAACACTCAGACAGGAGTGGGATCCATGTCCCATAATTCCACCGTCCTGACTGTGTTACTTGCCCCTGTGTCTCTGATGTTAGTTGTCCCTGTGTGTTGATGTAAGCCTTTCTTGCTCTGTTAGGCACCAACAGCAGCATACCTTTGTATGTCAGAATCTTAGCTTTTCAAAAAGGAAACACAAGCCAAAATACCAAATGATCTTCACAGTTGTTTTAAGGGTCATATTTTTTTTTCTATTTGTGAATTCCCTTTAGTATATTACATACAAAACCCGAATTATTGAGGAATTAAATATTTAAATTAGATGAATGCCAGCAAACACAGTGCCATGAGTAAATTCATTGGTAAGGAGTTTACTTATGTCAAAGTAGACTATCATTTGTTCTGATTTAGCATAAGGCTAAGGAGTATGGGCTCTGATTCAAATTGCCTGAATCCAGGTATCAGCCACTTAGTGCTTTGACTTTGGGCAAGTTATTTAACCTTTTCTGTAAAATGGAACTAGAGTGTTACCTCACAGGTGATGTGAAAATGAAACACATGAATGTTTTAACGCACATAGAATAGTTGCTGATAAGTAAGGTCTCAGTGTACCCTTGGTTGTTTTACTGTCACTGACAGCAGTAGCAGCATCATAATCATTTATTATCATCAAATGGCAAAATTTTAGTGCAGGATGGATATTGGAGATAATCATTGGTTTTATAGATGAGCAAGGGGAGCCAAGGAAGGCTGGAAATAAAATGTTCAAGGATACACAGTTGGTGGGGACAGCAGTGAGGCCCCAGCACCTGTCAGCTCAGGGTGCCCCCTGTTGTTCCTCGGTAAAGTAGCCATGTGATTTTATAAATACATCAAATAAAATGCTTTTCATCTGGCAATCACCATGGCTTATAAAAAAAAAAAAAAAAAAAAAAAAAAAACTGACAAATCTCTCCTTCATTAATGAGTTTACCAATGGTTATAGGAACCCTCTTTAGAGACTTTAAGTTCAGCATGGACCATTGCATGGCTGTATTATAATATTCCTGATTTGTATGTGTATTCAGATAACAGCTATTCAGTAGTTATTCATTCAGCATAAGACTGAAGATGTCCCAGTGTTCATGGAAACAAGTCACCAAGATGCAACAGTTTTCTATGTGCTTTCAACTTAGTACTTTTTATTAAGTAGATTAAACTCATATCTTAGTAAATTTTCTTATTTTGTAAGTTTATAGTAAATATTTGACCTTAGGCTAAAGTTATTCAGTATTACCACATATCCAAAAGCATTGTGATATCATCACAGAATATTTAATAAATGATAATATTTAATAATAATCCTGGAGCATCACAGAAAATATTCTCACCTGAAAACCCCATACCAGTTGATAGATATGGACAGTGTTAATCAGGGACTTGGTCTGCCCATCAGTAGATTTGAATTCTTATTGCATTTGTGCAGTCTTCTGTAGGAGTTAGGGTTGAGAAATGGGGATAGGTTTTTATTATCTGCTCATAATAAGGTATACCAAATAAAATATTTGAGAATGTGACCAGAAACAATAAAAAAAGTGGTGGATTTTCAGGCCTCAATATGGAAAGCAAGGGAGAGAGGATAGATTAAATGAAACAAAGAGTTAAATAAGTAGTAGCTGCTCTGGAGGAAATCCTGGAATGGGTTTATATAACACACACGCTATCTGAATGTCCACAGGGCACCGTTTCTCATGGTAATTTGGCCAGTTCTGGCACATGCTCTTCCCTTCACCATGCATTACCAGCCACTGTCTCCACCCTGAGTTTGTATTTACCTCCAAAATATTTATTTGTTTTCTACAATAAGATGTTCAGTTTAGGAAAATTAGCAAGGCCTGTTTTTCCTTAAAACAAAACAAAACAAAATCACGCATTCTAAGTGTTCTCTGTGGCCGCTGCTCTGCGTTCTGTGGTCATGGAGGCTTGGCTGTGCAGATACTTCAACCCTCCTCTTTATTGTTTCTGGGACACCTCTGCCTGGACGTCACAGTGCTCCTCACGAGTCAGATGGAGACACCTCAGCCACATCTGCACGTCTGCATGGCACATGAGCATGAACTCCGCAGGCATTCTCATGACCACACCACACACTATCACCTTGGGCTCCAAAGATTTTCTCTACCGGTCCCACCTCCTTCCTGCTTGTAGGGTGTGTCCCTGAAGACTACGATGCTTTTCTTTAGCTCTCACAAACAGTGCCCGCCAGCGTACCAGAGCTTTCATGATCTGTACAGCCTTCTTCTCGATGCTTTTTATTTCATCATTCTCCAGAGCACCTGCCAGCTTCTTCTCACAGCTGAGCAATTACTGTTTGGTGTGGGTTTAGGAGTTTGCCATTCTCTCAGTGGTACTTGATGCTGCTAGAAGAGATAGACCATGTAATCCATTTCTGTAAGCTCGGTTATCGCCGTGAGGAGGAAATGGGTTTGGCGTCATAGTGAATTCCCATCAGCAAATCACACAGTGTGCCTTGATTTTGCTTTTACTTACACCTAGTTGTAATTCAGTTAAGTTTTACATTTTATTTTTTGTTCTTTCCTTCTACCCTCTTTTCCTTCCTTCCTTTTATTTTCTTTCATTTTCGACATGGTCTTGTTTTATAGCTCAGGCTGACCTTAAACCCCTGGCCATTCTGCCTCAGTCCCATGAGGACAGGTGTGTGCCACCATGCTCAGCTTAGATTAAGTTTTCACTCCAAGAAATCACTTATAAGAAATGATTCACATAATAATAAATTTTAATGCATATGGTAAATTCTTTTTTGTTGAACAGAAAATTGGGCTCTTCTGTTAAGTAAAAGACATACATTCAACAAGCAAAATAGTTATCAATTTGTGATAGTTTTTAGAAAAGTTATTTTAATTCTTGATATATATACAAACATATATATATATATATATATATATATATATATGAACTTGACATCTTTAGTTTCAAAACCTAAAATTATAAATTTTCACCTTCGGTATAAACCTCAAATAATGCTGCAAAGAAGTAATGACTTTCCTAATGGAAGAACCAGATCAAAAAATGAAATATGCTTGATTTTTTTTTTGGCTCAAATGAATTCAATGAAAAAGTGACAGTATAAATGAAAATTATTGAACAAAGTATAAAAACCAAGATTATTTATACAGTTAGAAAAACTCCGTGTGTATTGTTTTCCACTGAGTATCCTTTGATTCGGCGACACCCTTTTCAAAATATACTTCATTTGGTTAAAAAGGGTAGCATTGAGGCGTAGGCTGAGACTCCTTACTGAAGTGATGTCATACTGCTCGTGGTCTTGGAGGGGCATCTGTGAAACGAGTCACCAACATGAGGAACGTGCAGTACCATCTGAAGATGCCAGTTCTATGAGTTTGTATGTATTCTATAAAAATAGACCTTGCATTTGCTTAACTTGCTTTTTTTTAAAAAAAGAAATGAGGAGAGTATAAGAAAAGCATAACCTATATATAGAATCTTAGGTAAGGGGAGAAGAAAAATAAAATGTTATTGCAATCCCATTTCTTTCAGGGTGTGCCCTAATCTTAGAAGGTTTTCATTTTTGTGGACTATAATTATAAATTAATATAAGTAATCAAAATCATTTTCTTCTCCTCTCTGGCTCTTTCCCCACCACTTCCTTTATTTTTTTCACCCTGACTTCTCTCTCTCTTTCCATAACTGATTACAGATAGAAAGATGTGTATGCCTTTGCTACTCCAGACATGCAGTGTGGGGGCTTCTTCCGTGCCATAGGGCTACGCAGACATGGTCCTCACTCTCAAGGAATTTAACCTCCAACAGTCCAGAAGTGTCAGTCGCATAGCCACGTAGTGAATGAAAGCTTAAACGAATACCAACTATTAAGGGAAGAGTAAAGGGTGAGAAACAGTAGTTTTCTGCATTTCCGTTTAGAGTGTGTGATGTCCTTCTGTGTGAATGCGTGTGTGTATCTGTGTACTTGTGTGCAACACTGGTATATGCATGATGCACTGTGCATGTGTGTTTGGGGGCTTACAAATGGTTAGTTCCTGTACATGGGTACGTACTTTCAAATGCGGATACTGGGCAAGAGTGGCCTCTAGCAGTCAGCCTTCACATGCAGAGAGCTGCTTCCCTTTGTCGCCGGCTTCCGCCTTGTGTCAGTGACTGGAGATCTCAGTCCTGGTTCCCTACTCCGCCCCAAAATTCGAGATGTAATTGTAAAGATGTCCTGAGACTAGTTTTACTGTATTGGACTTTCTTACTAACTAAAGAAAACTTGATCCTAGAGCCTAGAAGATAGCGATGAAATGTGGTTCAGGTCCTGTGTGTGTAGTGTATGTATGTGTTCACATGAGTGCGTATGTACATATGGCTGTGCATGCGCATGTGTGAGCCCCTGTGTGTGGAGACCGGAAGTCAGTGTTGTGTGGCCTGCTGTGTTGCTCACTCTCTCAGTCTTTGAGGCAGGGTCACTCATGGAACCTGGAGCTGATTGATTCAGCCGTCATGGCTCATCCGTACTGGCTCATCTGTACACCAAGGCGCCGCCACGACCCCCTCTGCTGTGCTCAGCCTCTTACCTCGGTGCCAGAGATGAAGCTCAGGTCTTCCTGTTCACTTGTTTCTTTTCTCTGAGCTACCTTGCATGTCTCTATCCATTTTTTTCCCCATTTCATTCCTATGAGTGTTTAGGAATATTTCCTACTCCATAGAACATTTCTGAGGTGCTTAGTGATTATGAAGGAGCACGACCCCTAATAAGGCTGTACCTCCTTAAAACATTGTGTTTTTCACCTGCTATGCTGTGGCCTCCTATAATTCAGAACGTACTTCTTGGTGTATTACATGTTATTTTCTCTATTGGAAAGAAGACTGCCCAGTGATTAATGAAAAGGTAGATTAGTTGCTCTGAAATAGAAGGATGTAAAAATAACTGAGTAAAAAAAGAAAATAGGTTTGAAACGTGTCACTCTGTTTAAAAATTATGTGTAAACACACACTTCTGTATCAGTACACATAAATGCATATCCAGGCTTATTTTGTCACTAAACATGTATGCTACTGAGGTCTGGAAGGATATGTGTCAGTCAGGGAATCAGTGGTTATCACAGTGAGAGAGAACAGAATGTGGAAACATCAGCAAACTTCTCCGTGAACCATATTCAAGAACTGATGTCACTGGGGTAACACAGAGGCTATTCGCTATAACCAAAGGGCCAGGATGGTGCTAGCTCTCCCGTAGGCCCAAGGTACCAGAGTCTGTTCCACCTAAAGCACAGGAGACTCCACTCAAGCTGGATGCAGGTGACTGCCTGAGGGGAGACAGGAGGTGCTAATGCTGGGCAGCAAACACACCAAATGCTGGTGGCCAGTACTGTCCACATGCCAGTACATGTCCACTGTGGCCAGTACATGTCCACTGTGTTTATGTAGTGCTGTATTAGTCATTGAAACGCCGCGTGCAGTAAAGCTTAAAAACTAAATGCAAAAAGTGTCTAGAGTCTGAATCTAAACGAACTTCCTACAAATTAAACTAACCTACATGAAAATTTTGTGAGTAAAAAGAAACAAATAATAAATTAGAAAGTTGTTTGTTATCCGCTTCACCTGTACAGATGCTTGGGCTGAATGAGACCAGTGTGCCGCTTATAATAAATCGCTTTCTCTTATATTTGTTTATGAATATATTACCCTTTATCACATTCCTCACCAGACTAGTGCTTGACATTAAGGCCGATTTGACTTTTAGGACTGTCTGTGACATCTTCTTTATTAGTTGTGAAGGTCACTTTAGAATTGGGAAAGTGAATTTTTTGTTTATTAAACCTTATGATAGCTTTGGATTCCTTGAGAAAAACTAAAGGATTTTACAGTGCTGTAGAAGCAGAGAAAATTACTACGATGTAATAATGTTTGCTCTTTTCCTTAAGTCAAGTCAACAAATGACCAGTAAATTTTACTGGATTCATTACCCAACCATAATTACTTGGGAAATAAATAAAGAGCAGCTGAGGGCAAAGGGTTTGTCCCACCAGAAGCCAGAGTATCTTACTGTCATGTTGATGCTTCTCTTGCCACCCCCGGGGAGGTGTGGATGTGCTACCTTGCTTACCTGTGACAGCAGTGCTGGTAGATGCAGCCCCTAGCCAGCCAGCTTTCCGTGGAAACCTAAACTTGTGATGACGTTGACTCAGGGACCTCATGGCCTTATAACTGAAGTTTTAGAGATGTGGTAACATTTCCCAGAAAACCACACATTTGATACCCACACAATGCCTTACACCTGCTTCTTAACACATCAAGGATCTCTCAGCCTGGGCTAGCGCCTCTCAATCAGCCCTGGGCCATCAGCTTCTCTCCCCGAGCTTCAAACTGCTGCCACGGTGAAGCATTTAAGCACAAAGACCACGGAAAGCCCGTTAAAGTCTTTACTAAGGCCGGAGTACTGACAGACATCTTAAACATTCTTTCCCGCGGTCTGCTCTGCCCTCTTCACAGCTGTGTAATCGCTGGCCTAACGAGAAGGAAGGCCTGTGTTTCCTAATGAGTTCCTAATGGGTTAAAACAAGTTCCATTAGAAACACATGCTTCCACAGTTTAACCAATCATGCTCTCATTCTGTTGCCGCAGGATTCTCTGACGGAGAAATAACATGTTAAGAAGGTTTACTCATTGCGCCAGGTGCCTTGTCAGGAACCATCTATGAATTTTCTTGTATTCTCTTCTAGCAGAACAGTGACCCATGAATTAGATGCAAGCGTGATAGCGTTTAATCAGGTAAAGAGGCACGTGAGAGGAAAGGAAGTAACAGGAACTTGGTGCGATGGATGGAGCATAGTCCCCGCACATCCCTCGCGGATGAGACTGTAAGGCCGCAACTTCAGGGCCAGCCTGGGCTACAAGCAGAAGAACCCATCTCAGAAGAGTGAGATCTAAGCTAAGAATAAGAAACAGTTTTTATCTGTCAGCAGGAAAGCAAGAGAAGCTGTCGAGGTGCGGCTACGCGGTCACCCATGCTAGGTGGAGGGCTTGGGAAGTTGCTGCTGGCGACCAGCTCCCGAGAGCTGGTGCTCTTACTCTCATTTCAGAAAGTGACTATTTTGCTAATATTCTGTGACGGTCATGGGAATGAAAACGGTGGGCAGAGGTGCGCAGTGTGAAAGAGAAACAGTGGTCCTACCCATTTGGGTTGCTTTGAGCTTATCACCTGATGATAGGGCCTCAGAATGTATTTCTTTCTGATGAATCATGTTGCTTCTTGAAACTCAGGAACTATCCAGTTGATAAAACAACATATTCCCCCCTTAAAAGAAATACAGTGATTTGTTAATTTCCATTTTCAAGTTCTTCATTTTAACACTTGACTTAAGTCTTTAAAGTGTTTTAAATATAGAAGTAAATGGTGTTTGCCTAAATGGTCGCTTACTAAACATAATATCTATCTATCTATCTATCTATCTATCTATCTATCTATCTATCTATCTATCTATCAGTTGGGCCTATCTGCTATTAATAACATGTGCAATCTTGTCTTTTGACATGATTGTTTGGGTCATGTGAGCTTTATTTAATGTCGAGGTAAGGAGAAGGCTTTGAGTACCATTGCTGGGCTCAGAACAGCTTTGTGGGATCAGTTCTTGCCTCCTTTTATATGGATTCTCAGTGCTGGCTTTGTCGCAGCAACTAGATTTATCCATTGGGCCATTTCACGGACCTTTGGTTTTGCTTTTTGAGGCAGCATCCAATGTAGCCCAGGCCACCCTCTAGCTCCCTGTGTAACTCAGGCTAATCCCTGGCGCCATCTCCTGGGTGCTGGGATTGTAACCTCAGGCAGGCACCAGCGCTCTGAGTTCCAGCGCAGTCTTTTCAGTCATTTCTCAGTCTAACAGTATTTAATTAACCCAAATCACAGTTATGAAGTTAAGAAAAACACTGATCCGATTTACTCTCTTATCTATGATCAGAAACAGCAAAGTGCTTGGCATTTTGGTCTTCTCGGCAGCCATCTAACAGGTCAGTGTGTGGCTATATGTTTATGTTCACAACAGACGCCATGTTTGTTCTGGCCGTAATCTGGAAGAGGGCTGAGTACGCTTCCACAGGACTTGGTTGGTTCTAGAACTAAAATTTTGTCTTCTCCAGTGGGGTAAACACAGCGTTATGACCTACAGGATATTAACAAGTCAAGCCCACTTACTCGCTAGTATGACTTTGCTCTCTCTCTCTCTCTCTCTCTCTCTCTCTCTCTCTCTGCTATCCCACTGGGCTTCTATCTCCTTTCTACCAAAGCAAGAATAAATGATGTGGGGTTGAAATGGTAATTGAACTTCACTGTGCATTTTTATTGGACTGGATTACAATGTGTTAAGTTGCCACATGAAAGAGGAAAAATGAAGATTAGCAGTGATTTTCAAGTACCTCCTTTGGGAGAAGGTGATCTCTGCTTCTTCCATTCAGTACAGTTTTCAGAGAAAGTAAAACTTTTGATGATGTCGAGGAGGATTATGAATCATGACACCCATAATTGAAGTTTCAGGGAGATTTAATTATATTGTTGGTGTGGAGGATCCCACACAGAACCATATTTAGGCACAATTTCCCGAAGCGTTTCATTCAGTTCTGGTGTCTGTGCATTTCTTTTCAACTCCGGTAAACACGCAGAGCTTCCGAATGTTTCTCCCTGATAGATGCAGAGAGCATTTAAGCTAACACTCAGCTGTTTGTTTACCATGTTTTCAAACTTTTTCCAGTTCTGCTTAGTATTCACTGAGATGGTGCGGAGGCGCCATCTGCACCACAGCTGCACAGGGAATACCTTCCGCTCCTCTTTTCAGAAGGAGCCAAATGCCCCTGCGCACAGCCTCGGCCAGTTGCTTGGGTCTGACGCCGTATGTTTTCTATGGTATCCTGGAGCTAAGGCAATTAATGGCGCAGAAGATACAGTTAGCCTTTTAGCAACTGACTGCGTTCATTTATCCAGGGCTGCCTAAAACAAGGACACTCTCGGTTCCTTCCCCGTATTATAGTTTCAGCCTGAGCACTGGAAATGTGGGGTGGTCGCAGATACGCTGGGGTCCTGCCTCTTGTGGTCCTGCCTCTTGTGGTTGCACTAGTTTACGTGGCCTTCTGTAACCCCCACATTCCTAAGTGTGGAACTGAGTGCCAGCACACACATGTAAACATTACTGTCCAAGAAACGTATTCAGTTAGATTCCGTAGTCTGTAGCAGACACAGAACAGAAGTATGAGGCAAACTGGACCATGTTGCACCTTGCTGGCCTTACCTTGGCTGTCTTTTTTTTTTTTTTTTTTTTCTAGGTTAAATTAAAAACCTTTTTGAAAATCCTCTAGGAAAGTCACAACTTCTTCCCCACAACACCCCAGGCCATGTCAGGTCAAGAAATCATGGTAATTGCAACAAAGACATTAAGCCAGCACCTGTCACCAAGTAGGGCAGCAGTTACGTTGATTTTCCCTGACTCAGATCTGGCTTGAGGGAAGGCTTTGAGTGAGTCAGTGGCTTAGCCTTGGGTTGATGTTCCTGAGGGTTACAGAAACTGCATACAGAATCGAAAATCTGCTGTTCTCAGGCAGGGTGACGATCTGAGTAACGACAGCATTAAGGAGAAGGTGGAGAGACAGTTGTAAAGGTTTCTGTAGGAACAGTCATAGCTGTACTCTCATACACAGGTATGTCTGCATTTGTGTGTATATATGTGTGCACAGATCCTCCCGCATTGTTGTTTAATAAATAATCATTGTTTTCATGTGAGTATGAGCAATATATTTTAAACTAGCAAGCATTTATGTGTTAAAAAACAAAAAAACAAAACTCTCTGTATCTGGATAACTAGGAGAAAATCCCACCATCAAGCACAGAAAAATTGTTAAGAAGTAGGAATATAGCCGCACCTTGGTAGTTCTCCTTATGTTGGAGATGGACACAGCAAACCCATTTTTTTTTTCCTTTAAGAAATATCTATTTCAGACACATATTCAGATTGACTCTATGTCAAATTAAGAAATATTTTGGGGGCTGAAAATCAGAACATGGGCATTGTATTTGACCAAGTGGAGCTAAGTGTATCAGCTTTAGCATGGAATTAGAACCTGCTCAAAGAACAAAGCTTCCCAGAGAGGAACTCAAAATAGGCATCCACTAAGACTGTGGAGAACTGGACCATATGTGGTTCACACAACAAGCAATTGAGGTTTGAAGCTGAAGACCCAGAACCATCTTTCTGAAACCAACCAATGAATCATGTGCAGTTGGCGTCTGATTTCCTGATCACAGGGCAGTTTCTCCAAAGGAAACAGTTATCGATCCTCTGAGTGTTTTTTCCCCCCTCGGATTCTTCTGTACTTTCCAGCCTAATAAAGATTTTTCTCATCTTCCATATCACCATTTTCTGAATATGCTGGAAAATTTCAGAGGGGGGTAAAAAAGAAAGCACTTGAATTGGATCATATTTTTATATTAGAAAGCTAACTGGGAATTTAGCAGTTGTAGATGTGAGCCTAGAAATATTTCATTATCTTAATTGCTATTTTAGTGTTCGGCTTCCCTTTAATTGGATACTTTTTTTTTTTAAGCCAGCCACCTCTTAGATTTTTTTTTAAGATTGTTAAATATTCTTCATGCTTAACATAGAATGAAGAGGATTATATAACCATCAGGCTCTAGGCTGGAATGCTTTAGAAAGCATGGATAAATCCTCTCAAGTAATCAGCTTAATGCTATCTTGGATCTATACCATAGCTTCCTTCTGTAACCTTTACTCTATTTTAATGGATTTTATCATGTTAATCTGCAGATGTTTCTTTCTGTAAGTTAAAAAGATGAAAACCATATCTGCCTTGGACACAGTGAAACATTACAGTATATTGAAGTCTCAGCTGAATCAGTCAAATTGGTTAGTAACAAACTTTGGAGTCAGAAATGAACCACCTCCTCTTGACTTCTGTCGACATTTGGGCCCATTGCTGTAAACCCGGTATCTGCCTTACATTGTCTTGTATGGTGAGTTTACGAGCTCATATCACCCACCAGGAAACTTCTGTGACCCACCACAAGCCTCCCTAACTAAGGATATAGTCTTTTCTACCTAAATGTAAAACAAGGTACCCAGTCCAGTCAACTCACTGACTTACTGAGGTAAGGCTTTTACCATGCTGGCGAGGGCTGATCCAAGGAGAGGACTTGACTAGCCACTGAGAGTCATCTAGATATTGCTAAATACAGAACCCTCTGGGTATTTTTTATTTGGTATAAAGGGTTTAGCTATGTACCACTTAATTAACTAATAAAGTTTAGAAATGCTTTGAGTACTATGTACAATAAAACTAAATAAAGTAAAAGTGAAGCTGGAAATATAACTCAGTGTGTAGATTGCATCTCTGATGTGTACAAGGACCTAGATTCAGTCTTCACTGCTTGAGAAAGAGAGCAAAAGTTAGAGAGAGAGAGAGACAGAGAGAGGCAGACAGACAGAGAGAGAGGACAGAGAGAGAGGGGAGAGAGAGACTTAATTGTTGATTGGTATGGGAAACTCTTATCCACCATGGGTGTCACTATTCCCTAGGCATCCAGATGGCCCTGGGCTGTATAAGCGGGGAATGTTAGCTGAGCTTACATACAGGCATCGTGGATGCGTTGACTTTCCTATGCTCTCCACCGCGGCTGTGCTGTGACCAGCTGTCTCAGCCTCCCTCCCCTGCAGCTTCCCTGCAGTTGTGAACCATAATCTGGAATTGTAAACTAAGTACGCTCTGCTTCTCCCAAGCTACTTTTGTCAGGATCTTTTATCACGGCAACAGAAATCAACTAGGACAACCAGCATCATTCTCATCTACGTATGACTGAGCACAGGACACAGTTGCCCATATATAAATGTGAACCTCCTACCGACTGGGTTAGGGTATGTGGTTTTAATGCTTGACTACATTTCTGAAGGCAGTACCAATGAGGACCAGAAAGCCCCACTGAAACTTGTGTAAAACTATAGCAGAACTTTAGCTTCCAAGTCACCTCAGCCTGTGTCACTGTCAGTCTGCCTAGCCATCTGCAGCGTGTCAAGGTAGTTGTAGGTGGCTGTTGTATAGCAAGTCAACACAGGTAGAGTGTCACAATGCTACCCTGTAATTGCTTCCAAAAATATATGCAATATTCTTTGCTAAAACGAATAAAAGCACCTTGCTTTTAAAAAACAAAAAAACAAAAAACCATTGCACAGGAAACCTCACCATGATGAAATATTAATTACCTGAATATTAAATACCTAAACATTTTCATTAGGATCAGTACATAAGCTTTCTGGGAAGAAATTGTGGTTCCTTCAAAGAACTTTCTTTCCCAAGGGTTAGTAATTAGTATCTACCGGTTACACACTGTAACTTTCTATTGGTTTCCTCTTACTGCTTAAAAGCACACCTGCACGTTTTCCAAATTTTTGGTCCATTTCCATTTTAACTCGAAAGATTCCCCATGGTTCAAATTATCTTACACAAGAGACACATGTCACTTAATGAGATGGACCCAACTGAGCGATGGGGGAGGGGCTTGATTACTTGCTCTATGAAATGTCCTATTTAATTAAAAAAAAAAAGCTTATATTCCAGTTGCCTCTGCTTCCTCTCACTTTCTCTTATGTACTTTGTGTTTATTGATGGTCTTCTCTATTAGTTACATGTGGCGTTCATGGAAAGTGCAGCCACTTTAATCTATGAGTTTATAAATGACAGGAAGATAAGGATTATACCAAAGCAGTTTCCTTTTCCAGGTACTAACGCGCCACTTTAAAATAATCAAGGAAATATCAATAAATATTTTGTGAAAAGCAGGTATTATTCTAGAAAACCTTTAAAGTGGACAGTTTTACAGTAAATCATGTAGCACAGTTTCAGAGAACTCTCCTGGAAGTGGATTTTACAGCCCCATCCTCATGGTCATGAGGCAACACACTGGAGGGCTAGACTGGCTTCCATCTCTGCCAGACTGGCCGTGGTTGAGTCCCTTGAGCTGAGGCAGAACCTCAGTGGGTGGAATTAGAATTTAGATGAAACCCCTAGTTGCCAACTAATGAACCAGCCCTTGGCCTCAAGTGTCTGTGACTTTGCTTAAAGATGTTACAACTGAGCAGTTTCTATCTTTAGTTTCTATCTAAACTGACTGATGGCAAATTATCTTCTTTGACCTTTTCTCCAGAAATTATATAGCCCTGAAACACAGGTAAATCCAACCTAAGTATATTATCCTTTACTGAAGTATTTGGACAATTATATATCAGTGCCAAGAGAGGAGATATGCTTTCTAAAACAACTTCAATGATATAAAATAAGTAGTCTTATCCTCCTTATTTTAAAAATAACCTAACAGTATAAAATTTTTTTTAATTTTATTTTTCTTTTTAGTTACATTTTGTTAACTCTGTGTCCCAGCTGTATCCCGCTCCCTCATTCGCTCCCCAACCCCACACTCCCTCCCTGGTCTCCTCCCTGCCCCTTTCCAAGTCTACTGATAGGGGAGGACCTCCTCCCCTTTAAAAATTTTAAGGAATCCTCAATAAATTAGTTTTAAGAATATGAAGGAAGGGCCTACAGCTGGGATACAGAGTGAATAAACTAATTAATATAAACAAATAAAAATTTAGTAAGAAAAAAAGAGAACATGTCCTGGCTAGAGACTCAGAACACAAAGCAAGGTATTCGTGGAATTTTTCTTTAATGGTATTTCTTTTCATTTTTAGTAGTTCTTTGAGAATTCATATTGTATATTTTGATCAAATTTCCCCATTCCTCCCAGATTGAATAGTCATTAAAGTTCCCTTTCACTTGCTTTTCTGGAATGATTGTTGTTCTTTTTAATAATGATTTTACTTTATTTGTTAATGTTTTACTTTAAGAACCTCATACAATATATTTTGAGCATATTCATCCCCTTGTCCTGTCTTCTGAATCCTCACCCATATCCCTACCCACTCAACTTTATGTTCTCTCGATGATGATGATGATGATGATGATGATGATGATGATGATGATGATGAAGCACTTTGGGTTGTCTGACTATTTCTGGTCATGGGGTTTGTCCTAGAATGTGGTCAGTATTTCAGTTGTAACACAACTGAGAACAACTGACTTCGCCTAACCCAGCAGCAATGAACTACCAATAGCTCCTTGACTAGAGGTGGGAGCTCATGCCCACCTCCTTTCTGCGATGCTACATTTGTTTGGATTGAGCTTGTGAAGGTCTTGCACTCTGTTACTTGCAGTCTATATGCCTCCTCATGGTTGTGTCCGGAAAACATTGTTCCCTTGAATTAATTCACAAGCTCTGGCCATTGCTAGCATTCTGCCCCTCAACCACTTGGATCCTTGATCCTTAAGAGGAGGGTGTTGCAAGATATTTGATCACACTGTGAGCCCCGAGAGTGCACTGGAAAATCCTGTTTCTTGTTGTGGTGTTTCTCAGCCCTAGCACATACCTTTAGTACAAGAGCTTTCTGTTAACAGGATTATACATGCTTTAGCACCCTCCGGAGTCTCATAAAAATACTAAGGTAGAATCTATAATATGAGCACAGAGGACCTGGTGCAGGCCTTTCTGCCTCCTTTTGCATGAGGTTGCCTGAGCTTTGAGTGAAGGAATTTGAGAAAGGCATCCCATTTTAGGTTGAATGTTCCAAGGTCTCTCACTGTCTGTATAATGTCTGGCTGTGGGTCTCTATATTTGTAACCTTCTGTTGCAGGAGGAAGCGTCCCTGATGGTAGGCACTCACTAATCTATAAGAATAGGAGAATACCATTAGTAGTTATTTTATCACTATATACATTTTTTTTTTTTTTGCTCAGTAGTATTTGGTTTTACTGTAGGTCCCTGGGCTTTCTAGTCTTAGATTCATGGTCACCCAAGCAGTGTTGGATATGGATTCCATCTTGTGGAGTGGGTGCTAAGTCAAGTCAGACATGGGTTGGTTTCTCCCACAGGCTTTGTGCCACCATAGGGTAGGGATACCATATCTGGTGGGCAGTACACCATTACAGATAGAAGGTTGTGGCTAACTTGCTGTTTACCTTTCTCTTTTTCCGGTGTGCTGAGTACCTTCTAGTACCAAAGACCCTGCAATACAGGGGGTGAAAGGCACTACCTTTTTTAAAATAAAACTTTAATCTTTTTTATTAATTTATTCTTTCAAATGTTACATCCCAAACACAGTTCCCCCTTCCTCCTCTCCTCCCAATTGCCCCCCTGCCTTTCCCTCCTCATCCACTCCTCCTCTGTTTTCCTTTGGAAAAGGGCAAGCCTCCCAAGGATCTCAACTAAACATGGTTTATCAAGTTGCAATATTTAGGCACCTCCCCTCATAGGAAGGTTGGACAAGGCAACCCAATAGGAGGACATGGGTCCCAAAACCAAGCAAAAGCATCAAAATCAACCCTCCCACCCCTGCTCCTTCTGTTTGGAGTCCCACCAAAACACCAGCTACACAAGTATAACATATATGGGGAGAATTTATCTTAGACCAAGCAGGTTCTCTGATAGTTCAGTCTCAGTGAACCCCTGTGAGCCCAGGTTTGTTGAGTCTGTGGGTTTTCTTGTGGTGTTTTTGACCCCTCTGGCTCCTACAATCCTTCCTCTTCATCTTCAACATCATTCCCTGAGCTCTGCTTAATGTTTGACTGTGGGTCTCTGCATCTGTTTCCATCAATTGCTGAATGAAGCCTCTCTGATGACAGTTGGGTTAGGCACCAATCTATGCGAATAGCAGAACGTCGTTAGGCCTCAGTTCATCGGCTTTTTTTCCCTACTCATGTTTGGTTCTATCCTAGGTTTCTGAGCCGTCTGGCCTCTGATTTCTGATCCTCCAGGCAGTGTCGGTGGTGTGCTTCTTCCTGTGGCCTGGGTCACAAGATGGGCCATTCATTTGTTAGCCACTCCCAGAATCTTTGTGCCACCTTTACCCTAGGACATCATGCTGGCAGGACAAACTGTGGATCAAAGGTTTTGTGGCTGGGCTGGTGGCCCAGTCCTTCCACTGGAAGTCTTGGCTAGTTCAGGCTCCCTGTCTCCCATTACTAGGAATCTTACCTAGGGCCACCCGAATAGATTCCTAGTAGTTTCCACTGCACTAGGTTTCTATCTTGTCCCCGAATTGCCCTGTAATTTGCTCACTTCTTTTTTGAGTTGTTTGTCAGTGAGGTCCCACAGACTCTCACCAAACACAGCAAGCTATTTCCAGTGCTGTTGGAAACTCTTCAAAACTTGATGGCGAGACCTCGCTGCTGAGGACACCACACATTGTGCCACAGAACGTGGATAAATCCAGCTCATTTCTCAACTATGATGCATGTTATCTCTAGGGCTAACACGGAAAGAGCTGGAGGACGCTGTTCAGCTGGTTTGCATGTGGGTGATCTCTTCTATCAAGTTGTTTTTTTCCAGGCACATCCAATCTCAGCAGCCTCCAGGCAGGAAGGCCACCTGAAACAGTGGGACCCTGCTTCAGAGACTAAACAAAAGAGTCAAAACAACAAAACATAAACCCAACAACTCCCTCCACATCTCCAAAATCAAACTTATCTCCTGATTATAAGCTTCAAAATGTGTGTATAGTAAGTGTCCAATTAACCAACACAGGAGTCTGTACTCTGAGCATTCTTGGCAAATACTTCAACCTTGAATTGAATTCTCTCCAACTCCTGCTGATATCATCCAAAGAAAACAATTGGTATTTGAAATTAATGGTGTTCCCCACTTACATTTTTCCAAGTTTCTTTTTATAATTCAATGAGTTCCCAGAAAGCCACAAACTTAATTTCTAACGAAATGATTTTTTAAGTTAGCCTGTTAACCATTCTTTTATTTTTTTTATAAAAAGTTAGTGAAATATCAACTCATAGAAACTCTGTTTTTATCATCTGCAAGAGATTATTGATGCCATTGTCAAGTTACTCAAAGGTCTTTGTATTCAAACTCCTGTTATGTGAGTTTATCCATGAAAAGGTTTTCTTATAGCATAGTTCTATGAAAATATCTTTTTCTCCAAATTGTATTTTTTAAGTTGTTCACAAGAATAGAATAAGTATTTCTTTTTCTTAAGTGCTAGGAGACTAAGAAATAAGTATTGTGTCCAATTGAAATTTCCATTTTTCTAGAGTTCTGTCTCCTTTTTATATGATTTTGAATCTCTTATCACATTAACCCTAGCTCTTCTATTATAAATTGTTATCCTTCTTTTTACTAGAAGTTGAGTGTATATAATTTACTAATACATGAATGCTGGAAATTCATTTATCCATTCCCCCTTTTACATGCTTTACCTTATGTGATCTCCTTTGGGCTGGGCTGCAAGAGAGCTTTATGCAAATGAAGTACATCATCCACTTTAAGGGAGTTCCCCGTTTGATTCCTTTTCTTGTTCTATCTCTTGCCAACAACAGAAAGTGTTCAGAGAAATAGGCTACCAACTAACTGCCTCTTGTTTTAATTATTATTCAGGCCCGATTTATTCGACTATTTCAAAAGTAAGATGACTCTTACTTATCTGACTGGTTAATTACAGAACCTAAGTTTTTAAATGTTCATCTGTCTCGTCCCACCATTTTGTCCCAGTCTGATTAGAATCATGAATTCAGTATTATTTTAATAGATACAAATTTGTCAAAAACTCTATAAACTCTGACCTTCAATTCAGAAAATGAGAATGGTCTGGGGAGACTGGAAGTTTGAAGAGAGTGCAAGGAGCCTTGGGCAGATATGACATAGTTTATTTAACAGCACAGAAGCCATGGTTCGGGCAGACACTAGCAGGCACCCTGCAGACACGTGCACTCAGGCAGCCTGGCGCTTGCAAAGGTGAAGGCATCACATGACTTGAAGGACATGTTCATGCAGAATCACAGGAAAATGACATCCTGCCACAAACGGTTTTACAGCGTGTGACATCACTGGTTACTCCCGACTCCTGCACATAGAGTGTCAGCACCTTCAGCTCATTCATAATCCCCCGAATGTCGCTGTCAGCTGTGTTTCCGGCTGAGTCATACAGGGTACCTGCATCAGTTCCGTGCTGCCTCGGCCTTACGTGGCCCTTACAGGCCTCAGTTCTCATCAGAATCCGGACCGTTCAAAGGCAGCTCATATCTGACTAACCGCAAAGCATATTCCTTTTCTTACACTGGACTTGTTTTTGTGTTAATAGATATTATCATTCTAATTTGCCCTCCGACATTGTAAGCTATGGTGTTTTTTTTTTTTTAACTCCTCCTCATTTTTTTTTTTTTTAAGTTTTCATAAGTAAATGCAGTAATTCACTTTATATCGATTTGAAGTACTTTGGCACTTCCTGCTGACCTGACACTTATTTTTATGCACACCGACATGACACTTATTCTATACTGTCGTGATTGAAACCGTCCATGTGTTTTATTTCTGTCAGTAGACCTCAACTCCTGTCGGGTCATGGATTACTTTCCAACTTTCAGAGGAACGGAACTTTTCTCATGGTGGAGAACTAATGAATACCACCAGAATGGAGAAGCCAGTTCCCGTGTTTGCCCCAGACCTGGACAGTGACTTGTACTTTTACACTAGCACCTCCCTTGTTCACTCCTGTAAGTGTGAGCTGTGACTCCACAGAGATGCTTTATCTCACTGACTAATTTGTTATTCATCTTTATTCAGGTTTTATTTGATTTTTTGAAAATGAGATGAATTTTATCTGTTCGAATCAGTTAATTACAGCGAGAAAGGATTGGGACATTAAAAGCATGCTTTAATTCACCCTAAAAATAATTTTGTCATTAATGTTTTATCATTGAATAAAGGCCATTTCTCAAAAACCAATATTATTTCCCCCCTCAAGCTGTCTCCAGCAGTTAACAGTAAAGGCTACCATGTGTTTTTAGTGAAAGTTCAAATTTGGTAGAATGTTTTATTCAGGAAATTTTTCCTAGTTTGTTGAAATAAGATAGTAATAAGGTCATGATAATTTAAGATGCACTGTAGACATTTTGTCTGTGCTGAGACAGAAATGGTATCCTCTGAGTGAAAGGGTCATGAGAGCTACCCTCGCTCTTACCATGCAGGCTGGGAAGCACACCTCTCCAGATCCCTGCCCTTTAGAACCTGCACCAGAATTGTTTGTTCACAGGGAGCAGGGAAATGAAGCCTGCATGTACTCCTTCAGAGAGGAGGAAGATCTGAGCCACTTTTTATTGCCTTTTTCTTTTCCTGCTGCAGTTCAGACACTTAAAATGCAACAGGGAGCTGACTAATATGGGTTAAAGCATTTCGGTACAGTATGTCTGTCCTGCAAATGTGCTTCTTTTTCTGGTAACACTTTGTACATGTTCTTGGTTACTTAACCATGTTTTGAAAGTGGGAAGGCCATCTTTCCATGTCCATTCCTGCAATATTACCTTTTGGGGTAACTAGAACTGCGAGTTATAAAACCAGAGTTCCTGTTGACACGCAGCATCTGTTCGTATTCTTTGTTATCTAAGCTTAAACTTCTTCCTCTTCCTTTTTAATATAGTCTGTGATATAACATACGGCATATTTTTAGTATTTGGGGTAAATCAAAATAGGGTAAGAACTCAGTCAATGGTGTTTTAGTAAAAAGTTTTGGCAGAATCTGTTGCAGGCAGATGCAGAGATTAGCCCAGGTTCAAGATCTTTACTGGGTCTCCTTGGAGTTTGGGGATCCCAGTGGAAGAAAGGGAGGAAAAATTGTGGGAGCCAAAAGGGTTAAAAACACCTGGCGAGCGCAGCCTGTGTAATTTTTTTTTTTTTTTTTTTTTTTTTTCTTTTTAGTTACATTTTCTTAACTCCGTGTCCCAGCTGTATCCCGCTCCCTCATTCCCTCCCCAACCCCACACTCCCTCCCTGGTCTCCTCCCTGCCCCTTTCCAAGTCCCCTGATAGGGGAGGACCTCCTCCCCTTTCATCTGTCCCTGTTTTATCAGGTATCTTCAGGGCTGGCTGCAAAGTCCTCCTCTGTGGCCTAACAGACTGCTCCTCCCCTGGGGGGAGGTGTCAAACAGCCTTCCCTTGAGATCCTGTTAGAAATAGTCCGTGTCCCCCTTACTTTGGAAAACTACTTGGTTACTGAGCTACCACAGGCCACATCCGAGCAGAAGTTCTAGGTTATATCCATAGATGGTCCTTGGTTGAGTTTCAGTCTCAGAAAAGACCCTGTGCCCAGATATATTTGGTCCTTGTAGAGCTCCTATCCTTTCCATATCATACTAACTTCCCTTCTTTCATATGATTCCCTGCACTCTGCCGAGGGTTTGGTTATGAGTCTTAGTGTCTGCTTTGAAACACTGCTAGGTAGAGTCTTTCGAAGATAATCAAGAAAGTGGACACAGGCGAAGGTGATTAATCCTCATTTAGAAAGACAAATGGGATGTGCCTTGAACTTATGACAGGAGTCTACCACAAAAGGCAGCCTGTGTAATTAACTAAGCAGGGTTCATGGGACGTACAGAGACCTGCGTTTTCGGTCCTCTGCCTGTATGTTATGGTTAATTGCCAGGTGTTTGGGGAGGGAACTCCTGACAATGGAGGGGAGTGTCGCTGACTCTTTTGACTGCTCCCGGAGCCTTTTCTTTCTACTGGGTTGCCTCACCCAGACTTGATATGAAGGCTGTGCCTAGTTCTAGTGTACCTTGTGGTGCTCTGTTAGGCTGGTGTCCCTCAGAGGCTGCTATTTTCTGGGGATGGGGGGATGGGATGGGAAGCGGATCTGGGGAAGAAGGGAGGCAAGGGAACTAGGAGTACATGGAGGGGAAGCTGCCTCGGGGATGTGTTGTATGAGAGAGGAATAAATAAATAAAAATTTAAAGCTCTCGCTGGAAATCGTTTCTGAAAGGCAGAAGTAAAGGTTTTTGAAAATGAAGAGATAAAGAGGTGGTCAAATGTGCTTTGCCATTTTGCACTGGTGCTCTGGAAAGAGCACTGCAGCAGGAGTCAGGAAGAAGGCTCTCTTGTGCCTTCTGCCTGGATTCCTCTTGTACTTTGGACATGCCAGGGAAGCGCAGGTCAGTTTCAAGTCTGTTCACTATTGCTGTTTCTAAAATTAAGACTCTTGACAGCGGTGCTCCCTTCCGAGGTTAAGAAAAGCCTCCTACTGCGCACCCCTGGACTTTGTCTGGACTTACAGCCACTTCTTGATTGTTGATTAATCCCTGTTCAGTCCTCGCATATACAAAGTCTTCATCTCCAGGTTCAGCGCTCTGGGCGCCAGTGCTGGGGTGAAAAGAGAAGGCTACGGCTGGAATTCCTGGAGTGCCTTCACATCAAGTACCTTCTTGTCTCTGGGCTACAGGTTTCACATGTCTCCAGATTTCCGGTTCAGCGATGTTTCCTTACGGCCGTTCTGCTTACGCTTGAGTTGGTTGTCAGGGCTGTTAAGTGGAGAGCACTGTCAGCGCACTGCCGCGCCCTCGAGAGAGAATGTAATTTGAATTTTATGACAGTGTTCGTCATCACTGATCTAGGCAAGAGAGTCCCTTGCCTGTTTCTGGCCAGCTGGTTCCACACCTCATATTTAAACCATGATAGGTTGCCGTCTGTTAAAAACGGTATGCTTGCTTTAGGTTTGCTCAAGGGCCAGCAACCACCGCCACAAAGCGTAAGTCATCGGGAGCGCGACAGAAAGTTAGCAGCATTGTTTGGTGGAGTGTTCCAGTTGCTTTCTTTCTTTTTTCTTTTTCTTTCTTCTTATTTTCTATTTGAAATGCAACTGTTACCTTAAATTGCTGTGACTACCCAAGAAACCCAGCAAACCTCAGGGGTTACCTGTGTTTCCTCCATGTAGCTTAACCAGAGAGAAGAGTTTTGAGCCAGGGCTGGCTCCAGTGTTTGTAGCTACAGGGGTAATGCTAACAAGTTAGTTAGAATAATATCTCATGAATTTTTGACTGTACTGCTAGCCCCAGAAGGGTACTCTTCAAGCAAACTCCAAATATGTACAGACTGAACCACAGCCATCACATACAAGAGGAGCAAGTCATTTAACGTTTATCTCATTCACATACGTGTTTTCCTGTGAGGTGGAACTGTAATAAAGCCACTTGTAACTTCTATAGGATCACCTGTGAGCAAAACGTTCCGTGTTCTCTGCATCAATACTGATTAAACCTGGAAGTGACTTTGATCATGGCATTAACTGCTGTATGCTGTGTAGCGTCATAAAGGCTGGTGGTATTTGTTTACTTGGTGGTGTTTTGTTTTGTTGGTTTGTTTACAGCTTCCCAACTTAAATGTCTCACTTAGAATCAGAAATATCTGATGGTAGGATTGAGACATTGTGGAGTACAGTTGGAGATGTAAATATTTTTTTTAAAGGAATCTTTCATCAGAACCAAAACCCTGGTCATGAACTGTTTATACTCTCTTCATAGTTTTTCTTTTCCCAAGTGTTAGATAATTAGAATAATACTGTTTGTGGCCAGGCACATTCGTGTCTTTCATTTAGTAATTTCCACTTAACATTATTATGTGTCCCTTTATTTCCCAATAACCCATTTCTTTATACTGCTACTATTCCATCATATGGAGTTACCAGTTTATTAATCCTAGCTACCACAGGGCACCTTGGATGCTTCCTTAGTCAGCCATGATAACTGCCTAAATATTGCAGTGAAAGTTTTGTGTGCCTGTGAGCTTTGGCTTCATTTAAATATTAACTAAGGAGAACAATTTCTAGATAAAACTGGAAAGTTATGTATTTAACTTTTGTAAGATCCCACAAGACTGTCCAAAATGCTGTTACCACTCTGATTTCTCACCAGCGATGAGCATGGCCTCACTGTGTTCCACATTCTTCCTAGCATTTGTAGTGTCATTGTTTGTATTGTTTCTTTGTTTGTTTTGGCTTGTAGCATATGTTTAATAGTATCTTACAGGTATTTCCCTTTGCAATTCTTTGACATCCTGTATGACCCATATTTTCATATATGTATTCATATAAGCTACATGATATTTTGATTAATATATTCATAGCTATAAGTTTGCTACTAGTAGATTTGTTAATATGACTATCTTCTCAGTGAATTTTTAACTGTCGTGAGAGTCCCTGAAAGCAAAGTCCATGTACATTATGTAGGCATAATAACTATGATACTGCACATTGGATTCCTGCACACATTCACTACAAATTAGCATCCTCGGATCAGCATCCCCCATTTCACCTGCCCATCCTGCTAGCCTGCTCTCTCTCTTCCTGCCTCTCTCTCTCTCTCTGTCTCTTTCTCTGTCTCTCATTTCTCCATGTCTGCATTTTCATCTTTCTTAGATTCCATACATGTGTGAGACCATGTTTTTTGGCTTACTTTGCTTGGCTTAATGTCCTCCAGATTTATCTATGTTATTGCAAGTGGAAGGACATTTTCATTTAAAGGCTGAATAATATTCTTTCATGTTGTTTCCAGGAATTAAGAGAGAAGAGGTAAATTGACGAGGTATAAAGGGTTTTGTTTTGAGGCAGCAGAGCCATTAGGTGTGATATCATTAGTTTTTACGAGTGGTTATCCTTACACTGTGCAACAGCAAGAATCAACCGTCAGGTCTGATGTGCACTTTGAGAAATGTCATGTAAATTTACCAGTTGTAATGTGGTCCAACCCAGTGTGGGATGCCGATGGTTGGAGAAGCTCTATATATGCAAGACATAAGGGACTACAAACTTTTTTCACACTTTCTGCTTAATTTCGTTATAAACCTTAAACTGTTAAATTTTACTTAAAAAAAAAATAAAGACTTAAAGAATAATACAACGGATCAGTGCCTATGAAGAGCTCAAGCAGTTGGGAGGGACTGGAATAAAACTAGAGATCTGTTTTCAACACATATTTTAATCTGTCCACTAGTTTTGCATTAAAGAAGGGAAGAAAATGGCACTAACAGGGCTTTCATTCTACTTAGTTGCAACAAAATCTAAGCAGCTAAGGAGGATCTTTTTGGAGGTATGAAAATGACGTTCTGAGAAGTCGGAATATTTGCAATATTCCATAAGCTGGAAGTAGAGGGGAGAGATTGCAAACCTGGCTGCCTCTCACCATGCCCAGTGGCCACTAGCTCCTCAGTCAAGCATGTGAGGAATCATGAGAAAATGGAGCTATGTAGAGACGGCTGGTGGAAACCCAGTTGTGTGATAGACGAAACTCAGGTCCTGTGTTCAGCCTTGAAGGGCAAAATGGAGAAGCAGACATCTCTAACTTTTGTCATCGCAGAAAGAGGCGGTTTCTCATCTGCTCTCCGTAAGGGAGGCACCTCATCCTTTTTTCCTTCCGGTTCAGGCAGATCCACTTCTCTGATACCTGAGTTTGGAGAAAGAAATGTCAGTGCCCCAGCTACCCTTGCAGCTGATGTGCGGGAAACAGCAGTTTGCTCAGTAAGCTTTCACACAAGAGTCTCCTCTGAGCAGTGGCTGGCAGCTGCCTGGTTTGGTGGTGGTAGATGCCATCAGCAGGTTCACTGTGCCCACACTACTAAGCCTAATTCTTCAGCCAGCCTTATTAGCAACCAGCCTGACATTTTCATCTGCAGTTTTCTCCATATCTCAGTTGGATTCAGACTAGAAGAAGATAATTTTATTTTTCCCCCTGCAAACTTCAAAAGTAGGTAGGATAAAGTCTAGGGGATCAATATGATACAATGTATATGCCAGGGTAATTATCATTAAACATAACACGGTAATAGTTTTTCCCCCTGGTGGGAAAGTCACTGGCAAAATATTTTAAGGAAAGTGAATGGCAAATTTTTAAAGGGTTATTAGCTTATAAAAAGGAAGATATTCAGGTACAGTTGCTTTTTCTGCTTGGGTAGCACCGAGCCCATGGAGCTAGTTTTAATGGCTGCTCCCTGCAGAGCTGTACTTAGGATGTTTCATTACTTTACATTCCTTTTAGGTCCAGGTCAGCAGCTGTCTTACACGTTTGTTTTTGTTATGTGCAAGTTGGGAGCTTGGCATATAACTACTTAATTCTTTACATGACTTGGAACATTTGGCCTTTCATTGGGATGTTTAGTGTTTTTATTTTTTTCCCCACTAATATATAATGTATATGTAATTGTGTGTGTGTTCTGAACAGCTGTATCGTATCTCATTTTCTTGATGGCGTATTTTGCAAATTCCACGTCTGCCAGCCTCCAAGGTAGGCCACCCACCTGTGTAGTAGTTTCAGGGGTGCTGGAAGCTCCCAAGTGCATGGTTGCTGTTACTCATATTCAAATTTAGGCGCTTTCTAGGCATATTCAACACCAAAGCATTTAGCATTTATTCATTTCTTTTCTCTGTTCATTTTACTTCACTTCAAGTAAACTGTCATATAGTTGAACAATGCTGGATGATGGGACTGGCTTATCAAGTCTGAATGTACTGTGGGAAAATAGGACCCTCAATTAAATTAAAGCAACTTCTAAAGTAATACCACCGTGCTGTGAAAATTATTTAACCATTTGCTGAGACCAAACATTTGGAAGCCATTCTAGATCACCATCGTTACCTTATGTCTGAGCCATGCAGGCTGTGCAACTCTCCTTTCAAAAGGCGTCCTGTACCTCTCCACCTTGCACAGTTTTTCAGTATTCAGTTCAAGCTTGAGCGGTTCTCCCTGTGTGAATTGCTGGGTCTCTGTGATCTCACTGCCATTTCCTCTCTTGTGTTCCATTCAAACTGCTCTCCATGGATGGAGAAGGAACTTAAAAACTGTCAGTTGCATCACATCAGTGATGTTCAACTTCCTCTTATGGGGATTTATCCTTGCTCTTAACAACTCACCGAGCTGGCCTTTTACTACCTCTGTGACCTTGCATCCTGCATGTTCCCCTAACCTCATTCTATCTTAGCTACATTGTTTCTCTAGCAAGCCAGGGTAATCCATATTTCATGACCTTTGAACTTGCTCTTCCTTCTGCTTGGAGTCATCTTTAAGAAGAAAAGTTTACTGGGTTTCTGCTTTGCACCAGGGACTTGAGCTTTCAACAAGACAAAGTTTCTATCCTCGGGAAACTTTCATATACAGGATAGACTCAAAAAATAAGCCAGTGTCTGTCGATGGTAAGCCAGCACAGGAGCAGAGAGAACAGTGAGTATCAGCTGTGCTGTTGTAAGGAAATTATTGTGAGAAGGCCCGACAAAGGGGCTCTTAAAGAAGCCTCCAGAAGATGAAAGTTTTCAGAGCTGTGTGAGGGACACATATTCCAGGCTGAACGAACTGCAAGTGCAAAGGCATAGATGCCTTAGCACAGGGGGGAAAGCCAGAGTTGTGTGTCTTGGGTGCCGTAAGGAAGGCTAGGAGATGGAAAGTAGTGGTGAGGTCCAAACTGTGAGGGCGTTACGGGACATTGATGATTTCAGCTTTAAGCTCACAAAGAAAACCTCTGAAGGCTTGAGGACTTAGGTGACATGCTCCGACTTCTACTTGTAGAGAACATTCCTGTTCTCTTGCTTTGAGATAGACTCTATGGAAGAGAAGTTAGGAGCAGGTCAGAAGTTATAAGTAAAGCGATCACTCAATGGCACAGTCAAGAGAGATGATGGCGTGAAGTTGTAAAATCCTGGACATGTTTCAAACAGAGAGCTGAACTGTCACAGGGCTCGTTGATGCATTAATGTGGGTATGAGAAGAAGGAAGCATTTGGTGACAACTCTGAGCAGTTTCATCTTGAGTGACAGCTGAATCTGCTACAGTCATTATTACAGGTACAATTTTTTATGGTGTAAAGCATACATACTACTTTTTACTCACAGATTTTTCTGAGGTAGAAGTTTAAGACTGATAGAGTATGGGTGACTTGTCTCTGGCATAACTTCCATAGCCTCAGATGGGAAGGCTTAAACCTGGGATTGACTTGGTGCTCAGAGACTGGAATAGCGCAGTGCACTGGAATTCACCCACAAGGCTGACAGTTGGATTTATATGGCTCATTTGCTGGAATACTTACACACTGGGTTTTCCAGGTGGTTTCTTTGTATAGGCTGATTTGGGATTTCACACAACACAACAGATCATAGAATCCAAGAGTGACTATGAATCCCCATGATCTAATCTTATAAATTACATAACATCATTTCTATCATAATCTTTTGCTGAATGAATTAGTCACAGAATTCCATCCAGATCCAAGTGAGAGAAGGCAGCCATAGTATCACTTGATGAGAGATATGTCAAGTTCATGCAAGGAGAGCAGGCAGAGATGGAAATATTGTGGCATTCCCCCTTGGAATCTGCACTGGGAGCGAAGGCTGTGGGAGAAGCAGGTGTGTCGGGGGTGTGAAATTAAGGATTCAATTATGCAGATGACTCTTTTCTGGTATCTGTTTTACCACTTCGTGGAGATGTCAGGTTTGTAGTTGGACACGTGAGTTTTATGAGAAATGTGTAATATAGATACATGTTTTGTCAGACACTGAGGCATTGATCAGATTAACTGTTTAGCCCTGGACGAGGCAGTGAGTGCAGTTAAGAGAAGGGAAGCTCAAAGAAAGAGCCCTGGAACGCTTTGCTCACACTGAGGAAGAGGAAAAAGAACTAGTCATCAAGACAGAGATAAACTGGAAAAGTCAGAGAGAGTTCTAGAGACCACGGGAAGAAAGGCCTTACTTTAAAATAATCTCGTGGGTAAAATGCTATTGAATTGTGTGCTAAGAATGAAAGCTGGGGTTGGAGAGGTTACTGAGGAACTTGATTAGGTATTTCCTTGAGTGGTGGTGTCAAATCCAGGCTTGTGTGCGTTCAGAAACAAATGGGGGAAAACAAAGAAAACTTTCGGAGTGGACATGTGTGAGAGGAGAGGACCTTTAGAAGATATCCATATTCGCTCATTTGAATATTTGCTTTTAGGCTGAAGAGTTTTGATCATGTTATCTACCCGGAATAGGAAAATGAGAAAGTGAAACTGATGCTAGCAGCGACTTTTCAAGAATGAAGCCACTGAGCAGTCAAAAGAAGGTGGTGCTGAGGAGATACACTGGGACAGTGTTTGCTATGCAAGCGTAAGCGTAAGCTCCCCGGCAGGATCTCCAGTACCCACATCAGAAAGCCAGTTGTCATGGCATGTGCTTGTAATCCTGGTGTTTGGAAGGAGCAAACGAGCCAATCCTTGGGGCTTGCTCACCATCCAGTGTAGCCTGAGCATCAAGCTGCAGGCTCAAAACAAAGGGTAGGTGGCATTTGAGGAATGTCACCTCAGGTTGAGCAAGTAAACAACCTTTACCCATACACATGAGCATGTAAACACACACACACACACACACACACACACGCACGCACACATGCACATACACAAAGGCATATGTTATTATATTATAATATATATTTGCCTGCTTATTTTTCTTCAGTCGTTCAAATATGTATTCGAGTATCTATTGCTCAAAAACCCTCCCCTAATTACTCACAGGAAAACTCCTAATCTCTTAATCTGTTACTGGTCTCCCTGCCACTCAACCATTATTACATATTTATTTATTGGTTTTCTCTCATCCCATGAGATTGTGAGTTGACTGACAGCAGGAAATTGTATCATTTTGAGAAATGATCTATCCTGGCACCCAGAGCTTAGTGTATACAGGGTAAGCAAACACTCCCGCCAGTAATTGAATAGGAGAATGCATACTTAGGAAGGAATCTTTCTGCTTTGCCTTAACTCTTGTGATTGTTTGAATTAAAAAAGGTGTTCCTAAAAAGCCATGGTGTGGTCTCCAGCCTTTAACACAATTTGGAGGTGGAGGAACCTTTAAGAAATGAGTCTTAAAAGACTTAAATTAGAACATTTGAGACATTCCCTCGTTGAGATATTGGGACCCTGGTCTCTTCCCATCTCTATTGCTTCCTGGCCACCATAAAGAAAGCAGGCCTAGCTCTTCCCCATGTGCTGACTACCGTGCTGCTTTGAC
Organism: Psammomys obesus; assembly: GCF_907164565.1. Lineage (NCBI taxonomy): Eukaryota > Metazoa > Chordata > Mammalia > Rodentia > Muridae > Psammomys > Psammomys obesus. The sequence goes on along the minus strand of NW_026585644.1, from coordinate 2,961,640 downwards.
CTGCCACAGGCTCCATGGGATAGCACCAAGTGGCTTTGGACTGAAGGCTCTGAAGCAATGGGTCAAAATAAGTGTTTTCTCTTTTTAGTTGCTTACTTTGGGTATTTTTCCTTCCCTTTGGAATGCTGACTAATCTGACACATTTTAAATTGTTTTAGAAATACAAGCAAAAACAAATGTAACTTTGCCATCACATTTAAATCAAGACATCATCTTGAGAATTTGGGGGATTAGAGGAGAACTTAACGAGGTTAATTGGGGTAATGGTACACTTTTCATTACCAACTTCATTGCTGGCAACTTGGTGATATATGAAAACGGATCCTCATCTGACCTCTGAGATAAAGCATGGTGTGAATCAGCTGTGTGTGCTCTTGTCCGCACTCCGTTGCTCACACCTAACAGCAGTCTAGCTTTACTTGGGAAAGAGAGCTGAAAATCAAGACGTGAAAGCTATAAAAGAAAAATGTGAGGGTCTTATGAAAGTACCTCTCCATTCGCTACTTCATCTTGTTAGGGAAACGTGCGTGATGTGATGTTGACACTTCACTGAGAACATCTTGAAACATGAACCATGGTCGGCAAAGTGCTGTTAAGTCCTTAGACAAAAGGTGCACTATCACTGCCCACGGTAACTGAGACAGATGGCAACATTCGCTCCACCTCTCACATATTGACTTGTCGTGACACATAATTTTGTCTCCTCTTGTGAATCTGTTGTTCTTTTTTCTTGATTCAGAGTAAGAAAGTAATTTTACAGCAGGAAACATATTATTGTGCAGTTATACTCTCTATCCTAAGATCTTTTATTTGATGGGCATTCCAGGTTCAACTATCGACATAAAAAAAAAAAACTGTATTATTTTTCATTAGGTTTTGATTTTGGCTCTCAGGGCTATGGAGAAATGCCTGACTAAAAGGAAGGCTGCAAGTTAATTCCCAACATGCCCTTTGGCAGCTCTTTCATTTCACTTAGAGGAGGGGACAGGTGGTGTCATTTAGAATTAACTACATCATGTCTCAGTTGGCAGGCAAACAGCAGTGAGTGGTAAAATATCCCTACAATGAATCTCATTAATTGTTCACCAATTTGTGGTAACTTTATTTATGCTTGCATACAGCTATACAATACAAGGCATCACGTATTTAGATTGTGCATAGAGTTAAGTTCAGCTATATAAAGTGAAAGTCCTTTGGTCTAACACGAAAGGCTGCTTTGCGAGTGCCGATCCATCTTCTACAGCAGCCCCCAAACACTCATTTTATTCTTCCATTTTCCGGTGAAGTGATAGCAATTTCACGAAAGCGTGGCCTAGCTTAAGCTCACACTATTTTTAGCATCTTTACTCTGTGAAAAGATAGAACAGATCCTATTTGAACTCTCATGTGTTTTCAGAGGCTTAATACTCCTGCAAATTACAGTGTTTTGCTAGCATTTAAATGTCTTTAAATGTCAAAGAGCAACTGAAAAAAAATCCATCTGATGTTTTCTGTAGAAATATATTTAGATTCAAGGAATCATGTATTATATTTGACACCATTTATTAAAAAATAATTCTAAGAATGTGAGACTAAACTTGCTTTCCTTTTATGAAGTGATTTCATGGCATATTTGAAAAAAATGAGAAGCTTTATCAGTTCAAAACACTTAGTTATATTTAATATAAGGAATGGTGACTAGGGAAGTGTCCTTTTCTTGAATTCATCGTTTTCGTTTATTAACAGACTTGCCTTTATCTATTACAGACCACATTCTGCTCTGGCTCATTTTCATCTGCGATTAAATGAATACTGCATATCTCTATAAGAAAAGACATAGCTTTGGCTCACAGTTATGGTCATTCAAGAGCCACTTCTGGTGGTGGTGGTCCTCCTGTTGGGAGAGTTCCTGTCAGACAAGGACATAACATGACAAAAGGTGTGAAGCATGCCTGTAGAAGCTCTGTGCATCTTTAGCTCTCTCTCTGCATCTCCTGGTATAAAGCTGCCCAGATGCAGCTCCTTCTAAATCCCATCAACTTTATTTAACTCTAGTGGCTTCCCAGAAACCCTTTCTCCAAAGAGTCTGATTAAGTTTCTTTCTTGTAATGATTAAAAATAGAGATTATATTCCAAATACTTTATGAAGCTTTGAATCCTTGGGAAATACTTAAGCCAGATCCAACCACAGAACACAGTATAGGCAATAGCCATTCTCTCTCAAAGAAGCTGATGTCTCTTCAAAGCACTGAATTCAAACATAAGAAGAGAGTAAAACAAATATCAAAGTATAAGGGATGGACTATATGGAACAGGAAACAAATGTTATAGATTTGAGTTCTTCAGAAGTTTTATTGAAGTATTTTTGAGCACTTTTTACTTATAGTCAGTATGTAGCCTACAAATCATATAAATATCCCCACAAGGCAATAATGCCTCTCTGTCTTATGTCTGTCGTAAGGGTAAATACATCATGGATGTGGCAAGGTGGGAGCTCTAAGAGGAGTTCTGAAGTAGAAGATGGAAACAGTGATCCTTCCTTACAGTCCTTCCTCAGTGCGTGACCTTAAATAAGTGACTTACTTTCTGAGGAGATCATATTAAAATGATAAGCTACATGGAAGAACTAATACCTTAGGGCCCATTCATTTTTTTAATTCTCCGTGTTGGTGGTCTAAAGCTAATACTGCAATCCCTGGAACTCGGCCTCCCTGCACACGTTCACTGGAATTGTTTGTAAGACGTGCCACATGGATGCTAAGTCAGTAATAATAGAGTTGTAAATATTTAACAAGAGCCTACATCATTGAAAAGAAGAAGTAGAAGCTGAATACTGTAGCTCATGCCTGTAATCCCAGAACGCAAGCAACTGATGTTGGAAGATTGCTATGAGTTGGCGGCCAGTCTGGACTACTTATTGATTTCCAGGCTAAACACGGTATACAGAGTGAGACCCTGTCTGAAAATACAGTCAGTTAATTAATTAGAAACAAATCAGTGACACATTAAAGGTTATATGCATTCCAACTATTAACAAAGTGGCTTGCCTAGTTTTTATGTTTGTTTTTAGGTACAACTGATCCCCGTGATTCCTACCACCATTTACAATATTTTAAACATCAAACTTACATGAAGCTGCTTCGTAAAAAGCATATACTATAAAACTAAGAACAAGTTACCTCATTTAAAGGTAGTCTCTAGTATCATGTTTTAGGATCTTTTGTTACTATTATTATTATTACTAGGTAAAAGTTTCTTCTTAGATTTTTTTTTGAATTTTATTTTTTTCTTATCAGTTACATTTTATTAACTCTGTATCCCAGCCGTGTCCAGATCCCTCATTCCCTCCCAGTCCCTCCCTCCCTCCCTCCTCTCCACCGTGCCCCTTGCCAAGTCCACTGATGGGGGGGACCTCCTCCCCATTCATCTGATCCTGTTTTATCAGGTATCTTCAGGACTGGCTGCAAAGCTCTCCTCTGTGGCCTAACAGGACTGCTCCTCCCCTGGGGGGGGGGGCAAAGAGCCAGTCATTGAGTTCCTGTTAGAAATAGTCCTTGTTCCCCTCACTATGGGAAACCAATTGGTTACTGAGCTACCACAGGCTACATCTGAGTAGAGGTTCTAGGTTACATTCATACATGGTCCTTGGTTGCATGTCAGTCTCAGAAAAGACCCTGTGCCCAGATATATTTGGTCCTTGTGGAGCTCCTATCCTTTTCTCATCAGACTAACTCCCCTTCTTTCTTATGATTCCCTGTACTCTGCCAAAGGTTTGGTCATGAGTCTTTGCTTTGAAAAGACTGCTAGTTAGAGTCTTTCAAATGCACTCAGTAGACTCCTGTCAATGTTTAATGTGCATCCCATCTGTCTTTCAAAACGAAGATTGATAATCTTACCCCATGTCCGCTCTCTTGATTATCTTTTTTAGGTGTGTAGATTTCATTATGTTTATCATATCTTATAGGTCTATTTAAGTGAGTATATACCGTGTTTATCTTTCTCCTTCTGGGATATTTCACTCAGAATGATCTTTTCTAGATCCCACCATTTGCCTGCAAATTTCATGATTTTTTCCTTTTTGATTGCTGAGTAGTATTCCATTGTGTATCTATATTTATCACCCTGCACAAAACTAAAGTCCAAGTGGATCAAAGACCTCAACATAAAACCAGATACTCTAAATCTGTTTGAAGAAAAAGTGGGGAACAGCCTAGAACTCATTGGTACAGGAGACAACTTCCTGAACAGAACACCAACAGCACAGGCTCTAAGAGCAACAATCAATAAATGGGACCTCATGAAACTGAAAAGCTTCTGTAAAGCAAAGGACACCATCATCAAAACAAAACGCCTGCCTACAGATTGGGAAAGAATCTTCACTAACCCTTTATCGGACAGAGGACTAATTTCCAGTATATACAAAGAACTAAAGAAGCTGAAAAGCAGCAAACCAAGTAATCCAATTAAAAAAATGGGGAACAGAGCTAAACCGAGAATTTTCGACAGAGGAATATCGAATGGCAGAGAAACACTTAAAGAAATGCTCATCCTCATTAGCCATCAGGGAAATGCAAATCAAAATGACCCTGAGATATCACCTTACACCCATCAGAATGGCCAAGATGAAAAACTCAAGGGACAACACATGCTGGAGAGGTTGTAGAGAAAGGGGAACCCTCCTCCACTGCTGGTGGAAATGTAAACTAGTACAACCACTCTGGAAATCTATCTGGCGCTTTCTAAGACAATTAGAAATAGTGCTTCTTAGATCTTTTTTAAAAAGAAAAAAAAGAAAGGAGAATTTAGCCTAGAGACAAGCATAGTATAAATAGAAGCTAGTCAGCAATGCAAAGCATACATTATAGACAGAGATTGTTGTGGATTTTTTTTTTTTAATAAACCGTGTCCAGCCAGTGCCAAGCGATGGACATCTCTCAGGACAACTGACACAAGCACCACAAGACCAGGGCTGAGAGAGAGCGTACCACAAGAAGCGGAAGTCTGAGCTGGGACAGCCTGCTGCCAACACGAAGATTGGCCCCCGTGGCGTATACACAGCAAAGGATCGTTGATGTTGTCTACAGTGCATCCAATACCGAGCTTGCCTGCACGGATTCCCTGGCTAAGAGCTGCTCTTTGCCTGTTGACAGCACACCGTACCCACAGTAATACAGGTCCCACTATGCACTGCCTCTGGGCCGCAAGAAGTGGGGGCCAAGCTGACTCCTGAGGAGGAAGAGATCTTAAACAAAAAGCGATCAAAATTCAGAAGAAATACATTGAGAGAAATAAAGGACGCCGAAATAAGCAGTCTCCTGGAGGAGCAGTTCCAGCAGGCCAAGCTTCTCGCCTGTAATGCCCCAAGACCAGGCCAGCATGGCCGAGCAGATGGATACGTGCTGGAGGGCAAGGAACTGCAGTTCTGAGGAGCATCAAAGCCCCGAAAGGCAAATAAACTGTCGTTCATAGCTCATGCAATAAAGGTGTTTATTGGTCCATAAAAAAATAATAATAAAATAAAAGAAGAAATAAAATCTGTTGGGTTCTGTATCGTGGAGTCTTAAGATATTTTAATGAATATTTATAAGATGAGTGGAATATTCATGAGGCATGGTGCCTATTATTTGTACCCAAATCATGGTGGATCCAATCAGTCTTTTAGGCTATTTCTTCTTATAGTCCTCTTGAAAAGCCCACAAAGAGGAAGCCAAAAACCTCAATGGAGAAGACTGAAATGAACTGCAGTTTTTGAATGTACAATGGCAATATGCCCTGGCACCGTAGCTTTTACTATAGTGTCGCCTAACTGCAGCTTCAAGAATATTTAACTGCAAAGAGATACTCAATCATGTGAATAGCCACCAAGATGCAGCTTCGGTTTCCCTTACACCTAATTTTTATGTACATAATCAGAATTTTACAAAGTATTGTTACAATTGTTAGAATCTTAACTTCCTAGCTGAAGAAGTGGTTAAAAGCACACACTTCTCTTGCAGAGGGCCTGAGTTCAGTTCCCAGCACCCACCCTGGAGAGAGCTCGCTGGAACCCATATCCAGAGCATATGATGTCCTCCTCTGGCCTCAGCGTGCTCCAGCATTCACATGCACTACACATGCCCAGACAGACACACAGACATGCATAATTTTTTAAAAAAAACCTTTATAAAAATATGAGAGCCCTGTGGTGGTGCACACCTTTAATCCCAGCACTTAAGAGGCAGAGGCAGGTGGATCTCTGAGTTTGAGGCTAGTCTTGTCTACAAATTGAGTTTTAGGACAGCCAGGTATCTACAGAGAAATCCTTTCATGATAAACAAACAAACAAAGAAGGAGGAGGAAGAAGTGGAGGAGACACTGGGAGAGAGCTCTGAAGAAAGTAAACTAGTTGATTAGTAACAAAGGCTGTACAGCTGGCAAAAAGATGGAAATCTTTGAGAAAACCATCCCCCTCAAATTGAGCTCAGTGACACTTTTCAACCAAAGCCAAACTCCAAGACAAGCAGGGCATCCCACCTGACTAGCAGCACTGATATTTGGAGGGTTGCTATTCTCTTCAACATCCAGATTATACCCCCTGAATTTGGAGCTTTGCTATGAAGTAGCATCATAGAACCTTTTCTCCACTAGCACATCCAGCATTACAGTTTGGCCAGATGATCTGTTACAGGTATACTGGGCGCCATCAACCGTCAAGCATCCCGAAGGCACTGTTTGAAAAGTTCCAGTGCTTGGACAGCCTGGCCTGACCCTTCCCTGCCCTCAGTGGAGATTTGCTACATAGCTTTTTCTTGTGTTTTTGACATGTTTAATATTTGTATTCCTTGATGTTGAGGCCCCTCTCACTGAAGGCTAGTGCTGAGAAAATGTAACAATTCTTAGAACAGCTGGTGTTAATACAAAAAGAACTGATGGTAGTTCCCTGGGGGAAAAACAGCTATGCTAAAGATTGAGTCTTCCATAGAACGGATTACTTAGGCATACTCATTTACATCATTCAAGAGTGGTGTTCATAAGTATGAGGCACAGGATCTGGGAAGAACCATTAAAGAAGAAAAACTTAAGGAAATTGTAAGAATGGACAAATTTGTCCTATATATGTCCAGCTTCAGAAACATGGAACTACTATGGACAGGAACAGATTTTGGTTATACAGTTGATGACAAACTTTGGCAATTCAAGCAGTTTTAGGAATCCTGATGTTCTTCTACCCTTTACAGAATTATAATAAAGATAGGGACCATATTGCAACAAGAGCTTATGACAAAGACACAGAGAAAAACATTTTGGCTCAGTGAACTGCCTGCCTTCCTGAAAACTTGGTCAGATCAAGATTTTTCTGATATTATAGAAAAATAAGCAACATTTTTGTGCTACTAAAAAGGCGGCACAGTACTTTAAACATTAAAGGAAAAAGATGGCCGTTTTATGTTAAATATAAAAGAAAAATACAGGAGGAAAGGGAGGAATTAATCAAGGGACTGAGACTGGGCTTCAAGAGAAAAATTAGGTATTCCTTATAGCAGGTTAATAAAATAATACAGGGTAAGCTTGATATAACAGCTAATAGGAAATAACTTCTGATCTATTAACTTAGCCAAACTCAAATAGAGCCATCCTGCCTAGGATTTCTGTAACCACAAGGCTTTAAGACACCTATCTTTAAGGAAAAAGACATTGAGTTAAAAGAAAACTGATTTTATCCTAATGTTAATTTTTAGTTCTCATGAGGTTTGCTGTCTGCTCTCTTTGTTTCCTTTACTTTAATGTGCTTATGTAATCTAGGAAGACTTTAGAAAAATGTACCCTAAAAGGTTTTATCATCAATGAGTGAAGCTTTTGAGGAAATGATTTTGTGTATAAACAAAGCCTGTGAGAGACACTGGTTGTCAGAGTAAGTGAGGCAGTACCAAGCTGTGATTCCTCCGTGTCTGTCTCTTGTAAAGTGGAACTAAAAGGTGTCCTGGTGCCTGATTCCTTTATCACTGCTCTTGCATCCACCCAACTCCAGGCCCTGTCCTCATCTGTGCTAGACTCTGGCAAGCAACTGTCCCAAGAGTTACAGTAACTGCAGTAACCTGTACCCCCAGAAAGGTTAAATAACATAATACTATAATAACATCATAATATTCACAATGGACTGGGAAAGTGACATGGGACCCTTTTGACATGATCAGACCCTAAAGGTCTTGTCCTCTTGAAGAAATTAATGTCTTTACTGTAGGAATACATTCAGTGTCTTGAGGTTTTACAATGGATTCATTGTAAAAGAGTGGGTTTGTTTCCTGCTCTTGCTGTCTATAGTAGGACACCACACCAAGAAGGCCTTTGAGAGAGATCAGCTCTGTGGTCTTTGTCTTGCTACTCTTGATCAATAAGCATGTTTTCATCACAAATTATCTGGTCTGTGGCATTGATATCCATCATAGAAGGGAATAAGTCAGTGACTCTACTTAACAGGAGATTTGCTTTTGGAAATTACATCCGCAGTAAGCTCCATGCAGGTGCCATATTAGACTGTGCCTCTCTCAAGCACCTGAGAGCTCTAAGAACAGTGTCTCAAAGTCCAGTTGCTCAGCTCCATCCTCGACCAGTTATGTAACATTTCTGTGTGTGGGCCCAGCCATTAGTATTCCTAGCAAACCTTTTCAAATGATTTCATCAAAGACAACTGCAACTGGAGGCCTGTGGAAGAATTTTCTTGTATTCTAGAACAATGATAAGCTTTCAAAGAGCTTCAAACCAGGATAAACAGTGGTCAGGTTTCCATTTTTAAAAGATTGTTTTGGTGAAGTCCTAGGAAACCAATTAGAAAGAAATAAAGTAGATATGAATGCCAACAAACCTTTTAAGTGCCTTGGGCTACAACCCAGTTCAGAAATGACAGCATCATGCTAGATTGAGGTGGAGTCAAGAGTTATTTAGGATATAAAGGTTTTGATTATGGATTCGATGTGAAGAGGAGGGGAAAGGAAGGGCTGCTCAGTGTGACGGAGGTCAATGCCAGAGGAGGCAATGATTAAGTAGTGTTCAGAAAGTTGAACATAGGCAACCAGGTTGTCCATGGCATGAGTTTGAGGCGAAAGCATCCAGAAACTTTTCATTTTTGTCAGAACTGTCAAGTATTTTGCTCTTTAATAGTTGTTCTGATGATGCCGAGGAATTACACCACTGAAAAGGAATGTGTCTTATTTTCTAGAAGATAAGTCTCTCATAGGTAAGGCAAATTAGAGAGTAATTCTTTCATTGTTGGGTTTGTGACTGTGATCTTTCTGAAGAAAATATTTGCATATGTCAGCAAAAGCTTACAGAGGGAGTAGTGTTTTTAATATAAATAGTTGTAATGAACTAGTGACATGCTAGGTGGATACCTCTTGTCTGTGGCAGGACAAAATGTCCAGAGGAGCAGGGACTCTGTAAGCTTGTTTGAGTGTCTGGAGACCAAATTGTGACATTTCTTAAACTTCTATATTTTCATCCTCTTGTTCAGTTGAAAATACAATTTCACCTGGACTCATCCCTTTTTAATTATTTGCTCTTTCTTATCTCATGGCACAGGAATATAGTAAAACACTGTGAAGCCTTTTCCTCAAATGCTGTGTGCTCTGTGGAAGAGAATGTCTTGTCTACAGCAATCGTAATTCTTTTACAGATTTGTTCCATTTATCTGACTCTTGGAATGTGAACACGTGACCCATTCATTGCCATTTGCTGACATGATATGTTCATATTGTAATAGAGAGGATATCTGACTGGACTGCTAAGAAATGATTGCTAGAGTTGTGATTTAAGCACCAGCCCGGAAACTTCAGACAAGACAATTATTGTGCTGACCTTCTGTTTCTCACTGTAATTGAGGGTGATGGCATGTCCCTCACAGAGTTACAATAAAATTTGAGAGGCATTGTTGTTACTGGACTGTAATCTCTATTAGAAGGGTGCAGAGCTCTATAGCCAGAAAACCTAGCTTATTAGCACATTATATCTTTCCCTGTTTCTTGTTCTCCTGAAAGCAAAGTTTAAACTTGTTAGATTCAAAGGAATTCACAAAGAACCTTATCATAGAACCCTTCTGCATCTAAACTCAGCATACTCACAAGCTCTTATGTGCTACCCATATCACCTCAGGGAAAAAAAAAATCACAATTAACCCTTATTTATTCTTCTTCTGTCACCTCAGCCTACGCCCTGAAATTTATTCACTGAATTATCTTCTATGGCTTTAGATTTGGAGCCCTTTCTAAACCTGTGGTTTTAGATCTCTCCTTATCTTCCTGTAATTCTTTTTCTATCCACCTCTTCATTGTTATTCCAAGGAAGCAGCGGCCCTCCATCCTCTCAAAAATTCTGCCTATCCATTTCCTCGTGGCAGAAGATGTCATTAAATTCCAAGCAAAGCTTAGCGGAAAGATCTGTGATGTAAGGCGACATGCATGGTGATCCCTGGCTAAGCACACAACGTGTGTTAAGTGCTGGCCTAAACTTTGAGGTATAGTTGATGTAAACATGACTAAGATACTTCTAGGCGCTGATGTATGCAAGCCCCCAAAAGAAGGTCTAGTGACCTTATAGAGCATCCAGACATGTTGGGTTGTTTTTTAGGCCTGAGAAGGACTAGTATGTTCATGCAGTTACCTTCCCATCATCCCCAGCTCACCACAACCAAAGAAGTGGCACTGCCACATTCGAGGATAGCTCGTATTGTCAGAAAAGAGCCTATCAAGTTGGCCCTGGCAAGGTAAGGCCTCTTAAAGATCTCAGAATTATGGAGCAATGACTCATAGCTCGTTTGTCGACACTCTAGAACAGACTTATGTTGTTTACTTTTGACAGCCTTCTTGAGGTTTGGACTGGTCCCTTATCTACTTTTTTTTTTTTAAGTTATAAGTGAAATGACTATTTCGGAATCTTATGGCACACAAAACCAAGAGGGAGGAGCATAGGGGGAGAAGAAGGTAGGCTGGGAGGAGATGAAGGAGGGGCTATAGTCGGGATACAAAATGGATAAATTGTAATAAATAATAATCATTAATAAAAAAGAAAGCAAAAGGAGCGTGGAGTTCCCATCCTAGCTGGAAAACCCATACAAGCATGTGCTCTGTAGACTCAGCTGCTGGCTATAGTAATCCTCAATTAATCTCCCTCACTCCTGCCACCAGGTCAGGAAAGATGTAGGGTAACACGCTTACTTACTGCTTCATATTCAAGAGAAGACTTAAGTTAACCGAATAAAGGGATCGTTCTCATCCACTGGAAAGGAGAACATGATTCCCGTTGACTGTAAGTTTTTCAAAGACCTGTAAGGACTATGTAGCTTATCACCTTAGGTACATGATTACGATGAAGTTTTATAGGACTTTTTGCTATGAAATAAGCATAACTAGGTAGGCTAACTTCTTTTATAACTATCTCTTTAAAGTTTTATTTCCAGCACAGGCTATTTTTAATATTTTATGACAATCTGTTTTATTTTGGATGAAGGTTTTTGACAATTCATAACATGTTGTCAGATAAGTTCCATTTATATCTTTTCTAAATTATATTTGGGTGTACGAAAATGAATATTTTAGTCCATTTTGAAAATGTATTATGTGCCATTAGCTTGGAGTGAAATATAAAATATTTGTACTTCAAAATAATATAGCAAATTTATATTGAATAGATATCTGGTATTATTGACAACATAATAATTCTATCATAGAAAAATTTAATATTATATAAATTTAACTATATCAAAGACCATATTTACATGTTTAAAAAATAGTGTTTTATTCCCTTTAAATTATATGAAAAGTCTAAAACTTCTAAGACCACAGAATTATACATGTAATGTGTAGAATAAAGCATATGTTTTTATGTTAAAAATTCTTGTTCAATATGCTAAATGTATATATTTTATATATTATTAAAGGAAATCTAGGATCAGACCTCATTGCCAATTTAATAGATAAACAAGGTTTATAATACCAGAGAAATAAATGGACACTGAATTTGGCACAATGTATTTGTTGCCTTGATTACATTAATGTCACACATGAAATATAACACATACTCAGTGATCTGTGAGTCTTTATAAAATCATTGGTAATTATGGGTAAGTTTTTCAGGGTTAACAAAAGCTACACTAATTAAAATCCTAACTCCTATCAAGTCCCCCAATTCTTGAAGGATTCTAGACAAATCTCATCGGTCCCTAATGAAAGCCTATTTTACTAGCTGTATACCCCACACCAGAGAAAAATCTACTCTCCTGCAGCCTATGCTCTTGTACACAGGGGATACAGATCATGAGGCAGGCAAGGGCTCTGAGGGAGAGGACCTGTGCTGTGAGGAAACAGGGTTAGTGAAGGGCTGGACTCCAGGAGAGGAGATGTGCACTTTGGAGGTGAGCTCACCGTGCTCCTTTAAATACAGATGCCAATGTCTGAGCTTCATCAAGATCCATGGGAGAACCTGGGGTGGGATGCAGAATCCTTGCTCACTTTATTATTAGGTTTTGCTTTATCTCTTGAGTTGACGAGCTGATGGCTCAGACAACTGATCATGATGGACCATTAAAAGAAACAGAAAGACAGGAGGCAGGGTTCCTTCTCTAGGACTAAGTACTGGCTGTACTGCGGCTGGCAGGGGAAACCTAAGCTGACCACCTTTTTTCTGCAGCCAGGGATTCTGGCCAAACACTGCAGGGGTTTGTAAAAGGAGGCTCTTTGACCAGTAGATAGTCCACTTTGCATAGATCTCCAGTAGACTAATGTTTGTCTGCTGTCAGGGCAAGCCCTGAGTCTGTTAACTTGTGAATCTACAGGGGAATAAGAAATAAGAGAGAGATAGAAAACACACACACACACACACACACACACACACACACACACACACACACA